>NC_090306.1:39279940-39650773 GCF_039906515.1 Pseudorca crassidens
ATTTATCCCAGGGATGCAAGGATTCTTCAGTATACACAAATCAATCAACGTGATACACCATATTAACAAATTGAAGAATAAAAACCATATGATCATCTCAATAGATGCAGAAAAAGCTTTTGACAAAACTCAATGCCCATTTATGATAAAAACGCTCCAGAATGTGGGCATAGAGGGAACCTACCTGAATATACTAAAGGCCGTATATGACAAACCCACAGCAAACATCATTCTCAATGGTGAAAAACTGAAAGCACTTCCTCTAAGATCAGGAACAAGACAGGACGTCTACTCTCGCCACTATTATTCAACATAGTTTTGGAAGTCCTAGCCATGGCAATCAGAGACGAAAAAGAAATAAATGGAATACAAATTGAAAAAGAAGAAGTAAAACTGTCACTGTTTGCAGATGACATACTATACATAGAGAATCCTAAAGATGCCACGAGAGAAGTACTAGAGCTAAGCAATGAATTCGGTAAAGATGCAGGATACAAAATTAATGCACAGTCATCTCTTGCTTTCCAACACACTAACAACAAAAGATCAGAAAGAGAAATTGAGGAAACACTCCCAATTACCCATTGCAACAGAATAAAATACGTAGGAATAAACCTACCTAGGGAGACAAAAGACCTGTATGAAGAAAACTATAAGACCCTGATGAAAGAAATCAAAGATGACACAAACAGATGGAGAGATATAGCATGTTCTTGGTTTGGAAGAATCAATATTGTGAAGATGACTATACTACCCAAAGCAATCTACAGATTCAATGCAATCCCTATCAAATTACCAATGGCATTTTTTACAGAACTAGAACCAAAAAATCTAAAAATTTGTATGGAAACACAAAGGACCCTGAACATCCAAAGCAGTCTTGAGGGAAAAAAAGGGAATCAGACCCCCTGACTTCAGACTATACTACAAAGCCACAGTAGCCAAGACAATATGATACTGGCACAAAAACAGAAATATAGGGCTTCCCTGGTGGCACAGTGGTTGAGAATCCGCCTGCCGATGCAGGGGACAAGGGTTTGTGTCCCAGTCCGGGAATATCCCACATGCTGTGGCGCGGCTGGGCCCGAGAGCCATGGCCGCTGAGGCTGCACGTCCGGAGTCTGTGCTCCGCAACAGGAGAGGCCACGACAGTGAGAGGCCCACATACAGCAAAAAAAAAAAAAAAAAAAAAACAGAAATATAGATCAATGGAACAGGATAGAAAGCCCAGAGATAAACCCACACACCTATGGTCAACTAATCTATGACAAAGGAGGCAAGAATATACAATGGAGAAAAGACAGTCTCTTCAATAAGTGGTGCTGGGAAAACTGGACAGCTACATGGAAAAGAATGAAATTAGAACACTCCCTAACACCATACACAAAAATAAACTCAAAATGGATTAGAGACCTAAATGTAAGACCAGACACTATAAAACTCTTAGACGAAAACATAGGAAGAATACTCTTTGACATAAATCACAGCAAGATCTTCTTTGATCCACCTCCTAGAGTAATGGAAATAAAAATAAACAAATGGGACCTAATTAAACTTAAAACCTTTTGCACAGCAAAGGAAACAAGACGAAAGGACCACCCTCAGAATGGGAGAAAATATTTGCAAACAAATAAACAAAGGATTAATCTCCAAAACATATAAACAGCTCATACAGCTCAATATTAAAATAAGAAACAACCCAATCAGAAAATGGGCAGAAGACCTAAATAGATATTTCTCCAAAGAAGTCATACAAATGGCCAAAAAGCACATGAACAGCTGCTCAACATTACTAATTATTAGAGAAATGCAAATCAAAACTACAATGAGGTATCACCTCACACCAGTCAGAATGGGCATCATCAGAAAATCTACAAGCAACAAATGCTGGAGAGAGTGTGGAGAAAAGGGAGCCCTCTTGCACTCTTGGTGGGAAGGTAAATTGATACAGCCACTATGGAGAACAGTATGGAGGTTCCTTAAAAAACTAAAATAGAATTACCTTATGATCCAGCAATCCCACTGTTGGGAATATACCCAGAGAAAACCATAATTCAAAGACACATCCACCCCAATGTTCATTGCAGCACTATTTACATTAGCCAAGACATGGAAGCAACTTAAATGTCTATCAACAGATGAATGGATAAAGAAGATGTGGTACATATATAGAATGGAATATTACTCAGCCATAAAATTGAACGAAATTGGGTCATTTGTAGAGACGTGGATGGATCTAGAGACTGTCATACAGAGTGAAGTAAGTCAGAAAGAGAAAAACAAATACCGTATATTAATGCATATATGTGGAAGCTAGACAAATGGTACAGATGAACCGGTTTGCAGAGCAGAAATAGAGACACAGATGTAGAGAACAAATGTGTGGACACCAAGGGGAGAAAGTGGCTGCGGCGTGGGGCAGGGGGGGTGATGAATTGGGAGATTGGGATTGACATATATACACTAATATGTATAAAATGGATAACTAATAAGAACCTGCTGTATAAAAAAATAAATAAAATTAAAAAATTAAAAAAATAAGTTAGAAAGCCTCAGCAAAAAAATAGAAGGACCAGATAAATAAAGAAGAACCAAATGGAAATTTTAAAACTGAAAAATACAACAACTGGAATAAAAAGCTCAACAGCAAAATGGAGGGGACCAAAAAAGAGTCAGTTAACTAGAAGACAGAACAAAAATTATCCGATCTGAACAGCAGAGACAAAACAGACTGAAAAAAAATGAACAGTCTCAGAGCTCTGGGAGATTATAACAAAAGTTCTAACATTTTCATAATTAAAGCCCATAAAAGAGGAAAAAGAGGGTGAACTAAAAAAGTACTTGAAGAAACAATGGCTGTAAACTCCCCAAATCTGGTCAGAGACATAAACTCACAGATTCAAGAATCTGTGCAAACCCCAAACAAGATAAACTCGAAGGAATACTGATCATAACGAAACTTCTGAAAACTAAGAATAAAGAAAAAAATATTGAAAGCAGTGAGAAAAAAAATTGACACATTATGTATAGGAAAAAACAATTAGAATGGTAGTGAATTCCCCAGAAGAAACAATGAAAGCCAGAAGGAAGTGGAAAAATATTTTTGATGTGACGAAAGAAAAAGCTATCAGGCCAGAATCCTATACCCAGTGAAACTATCCTTCAGTGATGAAGAAATCAAGGCATTCTCAAATTAAGAAAAACAAGGATAATTTGAACCAAGTTTTAAACTTAGATATGTTATGTTTAAAGTACCTAATGAGCATTCAAGAGGACATGTAGGGAGGTCAGCTAGATCTACCAGGCTGAGATGGAGAGAGGTCCTTTATGGAAATAGGACTTGGGAGTCATAGACATAGAGATTGTATTGAAAGCCATGAAGGCATAGGGATTACCCAGGGAATTATTATAGATGAAATGACACATTAACATTTTGAGGAGGAACTAGCAAATGAAACCAAAGGCCAATGAGAGCAGAGGAGAAAAAAAGTGACAGTGGTGTCACTCACTAAAAAAAACCTGATAAAATACCAACTATCCACTCATAGGGGAATTATACATCCATGTTCTGGTACACTATGCCACTCTCTGAAAGCATGAAGTTCTGACGTGAAATAATGCTATCGTTAATTACCAATATGAATTAAACTTAAAAAAAGCTCTATAGAATCCCATTTAGTTTGAGAAAACTGTGTGTGTGTGTGTGTGTGTGTGTTTAGAGAAAAAATGATCAAGAAGGATATATGCCAAAATGTTAACAGTAGTTACCTCAGGGGAGTACAATTTGGGGGAAAGGATGCAACAACCTTCTCAAATATTTTTATAACCTTGAATTTTCTCCATTAATTATGTATTACTTCTTTAATATAATATACATACACACATATATAGTAAAATTCTATTTTAAGATAAAAAACAAAGTAATCCAGAATATAAATCATGTGTAAACTTATTAAGCATAAATAAAACACCAAGTTGTTTGGTCTTTGATCCAGAAGATACCAATCAGAGAGTCCCTTCTATCTTATTATTTGATAACAAGTATTCATTATTTAATCAACTAGTGAGTTCTATAATGATATAGAGATATTTGCATTTTAAAAAAATAACATCAGCAAACAGATCACCCCATTGCTATATACCTTCAGTTCTTTTACCACATGGAGGCAAGAACCCTACCACTGCTGTCAGTCTGGTCTCTTCCTCTAGATATTACTGTCACCTGTACTGAATTCCTAAATTTGAGGCACCAGAATTATCCTTAATAGCACGGAGGCTGACACTATGCTGCACAAACAAGAACAACCCTTCAGTAGTTAAATATTTTACCAAAAATTACATTTTTATCAGCATCATTTGCTCAGTTTTTTTTAATGAAATAGATATGTAATACACAAAAAACATCTAGTGAAAAGAAAAATAAATAATGATGTAAAACACTTAGAAGTGTGCCTAGCATGTGGTGAGTATTCAATAAATATTATTCGTTTCCAGAACTCCACCTGTCCCCCATTGGATGGCATCTAAGTGGGAGGTGGCCTCCCCTCACCTATCCCCCCACCCCAAGGCTCAGCAGATCAGTGTGGTTAAACTTACCCAAGCCCTAAAGCCTGACCTCCACTTCACATCCTGGTAGCCCTCCTGGTAGCAGTAAGCTACTTCATCTCTCTGTGCCTCATCTGGTTACCCAACTATAAAACAAAGATACAAATTGCACTTGCCTCAAAGGACTTCCGTGAGGATTGGAATGAGTTAATTTAAGAAAGCACTCAGAACACTGTTGGGCACGCCCAAAACACGTTAGATATTTTCTCCATTTCAAACATCAAAGGTCAAATCCTCCGTCTTCCTCCCCGCAGTACAGCCAGGGACAGGTCCATGACACATGTTAGCAATCTGACACTCTTCCTTTGGACTGGGTATCTGGATGAAGCACAGCAAGGAAGAGAGGGAGGAGGGACCCCTACATTGTGATAGGGCAGCAGCATCCCAGTCTGCTATATTAAGGTCACTCTGCATCTTGCTTCCTGTTTGCTGACCTGCCAGGGCACTTTTGATTATTGCCTCCTCCAAATTCTGGTGCCTCAGCCTCCCATCAGTACAGTAAGCTACCCTGCCTGTCCACCACCCCCGAAGTCACCTTACAAGCAAGAACCCTAACTAATACATTACAGTTGTGACCATGGGGAAAATATATAATTGGAATAAAATGTATCAACATTTTTAAAAGCAACTGAGTGACAGAACTATGTATGAAGTTTAACCTTCTTTGTATTGTCCTTTATTTTCCCTTTTATGTTTAATGAGCATTTACTACCTTAAACTGAAATCACATTTTAAATCCCAAGAAGATAATTTGTCACACTTCAACACATCATGTCGCCCTGATTTGTTCACAATCTTGAGAAGTAACTAAAATCAGAAATAAAGTTCACCCTTTATAATAATTTATGCCCTTGTTAATCAAATATCCTTTGCAATGACAGAAATATAAACTAAGACTAGGCTTTGAAGAAATAGGCAACAGTGGTAGGACATCATTCATTTTAACAACCTCCTTCATAACTCAAGATCAAATGATAAAAATAAGGTCATGTCTCATCCGCCAAAAGGTTGCACACAACATGAAATGAGAATTTTTCTGCTGCCTTAAATTAAACCTAAATAGAAAAATGATCAGATCACCTCAGAACATTAAGCTACAACCCAGTTGTAAATCAGTCACTTGAAGAAAAGCCACAGGCACTTCTAGTGCCAACTATATCATTAGTGTGGTTCATGGATGGTACAACTGCAAAGGAGTTATGTGCACAGGCTTTGGAATTGAAAACCAGCTCTGCCTCTCACTACCGTCTATGACCTGACCTCTCACTGCCTCAGTTTCCTCATCTGTAAAATAAGGATTCAACGGGATAAGCCATATAAAGCCTGGCATCTGAAACACAGGAAGCACTCAATAAATGGTAACTATTTTAATTATTTGTCAATAGTCCCAATTAGGCATCATTTATAAAGTCCAGCTTTTTATAGCCAATTCTGTGAATAACAAGCAATTTGAACACATTTTTTTGAAATTTTTTTGAGACAAAATTCTCATAACATAAAACTTACTGTTTTAAAGCATACAATTCAGTGTGCTGAATACATTTTTAATTGAAATAATGCAGAAACCAGGAGGCATAACTTGCAAATAAAAACAGAAGATTAATCCACTCTCATAGAAACTAAGTGGACAGCACTGGTATTATGGGGGCTCTAGTGTAACCAGTAAAATATGAAACATGAAGTCCAGTGGTAGGGGCAAATTTACTGTAAGTTAGGCTGCTGCGTTCACTTATTAGAAAGAAAACGGCTGTTTCACCTCGCCTCTACCAATGATTCCCTGAAGTATTGAGGGAGATGGCAGAGTGGGGAGTAAAAGGTGTACTTTTTGGCATCCTTCATTAGAATCATATTGATTCTATTTTTATTAGTTTTTAACAGTATTTGGTCATCAGCAAGCCAGTATAATGCAGCAATTTAAAAGACCTCAGAGTCTTAATCCTGTCTCCATAGTTCACAACTGGACAAGTTAAAAATCTTCTCCAAGCCTCAGTTTCCTTCCCTATCAAATAAGGGTAATAAGAGTTGTGAACTTACATGGTTGTTTTGTAAATGAAATAACTTATAAGGACTTATTTTACACAGTTCCTGAGAAAGAGTAAGCACTCCAAACACATCATGATTATGATTTATATTTCCTATGACATATTTATGCATGTTATTTAAACATCAGCAAATTTTCAGGGCTGATTTTAACTTAAACATGAATATCAGACAGAAAGTAATTTAGTGAGAATCTACCCAAATAATGATGTTTGCATCTCATCTATGATATTCCCATCAAATGGTCATCCAGTTTGTTTGAATTCATCTGGTGACCAATAATTCATGACTTCCTAAGGCCAATCATTTCATTTTTATAAAACCAAGACCTTGCTTATATTAAAACATAAAGGGAAGATGGTTTTTTAAACTATGATTTATTTGTTCATTTATTCCAGCTAATATTTACTATGGGAACTGAGAATACGGCAATGAATAAGGCCAAACAACGGTGAAGCCTGGAGATCCTCAAAAATAAACTCATTATTAACTGAAAAATGTTTAGCCATTTCAAAACTAATAATAATACGACTATAAAAATCTTACTGCAAGAAGAGGAAGTAGATCAGTGAGGGTAACAAAGCTGCTTCAGAAATAATATAGCTAGGAAGCAAAATTATATCACCAAAGGGAAAGAGCAGTAGCAAATGGAAGCTTCATGATTGAAGCCTTGGCATCATACATGACGGCTTGAATAACAATCTCTCCATCTTATTACCCCACATAACTGAGTTTACAATAAAATAAAAGGGAAAGTGGCCATTCATGAAATGGAGGTAATTTATTACTAGCATGACACAAAAAACTCTAAGAAACAACCCTTTGAGCTATGAACCTGGAGGGGAGGAGAATTTAGTGGCATCATGAGTACTTTTTAAATATCACTTTGTGAACGGTCTTATACAAGGATGGAGAAAGAACAGATATGATAAAGCACTGGTAATAAGTGGGTACTCACTCCACAGCACAGGGTATGCACGAAAGTCGAGCTGAAATGTTGTTGGATAAAGGGCAGCACCTACTGAATGCTATGTCCTCTCATAACCGCCATTCACTTAGTTGTGACGGAGACCAAGCAAGTGGAAATTAGTGAAAGACTGAAGAGAAAGGGTTCAAAGAAGAGGCAGACTCAAAGAAGATGAGTCTTCCCTACTTTATCAAGAATGAACCCAGGAACACACTGTTGTAAGGTTGAGGAAGATCAACTAGGGAATACGGATTGCTGTGATGATCTGAAAATGCACATATGCAAGTTTGTAGAGAATCTGGCTTACAGATTTGACAAGGGGTTCACAGATCCCATGAGGTCCATTCATGGACTCCAAGCTAAGCATTCCTGCCTTGTGGGAAGACCAAGCAGAATATGGCTACTTGTGAAAGATCTGACAACTTGGTTTTATATATGTATACAATTTTTCTGATATAAAATAATTGGTTATAATAATACAAAAATTCAGAAAATTCACAAAACATGAAGACGATAAGTAAGATCACTAATGGTCCTGCTGGCAAGAGGTGATCAATATAGTATTTTTGCATGTATCCTTTGCAGTCTTCTTCACTTAACCATACACTGTGAACATCTTTCCAAGTCAATAAAAGTAAAGCCACATCCTTTGTAATGGAAGCATGGTAGTTCATAGTATAGCTGTGCCATGATCTAGTTAATATCCAATTTCCTATTACTGTTTCTGATTTTTCTTTTTTTTTTTTTTTTGGCCGTGCCGTGCGGCTTGCAGGATTTCAGTTCCCTGACCAGGGATCAAACCCAGGCCACGGCAGTGAAACCACTGAGTCCTAACCACTGGACCACCAGGGAATTCCCCAGTTTTTCATTCTTAATAAAAATATTTCAATACATGTTTCTTTGTGCACCTGCACAATTTCCTTCTTGGAATAAATTATTGTAACTAAATTGCTGATTCAAATGGCATACACATTTCAAAGGGACTTCTTATATTCATTCACTACTCACTCATTTATTCATTCAACAAATATTTTCTGAATGTCTATTTGTCCTAGGCTCTATTCTAGGTTCTGGGCATACAGAAGAGAACCAAAGAGATAAAAATACCAGTTCTCCTTGAATTTATATTAAAATAAAGTAAATTAATAAAATACATCAAATAAACAGGTTACATGGTGATAAAATCTATGAAGAAAATTAAAAGGAGGCTAAGGAGTATGGTAAGATGATATCTAAAACAGGATGTTCAAAGAAAGCCTTATTGAAGAAGTGACATGTAGTGAAACCCTGAAGAAAAGCAATGACCCTGAGGCAGGAGCCTGCCTGGCAAATTCAAGGAATATCACTGAAGCCTGTGTGGCTACAGTGGAATGAGGAAGGGTCAGAATAGGAGGAAATTAGGTCAAAAAACACCAGAAAGCACAGAGGCAGACCATTTAGGGACTAAGGGTCTAAAAAATAACTTTGGCTGCTGTAGGTAGAAAGCTATGGGAGGGTTTTTTGAACAGAGTTTTAATATAATCATTTTGGCTGCAGTGTCGGAAATAAACTGTACGAAGGGTGGGAGATTACAAGGGCTAAATCAAGGAGATGAGTTGCTAGAGGTACCTTGGACCAGGGAAGGTGGTGAAAAGGGTGAAAAGATTTTCTTAGGATTAAATGTGCAGTGTGAGAGAAATCAAGAAACCCTTCAGGGTTTTTAGCCTGAACAACTAGAAGAAAGCAGTTACCATTTACTGAGATGGGGAACACTGAATGAAGAGCAAGTTTAAGGAAGAGGATGATGAGTTTGACTTCTGACATGCACAGTTTGATATTCCAACTTATGCAAGTGAAGATGCAGGTGAGCTGTTGGATATACAAGTCTGGAGTCCAAGGGCAAAGGTCAAGATAAGAGAAAAAATTAATAATCCATTGTTTCATAGAGATGGGATTTAAAGCCCTTAGTATGAGATCACTCAGGAATTAAGTGAACATGGGGAAGAAGTCTGGGCATCAAGCCTTAGAACAGTCCTACATCCAGATGTCAGGGGTGTGAGGAGGAAGGAGCCAGGAGACCGAGGAATAAAACCAGGAAAGTGGGAGCTCAAGAAAAGAGTTTGGAAGGATGGAGTAATCAAAGTCCAATAGGATGAGGACTCAGAATTAGAGAATGGACTTTGCAAGATGGACATCAGTGGAAGCCTTGACAAGTACATTTTCATTGAAGCAGAGAGAGTAGGGTCCAATAAAGAGTGAGAGGAGGGGAAATGGAGACAACCAAAGGGAAACAGAGAAACAGCAGTTGAATAGGTAAGGTCAATAGAGGGTTTTACATTTGGCTTGCTTTTCAGACTATAAATATTATAGCATATTTATGTGCTTATGGAAATATCCGATAGAGAAAGTACAAAGTAATAGTGCAAAAGAAGAAGTGAATTCTTGAAGCAACGCCCTGAGAGGAAATGCAATTTCAAACGCAGTTTGGAGTGCTGGCCTTTGTTAGGGTTATGGACACTAAACCTAGAAAGAAGGATAGTTGTAATTAAAATCATCCAACAAACATTACTCCAGTCTCAGACGACTAGATCAGTGAACGCTTTTGAATACTTCAAGGAGAAAGTAACAGCAATCTTTCACAAAGTCTTCTAGATTACCAAAAAGGGAACACATCCTAACATATTCTATGAGGCAAAAACCTGACAAAGACATTACAAGGGAAACTACAAACCAATTTAATTCATAAGAATAGACGTAGGGCTTCCCTGGTGGCGCAGTGGTTGAGAGTCCACCTGCCGATGCAGGGGACACAGGTTCGTGACCCCATCTGGGAAGATACCACATGACGCGGAGAGGCTGGGCCCGAGAGCCATAGGCGTTGAGCCTGCGCGTCCAGAGCCTGTGCTCCACAACAGTGAGAGGCCCGCGTTATCGCAAAAAAAAAAAAAAAAAAGGTAATTCACTACATGTTAACAAAATAAAGGGAGGAGGAACCAACATGGAGGAGTAGAAGGACATGCTCTCACTCCTTCTTGCGAGAACACCAGAATCACAACTAGCTGCTGGACGGTCATCGAAAGGAAGACACTGGAACTCACCAAAAAAGATACCCCACAACAAAAGACAAAGGAGAAGCCAAAATGAGACAGAGGAGGGGTGAAATCACAGTAAAATCAAATCCCATAACTGGTGAGTGGGTGACTCACAGACTGGAGAACACTTATACCACAGAAGTCCACCCACTTGAGTGACGGTTCTGAGCCCCACATCATGCTTCCCAACCTGGAGGTCCGGCAACAGGAGGAGGAATTCCTAGAGAATCAGACTTTGAAGCCTAGTGGGAATTGACTGCAGGACTTTGACAGGACTGGGGGAGAGACTCCACTCTTGGAGGGCACACACAAAGCAGTGTGCGCATTGGGACCCAGGGCAAGAAGCATTGACCCCACAGGGGACTGAAGCAGACCTACCCCCTAGTGTTGGAGGGTCTACTGCAGGGGCGGGTGGTGGCTATGGCTCACCATGAGGACAAGGACACTGTCAGCAGAAGTTCTGGGAAATACTCCTTGGTGTGAGCCCTCCCAAAGTCTGCCATTAGCCCCAGCAAAGAGGCCAGGTAGGCTCCAGTGTTGGGTTGCCTCAGGCCAAACAACCAACAGGGAGGGAACCCAGCCCCACCCATCAGCAGTCAAGTGGATTAAACTTCTCCTGAGCTCTGCCCACCAGAGCAACAGTCAGCTCTACCCACCACCAGTCACTCCCATCAAGCCTCTTACATAGCCTCATCCACCAGAGGGTAGACAGCAGAAGCAGAAAGAACTACAATCTTGCAGCCTGTGGAACAAAAACCACATTCACAGAAAGACAGAAAAGATGAAAAGGCAGAGGGCTATGTACCAGATGAAGGAACAAGATAAAACCCCAGAAAAACAACTAAATGAAGTGGAGATAGGCAACCTTCCAGAAAAAGAATTCAGAATAATGACAGTGAAGATGATCCAGGACCTCAGAGAAACAATGGAGACAAATATCGAGAAGGTGCAAGAAATGTTTAACAAAGACCTAGAAGAATTAAAGAACAAACAAACAGAGATGAACAATACAATAACAGAAATGAAAAATACACTAGAAGGAATCAATAGCAGAATAACTGAGGCAGAAGAACGGATAAGTGACCTGGAAGACAGAATGATGTAATTCACTGCTGCGGAAGAGAAAAAAGAAAAATGACTGAAAATAAATGAAGACAGCCTAAGAGACCTCTGGGACAACAATAAACGCAACAACATTCACATTATAGGGGTCCCAGAAGGAGAAGAGAGAGAGAAAGGACCAGAGAAAATATCTGAAGAGATTATATTCGAAAACTTCCCTAACATGGGAAAGGAAATAGCCACCCAAGCCCAGGAAGCGTAGAGAGTCCAACAGAGGATAAACCCAAGGAGAAACACACCAAGACACATAGTAATCAAATTGGCTAAAATTAAAGACAAAGGAAAATTATTGAAAGCAGCAAGGGGAAAATGATAAATAACATACAAGGGAATTCCCATAAGGTTAACAGCTGATTTCTCATCGAAACTCTACAAGGCAGAAGGGAGTGGCATGACATATTTAAACTGATGAAAGGGAAGAACCTACAACCAAGATTACTCTACCCAGAAAGGATCTCATTCAGATTTGATGGAGAAATCAAAAGCTTTACAAACAAGCAAAAGCTCAGAGAATTCAGCACCACCGAACCAGCTCTGCAACAAATGCTAAAGGAACTTCCCTAAGTGGGAAACACAAGAGAAGCAAAGGACCTACAAAATCAAACCCAAAACAATTAAGAAAATGGTCACAGGAACATTCATATCAATAATTACCTTAAACGTGGATAGATTAAATGCTCCCACCAAAAGACACAGGCTTGCTGAATGGATACAAAAACAAAACCCATATATATGCTGTCTACAAGGGACCCACTTCAGACCTAGGGACACATACAGAATGAAAGTGAGGGGATGGAAAAAGATATTCCATGCAAATGGAAATCAAAAAAAAGCTGGAGTAGCTATACTCATATCAGGTAAAATAGACATTAAAATAAAGAATGTTACAAGAGACAAGGAAGGACACTACATAATGATCAAGGGATCAATCCAAGAAGAAGGTATAACAATTATAAATATATATACACCCAACATAGGAGCACCTCTATATATAAGGCACCTGCTAACGGCTATAAGAGGAAATAGACAATAACACAATCATAGTGGGGGACATTAACACCTCACTTACACCAATGGATCATCCAAAATGAAAATAAATAAGGAAACTGACGCTTTAAATGACACAATAGACAAGATAGATTTAATTGATATTTATAGGATATTCCATCCAAAAACAGCAGATTACACTTTCTTCTCAGGTATGCACGGAATATTCTCCAGGATAGATCACATCTTGGGTCACAAATCAAGCCTCAGTAAATTTAAGAAAACTGAAATCATATCAAGCATCTTTTCTGACCACACGCTATGAGATTAGAAATGAATTACAGGGAAAAAAAGGTAAAGAAAACAAACACAAGGAGGCTAAACGATACATTACTAAATAACCAAGAGATCACTAAAGAAATCAAAGAGGAAATCAAAATATTCCTAGGGACAAATGACAATGAAAACATAACAATCCAAAACCTATGGGATACAGCAAGCAGTTCTAAGAAGGAAGTTTATAGCTGTAAAAGCCTACCTCAAGAGACAAGAAAAATCTCAAAAAAACAATCTAACCTTACACCTAAAGGAACTAGAGAAAGAAGAACAAACAAAACACAAAGTTAGCAGAAGGAAAGAAATCATAAAGACCAGAGCAGAAATAAATGAAATAGAAACAAAGAAAACAATAGGAATGATCAATAAAACTAGGAGTGGTTCTTTGAGAAGATAAACAAAATTGACAAACCATTAGCCAGAATCATCAAGAAAAAGAGGAAGAGGACTCAAACCAATAAAATTAGAAATGAAAAAGGAGAAGTTACAACAGACACCGCAGAAATACGAAGCATCCTAAGAGACTACTACAAACAACTCTATGCCAATAAAATGGACAACCTGGAAGAAATGGACAAATTCTTAGAAAGGTATAGCCTTCCAAGACTGAACCAGGAATAAACAGAAACTATGAACAGACCAATCACAAGTAATGAAATTGAAACTGTGATTAACGATCTTCCAACAAACAAAAGTACAGTACCAGATGGCTTCACAGGTGAATTCTATGAAACATTTAGAGAAGAGCTAACACCCATCTTTCTCAAACTCTTCCAAAAAATTGCAGAGGAAGGAACACGCCCAATCTCATTCTATGAGGCCACCATCACCCTGATACCAAAACCAGACAAAGATACTACAAAAAAAAAAAAAATTACAGACCAATATCACTTATGAATATACATGCAAAAATCTTCAACAAAATACTAGCAAACAGAATCCAACAACACATTAAAAGGATCCTACACCATGATCAAGTGGGATTTATCCCAAGGATGCAAGGATTCTTCAATATACGCAAATCAATCAATATGATACACCATATTAACAAATTGAAGATAAAAACCATATGATCATCTCAATAGATGCAGAAAAAGCTTTTGACAAAATTCAACACCCATTTATGATAAAAACTCTCCAGAAAGTGGGCACAGAAGGACCATAACTCAACATAATAAAGCCCATGTATGACAAACCCACAGCAAACATCATTCTCAATGGTGAAAAACTGAAAGCATTTCCTCTAAGAACCGGAACAAGAAAAGGGTGTGCACTCTCACCATCATTCAACATAGTTTTAGAAGTCCTAGCCATGGCAATCAGAGAAGAAAAAGAAATAAAAGGAATAGAAATTGGAAAAGAAGAAGTAAAACTGTCACTGTTTGCAGATGACATGATACTATACATAGAGAATCCTAAAAATGCCACCAGAAAACTACTAGAGCTAATAAATGAATTTGATAAAGTTGCAGGATACAAAATTAATGCACAGAAATCTCTTGCAGTCCTATACACTAATGATGTAAAATCTGAAAGAGAAATTATGGAAACACTCCCATTTACCATTGCAACAAAAAGAATAAAATACCTAGGAATAAACCTACCTAGGGAGACAAAAGACCTGTATGTAGAAAACTATAAAACACTGATGAAAAAAATTAAAGATGATACCAACAGATGGAGAGATATATCATGTTCTTGGATTTGAAGAATCAATTTTGTGAAAATGACTCTACTACCCAAAGCAACCTACAGATCAATGCAATCCCTATCAAATGACCAATGGCATTTTGTACGGAACTAGAACAAATCATCTTAAAATTTGTACGGAGATACAATAGACCGGGAATAGCCAAAGCAGTCTTTAGGGGAAAAAAACAGAGCTGGAAGAATCAGACTCCCTGACTTCAGACTATACTACAAAGCTACTTTAATCAAGACAATATGGTACTGGCACAAATCCCGAAACATAGAAAAATGGAACAAGATAGAAAGCCCAGAGATAAACCCACGCACCTATGGTCAACTAATCTATGACAAAGGAGGCAAGGATATACAATGGAGAAAAGACAGTCTCTTCAATAAGTGGTGCTGGGAAAACCGGACAGCTACATGTAAAAGAATGAAATTAGAACACTCCCTAACACCATACACAAAAATAATCTCAATATGGATTAGAGACCTAAATGTAAGACTGGACACTATAAAACTCTTAGAGGAAAACATAGGAAGAACACTCTTTGACATAAATCACAGCAAGATCTTCTTTGATCCACCTCCTAGAGTAATGGAAATAAAAACAAAAATAAACAAATGGGACCTAATGAAACTTCAAAGCTTTTGCATAGCAAAGGAAACCATAAACAAGACAAAAAGACAACCCTCAGAATGGGAAAAAATATTTGGAAACGAATCATCAGACAAAGAATTAATCTCCAAAATATATGAACAGCTCATGCAGCTCAATATTAAAGAAACAAACAACCCAATCCAAAAATGGGCAGAAGACCTAAATAGACATTTCTCTAAAGAAGATATACAGATGGCCAAGAAGCACATGAAAAGCTGCTCAACATCAATAATTATCAGAGAAATGCAAATCAAAACTACAGTTAGGTATCACCTCACACCAGTTAGAATGGGCATCATCAGAAAATCTACAAACAACAAATGCTGGAGAGGGTGTGGAGAAAAGGTAACCCTCCTGCACTGTTGGTGGGAATGTAAATTGATACAGCCACGATGGAGAACAGTATGGAAGTTCCTTAAAAAACTAAAAATAGAATTACCATATGATCCGGCAATCCCACTGTTGGGCATATACCCAGAGAAAACCATAAGTCAAAAAGACACATGCACCTCAATGTTCACTGCAGCACTATTTACAATAGCCAGGTCATGGAAGCAACCTAAATGCCCATCGACAGACGAATGGATAAAGAAGATGTGGTACATATATACAATGGAATATTACCCAGCCATAAAAAGGAATGAAATTGGGTCATTTTTTGAGACATGGATGGATCTAGAGACTGTCATACAGAGTGAAGTAAGTCAGAAAGAGAAAAACAAATATCGTATATTAACACATGTATGTGGAACCTAGAAAAATGGTACAGATGAACTGGTTTACAGGGCAGAAGTTGAGACATAGATGTAGAGAACAAACGTATGGACACCAAGGGGATGGGAAACCGCAGTGGGGTGGGGATGGTGGTGTGCTGAATTGGGCTATTGGGATTGACATGTATACACTGATGTGTATAAAACTGATGACTAATAAGAACCTGCAGTATAAAAAACAAACAAACAAACAAAAACAACTAATACTAAACTTTCTTTGGGTTATTTGTATGGAAATATGTTAATATAAATGTTTCAGACGTTACATGAAATTTCTAAAAATCTTATATGTTCTGGTATAATGTTATAAGTCATAATTCTAGCTATTACTTTAAAATGTATATCTCAGAAATAACTAAATTTCCTTGTCAATTGCATTATTATGGACTTTCATCAAATCTTTAACCGTGGCCATTTTTAAGTCTTTTGTCATTTACAGACAGTTCTGGGTGTACTCTGATGCTTTTGCAAAAATGTTCCTATAAAAGCGTTTCATCTTCAAGGAATTCATGGGAAAGACTCTGACAGGTACAGGTTTCTGGTAACTGACTATACTGCTGAACTGAATGAATAAGCATTTTCAGAACTCTAATGGAAAACTGATGAATTCATAAAGTGCTAACGAAGATCAAGATGAAAAAAAATAATTACATGGAACTGAGTGAACTGATGAGGATGATTATAATTTTTGCAACTTTCTGTTTGAATTAAAAAAAAAATCCCCCCCAAAAAATAAATAAATAAATAAAGGAGAAAAATTAAATATTTAGCAGTTGTAGAAAATGCATTCGAGAAAATTTAACATCCATTCTTTTTCTCAATTCTGAGGAATAAAACTGAAGTTGCTTTATATAAGGTGAAGAATCTACAAATAAACAAAAATAACAATAATAACTATGAAAAACATCATACTTAATAATGGAATATCAAAGCTTTCCCCATGAGATTGGGAAGATAAAAATATCAGCCAGCACACTTTTATTCCATATTTATTCCATATTGAATAACCAATGTAATAAGATAGAAAAATGTATTAAAGGTATGAGAATTGAAAAGAAATAAATATCACTGTTATTCGTAGTCAATATTATAATGAACAGCAGATAAATTAATGCATAAATGAGTAATAATAAATTATAAATTAATGTAACAAAGGTCACTGGAAGATCAATGTACAAAACTCACTTGTATTGCTAACAAATATAAAACAAAATTTTAAATGTGCCAATTAAATTAACATCAAAACATCACATATCCCAGAATTTAACAGAAAATGTGCGATAACCTTACAAAACAAATGAAATAAAATGTTATATAAAAATGTTACTGAGAAAAATTTTTAAATCTCTAATGCAAATACGTAAATCATTGGTCAAATTTACTTACAGATTTAATAGATCCCAACCAAAAATCAAGCTGATTCTAAAATTACAAGGAAATGTGAAAAAGACAAGTATACCCAAGATAATCTTGAAGAAGAACAACAAAATTTGGAAGGTTTACACTACTATATCTAAAATTATTATGAAACAACAGTAGCTAAAACTATGCAATGTTGGCACATGAATAGAAATATAGACTAATGGAACCATACAGATAGTTTAAAAACAGGCCCATACATATCAGGTTCAGCTGATTATAGCAAAGGTGACTGCAATTCTAAAAGAAAATAATCGTTCTTTCAAAGAACTGGGGAGCATCAATTAAACATTCATATAAGGAAAAAGAAGATTTCTGCAATGATTCCCAACTTATATTTATCACCTACGAGTACAGGCCATGTAAAATAAGATCCCCAATTGCTGAAAACTCAAGGAATCTATTTGGAGACTGGATTCATCCCATCTCACTCCTGATGGCATCACCAAAGCTATTCTGCCTCTAGTCCTTACTCCAATGTAGAGATGCTGATGATATTTGAAAGGAAGTTAGAAGTATAACCCTTCACTAATTCCCCAAGAGGGCTTACACTGAAGAGTGGTAGGTTGAGAAAGGGTCAGTGCATTCTTTCCTTTTTTCTAAAATTTTTCCAGCTCACTATCCCTTTATGATATATAGCATCGTTCTAATTTCAGAAATGGTCATACTTTTTTCTATAAAACTCAGATTAACATATTAGAGAGGAAAATTTAAAGATTTGGTCATTAAAAATAAGCACTAGCTGTTCTGTTTTGAAAGACTCTGAGGTGCGAGTATTTGTGTGTGTGTGCACACGCATGTGCACGCACAAGGGTATATTTAATATAGTTAAGTAATAAAATACATATGGTTCCAAGGGATTTATTAACTGAGGTATCACTTCATTTGAATTTAAAGACGAAACTCCTATAGAAAAGTTATTTTATAGTTATCTCTTCTTTTTTAACACCTTTATTGGAGTATAATTGCTTTACAATGGTGTGTTAGTTTCTGCTTTATAACAAAGCGAATCAGCTATACATATACATATATCCCCATATCTCCTCCCTCTTGCATCTCCCTCCCTGAAAAGTTATTTTAAAAGACCTATATAAAACATGAATTTCTTTTTTCCACTGAGTATATGTAATTCTATTTCTGCAGAAAGGAAGTGGAGTAAATTATCCCTGGATCTGTGAAACCATCTGTGATGTGTGTTAATGGTCAAGTAGGGTTCAAAAACTACAGAAATGATATTTCATACATCAAATTCTCATAATATCCACTTTGATATGAAAGGATCTAAAAATATACATATATAGAAAAGTAGAGCACAGTCTGGGAGGGAATAACATATTCATTGAGGAATCATTAATTACTTGATCCTTTAGTATATAAGACACTATGTACTTAATTTTACATTAAAAAATCCATAATACATCACTTTTTAATTTCTGAATTTGGTTACTTAAGTCAATCTCTTTTGTGAAAAACATTCACAAAACAAAACATCTTTTCTGGATGTAGTTTTACCTGTTAGAATGATTTAAGTCAACTCTGCCTGAAGGAAAGAACTTGGTGACCTCTTAAAATCCATACACATTTATATACACAATTTAAACATTACTGTAGTTTTGGATGAACTGGAATTTGTGTGTATGTGCATGTGTAATTCCAAGAGAATACAGCAATGGTGTCTTCAATTTCCAGATACTTAAGTGGCTTTACAAGTGTATTAAAGTGTGCATGCAATCGTGCTATCTCAAAGTATAAACAGCAAAAAATATTTCTGGAAGAAAATTATGTTCTCAAGATGGTAACTTTTCATCATCACCTTCACCTAAAACAATGATTCATGATGGTTTTAGGAATACATCCATCTGGAGTGACTAAGTGACTCCCAAAGACCCTCAATGCCCTTTGATTCCAGGAAGTATTTTATCTGGTTTCAAATCTTCCTCTTAACATTTTGCTTTCCTAAGGTCGTTTAAAAAATCGATAGGACTTCCTTAGGTCAATAGAGGTTGGTCTGTGCAGGAATTTCTGGCAGCTTTACACGTAACACATTCTGAAACTACGGGCAGACAATAAAGGAGAAGCATTGATGCGTGTAAGGCAACTAGAAGTTCTAGGGAGGCTGTATTTGAAAGAAAGGAATTAGTCACAGGGGAGAGTAAGCTGTCAACACTGCAGCATCTGTTTTCTGACATGCTTCATGGGTCATCATGTCTCCTCTATTGTTCAGAATAGATAAAAGCCAAGGAAGAAGGCAACAGGATTCATGGGTCTTCCACTGAGGTGACATTTTGCTCTTAGTGAGCCTATTACTTCAAGCGTTCCCAATCGAAATGGCTACTGGACCCCCCCTAACTAAAGAAAATAGATCCAACTGGGCCCCAAATTCTAGTAGGGAAATGCCAAAAATGTAGGAATCTTAGTTTTAAGTTTTAGCACAAACTTTTTATGGAGAGTCAATTTTAAAAAATGAAAAGACAAAATATTTTCCCAATCATGCAGACCATGACAGCTTTATTTATACTGTTATCAACTTCAGCAAGCCATGATGATGCTACTGAAATAAAGAAATAAATTGCAAGAAAGAAAACTTCTGGATAAAAATGTTTACTATAACAAAAAAGCTTAATAGAAGAAAAATATATGATTGTTGTCTTCAAAAGCAATAGAAAGCAAGAGTATTAACCCTGTCAATAGAGTTCTTGGGTTTTGAGGAGGAAGAAAGGCCACAGTGTTGCTCTAAAACAGGTAGAGAGAGAAGTTGTCAGGATGGTGGTTACAGGAGAATGGGCTCTGGTGTCAGGCAGCCTGGTTCAAATGTTGATTCTGCCACTTACTGTAACCTTGGACTTGAGACTTAACCTTTCAAGGCCCCATTTTCTTATCTGGAAAATAAGGATAAGAATGGTATCTACCTCCAAGATTGTGATGCACATTTAATGAGATTAATCCATGTAAGGTGTTTAGAAGACTACATGACACAGAGTAAGAACTTAATAAAGTGTTAATCCTTATAATGCAGAGACAACATTTCAATGAACCTAAGAAATCAGCCAACTACCATACACTGGGTATCAGCAGATTCTCTGCACTTCTCATTCAGTCATTCCTCAAACATCCACCAGTCATCTTTACAGCAGGCACTGTACCAGGTACAGAGAATACTGGGAAAAAGAGACAAAAGTCCAGGTCCTCAAAGAGTTCCCATTTCATCATTTTCCTGAATTGACACTCCCCAGGATGATGATTTGCTATAAATGTAGGCCTTCCTTTTTCGTGTCCAGAATTTTTATATTTCTGCCAGATCTTTATTTTACATGGCCAGACATTTTTATACTGTCTTATTACTCTACATTCTCATATCTAGTTAGAAATGGAGAGATTAAAAATAAGCACAACTTTTCTTAACGTGATTGAACAAAACACCTGCAATAGATCCTGAATTATGACAAACTAAAGGATAGAAAGATTTTGTCATATATTTATTTCAGTTATCGGCTGATGAATAACAATCAGAATTATTTTTTAAATGTAGAAAACATGCAATTAGAAATGTCAAAAACTGAAAATCCAATAACTAGACGTCATAGAAGGCTAAATGTATTTCCAGCAAAATTTGCCTGGAAATACATCTTATATACACTCTGATCTTGTTTTCACAAAGGTCTTTGAGTTTAGTTCAATGAATGCAATCCTGTATATAAAGCTATCAAGAAAAAGGTAGAAAAGTTGGGCAAATCAACTTTATGGAAATAACATTATTTTCTCTGAATTTCATTCAGTATAAATGAATACTTTTCATTAAAGAAAAATACAGTAGTTAATTTAAAGATACCTTGCATAGTGAAAGGGGATATGCACTTAAAATGAGATACAAGGGCTTCCCTGGTGGTGCAGTGGTTGAGAGTCTGCCTGCTGATGCAGGGGACGTGGGTTCGTACCCTGGTCCGGGAGGATCCCACATGCCGCGGAGCGGCTGGGGCCGTGAGCCATGGCCACTGGCCCTGCGTGTCCGGAGCCTGTGCTCCACAACAGAAGGGGCCACAACAGTGAGAGGCCCGTGTATGGCAAAAAATAAAAATTTAAAAATGAGATACAAAAGTCTGAATTACCATTTTTTAGGAATATATTTTTACATGACATATATTCCTTAAGTTTTTGACAGTATAAAAAATGAATTTGAGTTAGAATAAGTTCAATTTTCCATTTTATCATTTTATTTGTGTCACTAAGAAGCAATCGTATCTTATACAGGTGGGAACAGTCAATGGATGTTAAGGCAGGTGGGTGAAGGTCTGATGAGGAACAGGATATTGGAATGAAATTGAATTATCTCCCCATAAAATACTGATCAAAATCAAAGGGAAAAAATAGTGCAGAACCTGGCAGATCACTAACTTGACCAGGTGATCAAGGTTAATATCACAGCAGTAGAACGGACTGACACAGTGTACCTCCAGATGTGGTCAGCATCATTTCTGTGGTATTCCTAACAAGAATGCATAGCCTGAGTGTGATGAGGAAACATCAGATGGACCCAGGTTGACGGTGATAATATGGAATGAAATGCCTATACTTCTGAGACTGTAAAGGATACCCAAAACAGGGAACGGAACTGCTCCAGATTGAAGGAAATTATAAGATATGACAACCAAATGCAACATGTGTTCTAGAATGGAATTATGGCCCAAGAAGGAAAAAGACATTGTTTAGATAGTTGGTGAAATTTAAATGGGGTCTGAGATTGGATGGTATTGTGCTGTCAATGCTGATTTCTTGATTGCATTGTGTATGTTGGTTATACAGAGAGTGTCCTTGTTTTAATAAAATATATACTAGAGTATTTAAGGGTGATGGAGTATATTGTCAGTAAAAGGCATACTGGACTGAGATTGAGGGTGATGGAGCAAATGAGCTAAAAAGATTACCAATTAGGAATCTGGTGAGAGAAGAGGCAGGAGTTCTTTGTACTGTCTTTGTAACTTTTCTGTAGGTTTGAAATGATTTCAAAAAACATTTTTAAATTAAAAGCAATAATTAACCTGGGAACTCTCCTGCAAATATAACTGTCAGTGAGTTGACATTCTTAACATATAAAGAATTTTACAAATAAACAAGAAAAATGACAAGACTCTGGTGTAAAAATGGCAAAGGATATTTAGAAACTATTCATCTAATCAGAGATACCAACAACTTACTAATAAATATATGAAAATGTACAAATTCACTAATATTCAAAGAACAGTAAACTTTAGAAATGACAGTCATTTCTCATATATCATGTTAGCAAAAAGTATTTTAAATATAGTGCTCAATGCTTCAAAGTGTATAGTTCAAGTCATCTGCAAAGTAAATTGTTTCCTCAAAACACATCTCTTACTTTCTTTTCAGTGCTGATCAGGGTATTTTTATTGGCTAAGTTAAATGGATTTACGTTGAAATATTCACTGATTCGTGTATTCTCTAGTGCACTCACGTCCTCAATAATAATCAAACCTAATTTTTACACCACCTAGAGTTTTAAATAACCAAAGGTTAAAATACAAATGAAAGATGACAGCATGCCAATCATCTCCTTCTTTAAATGCTCAATGGGTAAAATCACTGAAAAGAAGAGGCAAAATTTGAATGACTTTCATTCAACTATTATGAAATACATCAATATATGGTTTCAAAAATATGACAGCTTGCCAAGATCAATGGAATGCAAGTGTATACAACAGCTAGGGAAATAAGATTTCGTAAGTAATAGAGATAACGTAAACTCCATGTCAATAAGGACACCAAAACAATTTTTTTTTTTTTTTGCAGTACGCAGGTCTCTCACCGTTGTGGCCCCTCCCGTTGCGGAACACAGGCTCCGGATGCGCAGGCTCAGCGGCCATGGCTCACGGGCCCAGCGGCTCCGCGGCATGTGGGATCTTCCCGGACCGGGGCACGAAACCGTGTCCCCTGCATCGGCAGGCGGACTCTCAACCACTGCGTCACCAGGGAAGCCCCCAAACAATATTTTGCATGGACTTTTTTAAAAGGTACATGCTTCACCACACTACAGGAGATAACAAAACAAGTTACAAATAAGCTCAATTCTATTTCCTGTCACTTCCTAATAAACTGCAGGAAGATCATTTTAATTTGTTAAATGAGTCTTCTGAAAAATGATTTTAAGTGATTGACCAAAGGCCTAAACAGCATTTGGGAAGTTTCACAATGACATCGTAAGACTAAAAGGAGAAGAGTCTTAATGCCAAAGAATTAAAATATATTACAACAAATCCCTCAACATTCAGCTTGGAAAAGATCATTGAAATGTCAGTGCATATCAATGTATGGCAGATTAAGAAAAGAGAATTAAATGAACTTTGATGACACCTTGAAAATTTTCTTATTATACTTGAGTTGCATCCAAAAACTCCAACTTTCCTCCAGAGACAAAAGAGAAAGCAAGTTAAATACTATAGCAGATGTTACTTTTGATACAAATCAGAATCCATTTTTCTGGTAATATAGTAACTTAAGTCTTTTACAAATTAGAAAATATAATGGAAAAATAAAGATCCCACTTGAGTAACAGAATAGCCTGTAAGGTTCCTAGGAAAAAATCTAACAAAATATGTGTATGTCCTTTATAGAGATAATTATAAAGAAGAAATGAAAGAAAATGGAGAGATAAGTCATATCCCTGGATTTTAAAAAATGAATATCAGAAAAATGTTAACACATTAATCTATAAATGTGACACAATTCCAATATAAATCCCAATGGCATTTTTTTCATAAAACTTATCAAACTGATTCTAAAGTTTATACCAAAGAATAAAGTTTCAAGCATAGCAAAAAATCTGAACAGGAAGAACAGAGACCTGAACTATGAGTTAGCAAGTCTTATAAAACTACAGTAATCAGAGTAGTGTGGTCTTCCTGTAGGAGCCACAAGGAATCAGTAGAGCAGAATACAAGGCCCAGAAACAGACCTCTGAATTGACAGAGATGTGGTACTACATTTGACATTACAAACATGTGAGAAAAGAATGGGCTTTTGGGTAACTGGCATTGGGACCACCAGCTTCACCTATTAGATATTATACAAGATAAGTATACCTAGATCTAAGTTCAAGATGTCCATTTCTTTTCTTTGTTAGGCAGGACAAAATGATCATTCATTGAATACAGCGGGGCAGATTAAGATGGAAAGTTAAATACAGATGTATCATCGTCCCTTTTCCAGATCTCCAATTAAAAGATCAATAGTAAACTAATCAACAGTATTTGCATTAATGCCTATGCATCAGTATTCATTGCAGAGTCAAATATTGTGCTGAGATAATCTCTCCTTCATTGTCACAAATTCCTCAACATCCAAAGAAGAAAGTTAGGTAGCATCAAGGACAGATGAATTTTTTTCTTACTTCTCCCAAATTGCCCAAAATCATGCCAAATTTTCTATTCTATAGAGTAGACCATAAATTTCTCATAAAGGAAATTTTAAACCACAGAATGTAATTTAGGGGACTGTACCAAAGCTACATCAAGGGACAGCAAAAGGATTTTATTTATCGTGAAGAAAATGCAGTTTTACAAAACATGGAAAAAGAGAACAGAGTCCTTTTGGAATTCGGGGAAATTTTCTCATTCATTTTTACTTACAAATATACTTTCACTTTTCAATTAGCCTTTACTGTTTTCATATTTCTCCTCTATATTTCTTGTACAAACAGATAAGTGAATAATATCTTAGAATTACTTCTCTAGTCTTTTTTTTTCCTTTCAAAACACAATAGCCAGAAAACTGTAATGATAAGAAAACTCCTTTGATCTGCCTAAGTGTCTTAATTCTTTCATACATAAAGTACCATATATTATTGTCTGTTGTTTTTAGGTAATACTGATGTTGGCTAAACATACACAGAAATGCCAGAAGAGCCAACAATCTTTTTACACTGTGCTCACATGAAGTTTGTGGTCCAATTTTTAACAGCAGCCCCTACTGGGAAAACATCACTGGAAACCAGCATCTCAGGTTTGGAGGCCAAATGAGACTGTTCACGGCACACCAGAGCACTGCTTATAAGGTTCCCAGTAGCTTCATAATGATGTCACTTTGTTTGAAGCTGTGTTTCAGTACCAAGATGTGACTTAAGCACACTTCCAGTCCCAAGACACTGTGATGTCTGCCTTTCCCACTTCCATCTTGCTCTTAGCTCACTTCAGACACCCCAAGACCCAGAGCACGTCCATTAGTCTCATACGTCCAAACCAACAAAGTTGTGTGATTAGGTTTCCAGCTTTCACACAGTGGCTGAGATGTTGTTACATAGCTCATTACAGGTGTCGTTATTCTCTAAGAACTTGACTTGCAGTCATTTGGAAGCAGCGTCTGCCAGTTAGTGAAATCCTCACGCCTAGAGCTAATGGCATTTCAGGATAGATAAGGCACCCTGCATCAATAGAGCAAATTTGAACATTCTCCAGATCCTTTACCGTAGCCTGGAGAAAACTCTGTGATGTCATTTGTGATTCCTGGTGTACTCATGATGATCTTTCGCTCGATCTTCCACTCATTTTTTCATCCACCAAATATTTATTTAGCATCTAACTTTGTATGACAGCATGGCAGGTAAAATGGAGTGTGCAAGTTTAATGCATAATCCTTTACAGCAAAAGAAAAAATCTAATCAAAAATTGTTGTCAGCTACATAAAATTTCAGGCAAACACACAAGTACTCCTGGGAAAAGGATTAGAAAGCTACATCCTGGAGTCTTATGGTGGTTGTCTACAACCACTGCAGGCATGGTACTGATAAATGTTTAACATTTGGCTCTCTGTTTTCTACAGAAATAATTCTAAGATATTGGTTCATTTATCCGTTTGTTTAGGGAAGATAGAAGAAAAGAAATATGAAAAAAGTAGACTCATTAAAAACAGAATATTTATCAACAAAAACACATTTTTTAAAAAGAGCTCTACTCTGTAGCACTTGCTTATTTCCATAGTCTACTTCAAGCTACAACAGTGATGTCAGCCAGCTCACAAAGTTTCAATTCTTATCAGCCAGTATAAGCCTGCTCCAGCACACCACTGACTGGCTGAGAAACATTTTCTTCTTTTAACTTTTCTTACTTTCAAAATGTCTTTAATGATAATAGTGGTTGCCCCCAGGGACAGAAATCAGGTGGCCGGGGAGGGATGAAGGTAGACTTTTTCTCTATATCTTATTGTGCCTTTTAAATTTTGAACCATGGGATGTATTACCAATTTTTTTTTAATTACAATTACAATTTAAATTTAAAAAATCTTCAGTAAATATTTGTTACCAAATAGATTTAGATTTTTAAAATATAAATTGTGAGCAAAGGCAGCAAATGATACTTTTTACCGTCTCATATGCAATGAATACATATGTATATATGTGAAACATTGAAACAACAAGATGTTATATGTTAGAATGCCACAAGGAGTGGCCCAGATTTAAAAACCTGGAGAAAGAAATTCATGTAAACTGGGAAGGTCAGTAAAAGCTTCACGGAGCTGTGAGTGAAGTTCTGAAGTGTGAACAGGACTTGGATGAGCAGAAAGAAAGGGATCTACACAGAGGTGATGAGCAGACTGGCCACTGTGCCTGGCATTTATACTCCTACTGAATGATACCACTTTTCTCCATCTCTGCCAGTGCCGGAGCTGACATTCCCTGCAGCCTCTATTTCTCACTGACCTCTCCCTACTTCATTTGGAGTCAGAGCAAGATGCGCAATAGCCAGATATCTCAGGATAGCTCACTGCCATCAACCCGCAGGGAGATAAGAGTGAAGTCAGGGACTGACGCAAGAAGCAGGGAAGCCGCTTCACATCATCTCTAGTAATAACATTAATGTTTATTTAGTGTTTGCTCTGCAGCAGGCACTCTATGGTCAAACTCACAAAGCCTAACTCACGGGGTTATGAATAACTCAACTTCTTGCCTTCTACCAAGCAGGCAAGGACCTGTGGTCAGTGGAGCACCACAACCTCACCCCACCCACTCCCAAAAGCAACTAGGAAATGAGCTTCTTTCCTCATGAGGAAGAGCTCTTCTGTGAACTAAGACAGACCTGACGGAAGGCTGAATCCACATCTAATCACTGCCAGTTAAAGGATGACAGATCACCTGTTTCTTTTAATGAGCATTTTTCAACATTTAACTGGTTTACAGCTAACAATCCTTTGAAGCACATAAATGCATTCACTTATCCAGGACCATATTTTGCAAGCTAGTCATCTTAATGGATACGTCAGAGAGTTCTACTGATCAAAGTTTGACATTTTTTGGATAGTTTGGCATTTTTAATGATAAAATTAAAATTTTGTGAGAATCTGATTTCCCTGATTTAATTTGCACCCAGTAATGGAATACTCTTTGGTCATTAATGAACAGATTATAAATGAATATTTACTGGCATAGGAAAATCCTCAAAAAATTTTGCTAAATTATAAAAAGTTATAAAATATGTACAATGTGATTTAATTTTTTAAAAAAATAGTATATCTATACATTTTAAGTAGACATTTATAACTGAAAGTATTAGTAGACACTATCCCCAGGGGGATAAAATTACAGATGATTTTTGCTTCCCTCTTTGTGATTTTCCTAATTTGTAAAATTCACTATCAGCATTAATCTTATATGTAATGTTTGAAATTTGTAGCATAGTTAAAATTTCCACATTCTAGAGGATCCATCCATCATTACGCGAGAGTAGAATCCACACTACTTACCCAGAAAAAGCCTGGCCCTGCCCTTGGGAACTGCCTACTTCAGCCACCACAGGAGGATGTGGGTACCTTCTGTTCAGGCATGGCCTTATTTGGTTCCTCAATTTTCATAATAAAATGTCAGTATTTCCTACAACTCAATTGCTGCTGAGGTTCAACACAACTTTCATTTAACTGTCAACAAAGAATAGATGCAATTTGGATATTTATCAGAGAAGTCTAACTTGAATTCAGTATTATTCTCAAGACACTGGGAAAAGCCAACTGGTATGGAATATTGCCTAGAAGACATGGTATTTTATCAGGATTTCACATAGGAGGTGCTATTGGCATTCTGAGCAGTAAAACTTGGTTGCACAGAACTTTTGTGCACACTACCAAGGGCCTCGAAGACAGTACAACTTCAAACACCTTTACACCTAGATGCACGTTACTGGCATCGTTATAGATTTGCTTTTTCTGAAGCGCGCTGTGGCTTGACGTCACCAGCTGACACGAGGTCCTCTGAACTTGTTCCTCTAAAGGCACTCACTATATTTTACCATAAAAGGTCATAGGAGAAATAAGTCTCTGGTCTCAGAACCAAGAATAGTTGCATTCCCTTATCATCTAAGTGGTTGTCTATTTCTTCTTTGCCTTGGTTTGCATATTTCATTTTATTTTTGTCTTATTGTCCTGTAGATATCTCTATAAACCTCCTTAATTTTTTGTGAAAATAAGCAGGGAATAAATAAGTGTTCAGGAAATGATGACACTAAAGAGATGGCTGAGAATAAGACTAAGGAAAGAAAGGTATCTTCAGCAACAACAACAGGAAAAAAAACAATACAAACCAAAGCACAAGGTCTGAGAGGGTGATGGGAGGTTAGCAGATATCACAGTGGATGTGTAAAAATACCGGACTCAGGAATCAGAATTATGCTGAGTGTAAAATAAGTCAGACAGAAAAAGACAAATACTGTATGATTTCACTCATATGTGGAACCTAAAAACCAAAACAAATGAACAAACATAACAAAACAGAAAGAGAGTTACAGATACAGAGACAAACAGATGATGGCCACAGGAGAGAGGGTTTGGGGCGAGGAGAGAAATAAGTGAGGGAGACTCAGAGGTACAGACTTCCAGTTACAAAATAAACGAGTCACAGGTATGAAATGTACAGTGTGGGGAAGATAGTCAATAACTACGTATGTGTGTGTGTATGGTGCCATCTTAACTTATTGTGGTGATCATTTTGAAATATATAGAAATACGCTGCGTAACAGGAACTAATAGTGTTGTAGGTCAATTATGCTTCAAAAACAAACAAACAAACTCACAGAAAAAAAATCAGATGTGTGGTTCCCAGAGGCGGGTGATGGAGGAAGAGGGCATTGGATGAAGGCACTCAAAAGGTACAAACTTCCAGTTATAAGATAAATAAGTACTAGGGATGCAGTGTACAACCTGGTAAATATAATTAACTCTGCTGTGTGTTATACATGAAAGTTGTTAAGAGAGTAAGTCCTAAGAGTTCTCAGAAGAAGGAAAATTATTTTTCTATTTCTTTGATGTTGTATCTATATGTGATGATGGGTGTTCACTAAACTTACTGTGATAACCACTTCATGATGTATGTAAGTCAAATTACTATGCTGTACACCTTAAACTTATACAGTGCTGCGTGTCAATTATTGATATATCTCAATGAAACTGGAATAAAAAAATCAGAAGTGGGTTTGGGTGCCGACTCTGTCACCATCTAGATAAGTGATACTGTGAAAAAACAGGCAGAAGAGAAGCTAGTCTAACAACTTCAGACACTGAGAGAAGGCACAGCACAGGTGCAGGAGACCAGCTCTATAATCATACTACCTGAGTTTAAACTCTACCCGCATTTACTCTTGGGAGCCTTTAACAACTTAACCTCTCTAAAACTTGTTTTTTTTATCTGTAAAATGGTAATGAGAATAATGACCTTGCAATATGATGGGACTTTAGTGAATTTTTTTCTCTAGTATCATCAAGCACTTTATACGGATTTATAGATGAGGAACCTGAGGTTCAGAAGAGGTAAGTGATTTACCCAAGGTCACAAAGCCAGTACCCAAGGTCACATAGCCAGAGCTATGACTGGAATGCACGCAGTCCTTCTCCAGATCTGCACTCTGAACCACTATCTAATATTGACGTAAAAGGAACTAACCCATGGAATGCACTGAGCACTGCGCCTAGCACACGGTAAGCCTTTAATAATTGTTGGCTTCCCAAGCAAATGAAAAGTGCCTTCCAAATAGATATGATTTTAAATATCATAGAAAAATATCCTATATCTCAAATATGGTATTTGTTTAGGTAAATGTCATCAAATTTGCAGATGATACAAAGGAAGAATGAAGAATTAATAATCAATTTAACAAGAATAATCGGAAAGCATGAGAGCTGAGCACAAAGATTTATGTATAAATATGTTCATCACGGTGTTGTTTATCAAAGTTAAAAAAGGAAAGAGTTCAGTATCCAAAAGTAAGAACACACACCGACACAGACAAAAAACTGGATTAAAATATGACAGAATTTCAATATCAGTCTTCTTCTGGTGATATGATTTGTATGACTTTTCCTATTTCTTTATTACACCTGTCAGTTGTCCACATTTTCTACAATGAAAATATGTTGCTATGCTAATTTGAAAAAAATATATATTATTTTTAATTGAAATAAGTCAATATAAAGCCCTACACACAACTTTAACAAATCTACTTCATAGGAACAGTAAGATAGGATCTGTCTGACAGCAAATCTTCCTTCAAAGACCTACCTGATAAAAGTTGGGTATTTCGGTGGTCCATATCCTTACTATGTCTAAGGTGCTAAAAAAAATTTTCAAACTATTTTAATATGTATCAGTTGGAAAGTGCATAGATTATAAGAAATGCATGCTGGTCAAACATTTGTAGAGTTAATGTATTCAACTCTAGGGACCAACAAAACATTGACCATCTGGATGGGATGGTCGTGAGGGATGTCATCTGGAAGAAGGTTAGGCGAGCTCCATGTCTCTACAAATGGGGTAATAAGAAGCCACAGGGCTTAGAAAAATCTCTTGCCCAAAATACAGGGGAAGTTTTCTTAGCAAACAGAAATAATCAGCAATAAATCAGGCTGCTCTGTGAAGGAACAATATCTTTCGCTGTATGTGAATCATGTTGCCTAAAGCCCACTGGAGAAGAGCAGGGTCGCAGCGTTACAAATGAGGAGCTCCCCTGATGTCAATCACCTGAAGACGAGGACCAAGAACATACCAAGGCGAAGAGCCCTGGTGAACCCTTGGACATGGACCTCTCCCTTTCTTGCTCAGTCTTTTTTTTTTTTTTTTGCGGTACGCGGGCCTCTCACTGTTGTGGCCTCTCCCGTTGCGGAGCACAGGCTCCGGACGTGCAGGCTCAGCGGCCATGGCCCACGGGTCCAACCGCTCCGCGGCATGTGGGATCCTCCCGGATCAGGGCACGAACCCGCGTCCCCTGCATCGGCAGGTGGACCCCCAACCACTGCACCACCAGGGAAGCGCTGTTGCTCAGTCTTAAGGAGCCCAAGCCAATTACCTGGTGAATGTTAGGATGGCACCCTGCTTTCAAAAACAGGCCAAAACCTGGGAGGAGAGAAATCCAAGTGAGGGGCCTGGGAAGTTATGCCAATCCTTTGGGACTAACGATAGAATTAGATGGGGTCTTAAATCCCTGAGAGTAATCCAGGTAGAATGTGATCAGGAACCCTACTCTCTGTGTCAATTTTCTATATTTTGTTCTCCACATATATTTGCTTCTGTTTGCCCTTTAGTATTTAGCAAAGATTTGCCAAGTCCCAGGCTGCCCCAAGAAAAGAGGTTTCTGCCCACATCTGAACAGGATTATTAAATCCATTATATATGTAAAACACTTCACATATATGAACTCTTTGATCCTCACAACTACCTATGAAGGAGGTACTATTTCTATCCTCCTATTACAGATGAGGAAATTGAGGCACAGATAGGTTATATGACTTGCCCAACGTCCCCAGATAGTCACGAAGTGGGCATTCAAAATATGAACACAAAAGAACTTTCATTGTCAGAACTGTGGTTATTCTTTCAAGAAGGAATCACTTTAAGCTGTTTGATGTTATTTAGTAGCAATTTATGTATATGCTAAGTGTTATGAATGAATTTCTTCTTCTCCCTCTCCCCTCTTCCTCACTACTCCCACCAGCTCTCCTAATCATGCTTCTATGGGTGCGAGGAGCAAAGAAATACTAGACAGTATTTTGATTCAACATACATCCAAAAATACAGCTGTAACTGCCACAGTCTAAGAAGTGCGCTGAAAATGAATTTATCTGTCTGTGATTAAAATTATAAGACTATTAAACTCTAAACCCAGGCAATATCCTAAAGAAACAGAATATGGTATTTTTGCGGCTAACTGTTCACCAATTAAGAGGAAGTATGTTTGACTTTAACATTGAGGAAGATAACTCATGAGGAAGTTAGTAATTAATAAATGGGTTTTAGGAATGGTGACTTCCCTTCGCTCTTAGCAACATCAAAAGCAATAGCTCCTTCTGCTTTTAGGCTGATCTCAATTACTTGTGTTTCTGATTTTGCATAATGTAGCAAAATTATTCTTGCTGTTTTAAACCAATCATGAATATCTTGCTTTTGTTTACTTCTCTTTAATGTGTTAATTTCACCATCTATAATGAAAACACAGGAAACTCTAGCAGCCGCACGTACCTGTGATCCAAGTGGTGAATGGAGAAAATCACTCCGGAATTTAAATGGGTCTGTTTTAGGGTCACCAGAACAGTAAATTCATGCTTATTTCTCAGCTTCTGAAAAAACTGTTCAGCTGTAGCAGTGGATGCTTTTATACTTCTGGGAGTATCTAAAAAAAGAAACATACAGTAAATAGACTAGAACTTGGCTTTATAAAGCATTCTTTACAGGCAACGTCTTTCAGAAAACATTATCAAGCAACTGCTGATAAATACTGAGCTCCAGACTCTCCTGGTAAATTGGTTCAAAAAGACTTTTTGCTACACATAACACAGGACAGTAAATCACATGAATGACTGAGCTTGTGTTTCAGAGATCTTTTTTCAAAAATGTCTTTGAGGTGAAGAATCAAAGAGCCCTGTTTGAAAAACTGAGCTCCCAAGTTTTCTCCTCACACTCTTCCTAAATCCTGGATACCACAGCCACGTCAGTGTCAACATTGAACAAAAGGATGTCCTTCCGAGAAAAGGACCTAAAAAACCATGATAGAGCCATTTAGCTTTTCTGACACCTCGTGACAGGAAACTGGATTTAAATCAATGTGCCACCTTCCACACTGATATCTGTAGCCAGAAGGCTTGCTATAAATAGATTTTTTAAAAGATCATTGCAATTAGTCACTCTCAGCCTTCTGTGCAGTGGATGAAACATTAAGATCAAATTATCGTGCCGTATTTTTGAAAGAAATGCCCAGAACTCAATTCCCACGTCCCTCTCCCCAGGCTTAGAGAACACCTAGACAAGAGAGATTTGAGTGGGAGAGCAGATTTTTATCCTGCACTTTCCTGCGGTTTAGTCGTGCACTCCAACCTCAGGACCCAGAGGACATGGGAGAAATAGCCAGGGGTAGAAATGGATTTAGTGGACAGGAAAAACCTATCATTCAAGCCGTCCGCTCACAGAGCATAACGCTCTCCTATTCAGTGTGTGCAGAGGGTTGATGGGAGCCAGAAACACAGTTTCCGTAGCTATCAAATCGTTCTCCTCTTTTCTGTGCTTTAGACTAGATAGACTAGATAAGGAGTTCTCAGTGGGGAAGCTACTGGCATTTGGAGAGAATAACCCTTCCTGTGGAAGACTATCCTATGCACTACAGAACATTTAGCACCCCTGGTCCTGGCCCAATGAATGCCAGTGGCACTCAGTCCTAGTCACTGTGAAAACCCAAAGTTCTCCCACACATTTCCAAGCATTCCCTTTGGAACAGTGCAGCAGAAATCAGGTTGAGAACCACAACCCTGATAAAACAGAGATTATGAGATTAATCTAAAGTTCCCCACCTTTCCAGCCACACAAATTTATGTAATAAAATTGTAATCACCTGGTCTGTGTCCATCACTGGGGATGCATAGACATGGAGAAGGCCTCAAGATACCCATAAAATGGAGGAGGGGACAAATAATCCCAATAAAACAAAAGAAACGCTGTCATACAGGCAAGTACAAAGTGGTGTTGGACCACAGAGGGAAGGTAGCCAACATGATCTGGAGGGCAGGATCTCAAAACAGAAGGCATTTGCTCAGGAGTTCACCAGGTAGAGAAGAGAGGGCAACGCATTCCAGTCATAGAAATAGCTTATGAAAAAGCAAAGAGATGTGATAGGGCATGACATGGCTGAAACAGCAAGTAGCAGCCATTGCAGGATGGGGCTGGGTAGGAAAGCTGAAGAGGAGAGGCAGGGCTTTGTGTGCCAATGTAATAGACACTTGTTTCTGTCACCATGCTCAATTTACTCTCTAGGTAAAAAATTAAAAAATAAATAATAATAACTCTTATCTACCACTGAAAAACGATCCCTCCCCACTCTTAACCCATGGCTTCCTCTGTGCTAAAAGTACCCAATCAGAGCGTCGCCTATTCCTGTCCACAGTAATTGATTCAGAAACAGGCACCTAATCCAGGGCAATGAAGTCAGGCCCAGGATATTGGTTCCAGGTTTTAGGAAAAAGAAACTTCCTAGTTTCCAAAAACAAATTTCCTCAGTTCTAGTCAATAGTCACAGTTCAAAAGCGTAATAATAATCCACAATTTCAGCCATGGTAAATGTAATAGTTTCTCCCTGGATTCCACTAGAGAGAAGACAGGCTTTGCAGAGATTCCATCCAATCCCTCTGAGATCCAAAACCGTCTGCTCCCCAGGGAGGCACAGAAAATGAGACTCTGTGAGAAGGATTTATCTAGTGTTAACTTTTAATCCACTCCAATTTATATACAAGTGAATCATTCACAAACTTCATGACTTCGTTTCAATTCGCTAGATAAGAACAAATTAAAATTGAATTACAAATATCACACTCCCCCTCCCGGCCCTGCCTCGCTCCGACCCTTTTCAGGCAGGTAGAGCTTGAGCAGCAACCTTTGTCTTGCTGAACAGAGTGATAGATGGGGACATAAAGGAAGGAAACTGAGGAAGGACTACATTAAATACAGGAATGATGATCAGAGCCACAGAGAGATGGGAAGGTGTAGCCCAGGAAGCTTGAGCTCTTATAGTGAGAGAAAAGAAATTGAGAAAAGGGTGCCAGCTGCCTGACAAGGTGGAACTTTAAAGAAGAGATGCTTGAAGAGGAGTTTTAGAAAGCTTTGTCATTTGGTACGCGAAGAAAATCTTCACTAAATCTCTATATTATTCTCCACTGCTTCTGGAGTCAGATTTGTGAGAAGGGTTAGGAGGCTATATTATTTGTGTGGGGTTTTATCTGTTTTGTTTTCAGATGAAATTACATGTGAAGACTGACCTTATGATGAAAGGAAGAAGGACCTAAAAAATGGATTACATTTGAGTATTGTTGGTAAAAATGTAAACCACCACGGTTGAAAACATGAGGAAGGCAAGTGTAGTTGAAGGGAAACCATTTTTTTAAAAGATTTGTTAATCTGCATTTTGGAAAAATTTCTCTGGTAGCCATGTGGAATATTTGAAGAAAGAAAAAAATTTGAACGTTGGGAAAACTCTTGAGAAAATGGCAATTCAGGTGATTATTGACTTTTTGTTAAATTTCACATATTTTAAATATCACATTTTGACATCCCTAAACTACCTTTTCTAAATCAAATTGATGTTTTTGGCTTTCACCAGGAATTGTGATACAGAACTACTTACTGGTTCTTTCACTGCCTGTCAGGCATGTTGATGTGAGAAGGGCCAAGTGAACCCCAGGTGGATATCTGCGTTAAGATGCTTAAGGAAGTGCTTAAGGAGACCTGCAGGGCAGAACCATCCTCTATCCCGCCAGGGTGGTAAGTGTTGTCCCAGAGGGTCTCCACACAGCTTATACATAAGCTTATTCACTTACGCAGGGTCACAATTCAGGACACGCTCTCTCACCCTGTCCAGGCTCTCCTCCCAGCCCATTACCTTCCTGTTTTGCTCCCTCTGTGGTGGTTAGAGTGACTTGCAGGAAGAAGGGACCCTCCAATACCAAACATGTCCTACAGAAGCTCCATTCAGCCTATGCTTTAGGGACAGGAAAAATGAAATTCTTTTCTTTCCATTCTGATTAACCAAGTTCACTTGTATAGCGGTTTAAAAACTGGGTCTTGCATGAATCTATAATCCCTAGGTGAAGACAAATTACTGAATGAGGCAGAGAGAGCACCTCTAGGAAGTATACTAATTTTCAGCTTTCTGTCAACAGAACACCATCTCCCACCAATCCTTACCTCAACTTAATGATATTTAAATCTATTGTTCCCCCTTAAAAACACGTTTTTCAAAAATTTATTATGCCTGTGTCCGGGAAGGATTTGATGGGAGCCTGAACTCTGTGAGTAGCTCAAAAAATTAGGGAGTATAATCATTTTATTATTATAGAATTCAAGAGATTTTTAGAAAGCAAAATCTAAAGAATTTGGTCACTGATAAAACACATGCAAAAGGCAAAAACAGGAGAAACAGGAGAAAATTGAATCCAAAGTTTCTAGCTTGAGAGACAGAATGAAAGGCAAATGCAGTAGGAGCATGATGGTACCCAAATGGGATTTCAGTTTTAGAAACGGTCGTTCTGAGGTGTTCGGGAACGTGCATGTGGACATGTCCGGTAGGAGGCTGGCACTACAGAATTTGATCTCAAGAGAGAGGTCAAGGTCAGCAGTATAAATGTAGAGGTCATCAGAATACAGGATCTAAAGTCATAGGCATGCCTGAGTAAATCATAGGAATCACAGGCATGAGAAGAGGATAAAAGGATGGACCATAAAAACACTAAATCTGTCGCACAGCAGGGACAACATATATAACTTTACACGTGTACGATACAATGCTGCACGTCTAGCACCATCCTTCAAAAATGTATAAATAATGTACTTTCCCCTGTGAACCCACATTCCATTTTATTCTCACAACGCTTAACAAGGACAACTATTACAATTCTGTGATTCACCCAAAGGCACCAGGCATGCTAGAGGTGTAATGGGGATGACAGTTTCGGGTCCAGCATTCCTTCCACTAAATTGCCCTGCCTCCTGGATGTGGCATCCTCACCCATGCTTAACTGCCACTCACACACAGAAAGGCAAATTCGGGAGCATCAACATAGAAAATCATCCAGAAAGAAGTAATTATATAACATAACATTTTTAGTTCCTTAAGTGACTCGCTTAGTAGTGATTTTAAGAAAGGTCACTTTCCCCATTTGCATTTCTGTTTCCCACTTTGTAAAATTAGCACTCCTGCCTTCTATTTTCATCTCAAAGATGATATACCGTTCAGAGAGACTTCTGAGTTCCTGTGATTATTACTCTAAGATCCAACTCTAGTCCTCACCAGAAAGTCAAGTCAAAGAAACCACCACGGAAGAATAATTTTACTTTATTTCTGTTATCATTTCAGTTTTCAGAATTCATAATTAAATTCAGGTATGTATTAAGCAATTTCTCAACAAGGTCTCCTGTTAGGAACCACACATAAAAAATAGATGGTTATGAGAACAAATTCTCACCCCAGAAAAATAAGTTTCCAAGGCCAGCTATGCAGATGACTAGCTGTGCCTGCCATGTAGCAACACCACGTGTTGGCTTTTAGAATTATGATACATATTATTATTACTCTCACAAGCAATGAGACTGTGGAACCCACTAAAACTACCAAGAGCCATTATACCCTTGTGGTGATTTTCTGAGCTTACTTTCATTCTAAGTGTCTCAAACTCAGCCACAAAATACCAGTTCTCACATATGAAAATTAACATAGAAGTTTCTGGCAATGAAATTATTCTTAAGATAAATTCTGCCTACCACCCCCTGTTTCTAGAGAACTGTGAATGATCATTCTTTGATGGACAAAAGTCAAAGTAAGCTGAATGTCTTTTCAAAGAAGGGCTGACGACCATCATTTGAACTGCCTCTTCAGAGCAAAACAGGCTGAGAAAAGGGGCCTTTAAATGCTACAGGAAGCCTTACAGAAGAACTTAGAGCATGCCCATGCTGTATTAGGTCTTTTTAATTGGAGAACTGCTTCAGTTTAAAATAAAACTTTTTTTCCAAGTTTTCCATTTTTATTGCGTGCAGAAGCCTAAAAATCCCACTAAGAACACAACGTGTGGCATTTTCAAGCAGTTATTAATAAATAATGAAGCAGGTCAGAAGCAATTACATCAAAATATTCATTTTTAGTCATGGGACAACCAGGATGGAGTGATGAGTTCATGTTTGGATGCAGTGTATCCTCCACACACATAGTTAGGGGGAGACAGGAGAGTGAGGGTGAGATGGAGAGACAGAAACTGGTTTCTTTCTATACAAAATAGACTGTAGCTTAATGCAAGTGTATCGTGGCAGCAAATATGCATGTTTACTGAAAAAGAATCAGACTAGAGCTTCTTTAAGTATGTTTAGTGCATTAGTAGTAACAGTAAAGAGAAGGGGTCTGTCCATCTCCCAATAACAAAGCAATCGGTAAGAATTCTTTTCTTCTTTTGCACTTTAACTGCATCACTACAATTGCCATCATGAATCAAATGAGTCTCTGGCCCCTGACAGGTGTCTATCCTGTCTGCAGTGTGTAGAAACCTAAACTGATTTCCCACCACATAAGCAGACTAATAAAAATACCATGTGCAGATTCAATTATAAAAACGGTCTAATCTCAGGCATAGAGTGGTTGACTTAGAATGTTCCAAAACTCACCAAATTACCCTTTTGTTCAGTCTCTAACTATGAAAGGTTGTTGTCTTCTAAATTCAGGTTAGAAATATATGAAATTAGAACTATTATTATATCAATAGTTGTTGTTCATTGCTCTTACTCTTTCAATATATCCATGCCTTTACAGTGCAAAACTTTAAAGGCAAAATAATAACAATTTTAAAAGCCATTAAAATTTGATTAACACAATATATACAGCTTGCAAAGTCCTTAAACATCAACAATCTCATTTAAGTCTACAGCAACTTTGAATAAATGAGATTATCAGCTCCACAGTAACAGAAATTACAGATGAGGAAAGAGAGGCACAGAGAAACCAAGACATTTGTGATTATCTCTGTAAGTGGCTCAAAATCAGAGCTGATTTCCATCAACTTACTCTTTTAGGAACTTGTTGGTTCAACGGGAGCTTCCTGAGTGAAATCTGAAACTGAGCAGGTACACGAAGGGCAAGGAGAGACCACAGGAAGAGGCAGATGGCTCCGGATTGGTAGGTGGCAGGTTTAACAAACAAAGGAACTTACACACCAGGCTTGTCTTGGGCGGTGGCAAGACAAGTACAGCTCTGCACTCGCCTACCAGAATTTTAAAAGTTTATATAGAAGCCTTAACTGGGTTCTGTCACCTATGCCATCCAGATGGTCTCAACAACACATTGCTTTCTCAAGGCAGTTGCTTCCTTGAAAAGAGCTCTGACTGTGGGAACACTGGAATGTACATTTCAAGGATGGGAGGGGGTGAGGAGCCTCTGATTGCCGCCTCCGGCTTGTGGGTCAACTGGCGGTCATGTCCTCTCAATGACCTCCTCCAATAGCACTACCCAAGGCAATTATGAGAGGATGTAGGAATGAACCTACCAAATTCAAGTGGCAGATCCTGGATCCCAACCCAGGCCAAGGTGCTTCCTGTTATTACAGGAGCACGATGCATACTCTATAGACAGTAGATAAACCCTCATTTTTAGTTAACTTTTATAAAAAATATATTCTGAAGATAAATAAATACATTTTTCTTGATCTTTGGATCAATTTAGGTTTTTCAGATCTACAAAACTATTCATATCACATAATCTCTCAGTTGCTACTTGAAACTACTTGAAACTATTGAGATGTAAACAATACTAAATTTTAAAACAAAAAGCTTTTTAAAAAGACAATTTTAAATAATTCTCCTCAAAAAGTTACTGGGCAAAATGTATGAGTAATCCACAACTTTTTTTCGTCAGCAAACTCACATCTAAGGATGTCACATCCTCACCCTTTAGACATCTATATGCCCTTTACATTCCTAGGTTCAGGGAGTTCAAGGACATACTCTTGGGATGTCAACTTGGAAATATCCCTTCATTTAACCTCAAAACAATCTCAAAAGTTTCTTTCAAATCTACAGCTAATTATAATTTGATTCAATGCATAATAAACATATGTACCTTCATGTATTATTTACAAAAAATGTTTGTTGGCTTAATGTTGTGAATATCTAACAACATAAAAATATACATACATAAGTGAATATAATCAGAAATCAGGAACAAAAGCATCCACTAACTAGTCAAAGAAACAAAAACAAATAGCAGATTCTACTCCTGGATTTAGCAACTAACTAACTGACTTTAAATAAATCATTGGAATTTTCACCAGTAAAGTAGAACAAAATGTAGTCAGGGTGCAGGGGGACTACAAATAATAAAACACCTCTATACTTTGAAGCTTAAAATTAAAGTATTAAAATTACATACATAACAGACATAAGACAAGATATTAAAGTTATTATTCCACTTTGTTTTTATTCCATGGTAACAAACAACTTTCTGATAATAATTGGCTTCCAAGGTACATTTTCCTTCGGACACAGCAGTAGTGATCAAACGGTATGAGTATCCTGATTTCATTCATTATTATAATCCTCATTGTAGATTAAAATTAAAATTGGTACTTGAGTTTATAATCAGATTAATGCTTTTAGCTAGTGTTCAGCTGTCCCTCAGAAATTCACCAGTGAAATTAGCAGCTCTTTTGTTACCAGCAAGAAGGTAAAGGAGCTGAAACAGTATTCCTCTTTATCATCTCTTCTCTCAACTGCAATACTGCTCAAGAAGATCAAATAGGCAGAAATACTAAGCAAATAAAAGGGAATATGATGATCGATGACAATGCCAATGCCAATAATGATGATGATGATGATAATGACGTCATTCACAACTTCAATAGACTGGCTGCATTCCTCTGTTGATCCTGCCTCACTATTTATGGATAGCAGTCTCAACAACCTCATTTGAACATATGTAGCAGATTTGAGAATTAGTAATTTGCTAGACCTTTATTTAAAGTAGTCCAATATTATGTCCAACTGAACCTAAACTGTATACAATGTGTTGGCTAATATCATGAGCCAATGTCTTAAATACATCAGGAAAACTAAATTCATGGACTGCCATAATTTACAAAACATGCTTTTGCCTTGACTAAAGCCACTGAAAACTTGAATAAATGTTTGAATTTCTTTAAAAAAAAACTTGAGTTTTTTCTAGTCCTACCATTAATAGTAGAGGAAAAGGCTCAACTGCATCTTCCTATGCTGATACAGTTATAATGGATGAGGTATTGCTTAAACTAAACTACTCATCTTAATAGTGAAGTGTACAAATTCATCAATTATGTAATCTTTCTTTTCTCTTGTAAACTATCCCATATACAGTACCTAGCTATACCTTAAATACACATATAATTACTCTTTGTAAAATGTTCATCTATTAAGCGAGTAACTAGAAATTCAAAAGAAATATATATAAATTGGTTTTTTAAGTGAAAAGTGAATCATAAGTCACTCCTTTATTTTCTTTGAAGTCTGATCAAATATTCATACAGTCCCTGAGAAGGATAAGAGAGAAAACAAATATGTGCATTCACAAAGCTGGCTATCATTTTATCCACATGCATGTTAGTGTTTGTCTTAGCTTAGTAGATTTATTAGTGTAAAAAGAAGGAAGAAAACATAGAGGATCAAGGTGAGATTTTCATTATATATCGTCAACATTCAATTGAACCTATTAATTGACAAGAATAAAGAATAGGTATCTCTAAGATAGTTTTACATCTATAAAATTATGAAGGTTATAAATTGTGCAACCTCAAATTACACAAGCAGATTCTAACAGAATCTCTGCTGAACAGCCAAAGAGATAGTAAGTAGTGCCCCATCAATTATGCAGAGCTGAAGTGCTGAAATACACGATTTCATCTTCTACCTAATAGGCCAAGTTGACCTGAGACATCAATTTTGGGAGTTCTGCTTTTATCCTTCTTCAATTACAATAATCAGATTATTTTAGAATAACAAGACACCAAAATATCCATTATCATGGTTTATCACCCTATTGAAATTGTGCTATATTTTACGATTATTCTTTTCACTGCAAGAAAGAAAATAGCATTATAAAGTACCAAAGGACACGGGGCATAGTATAATCAGTTTCTCAGTCCAGAGTCTCAGACACCAGCCCTTATGTCAGTCAACCTCTGCCCTTGTTCCCCAGGCCCCGTATCCGTCTCCCCTCCATTTCTGAACCAGTTATGATAAAGAGGCCAGAAAATTAGAAATGATGCTCAGAATTAAGTCTTACTGCTCAGATATTCAACAAAAAAATGAGCTCTGAGAATTTGTGCAGCTTCTAAAATGAATCATTTCCCACACCTGCTATGTTGGCCCAATATACAAAGTTGAGCTGCTGCTTCAGTTTCCCAGCCTAGAACTCAAAACCCTGCCCTGCCCCGCCCCCCATCTGCTTGGTTGAGGCTCTAATGCCCAGTCAGGAATCTTGCCAATTCTCTCTGCTGATCCTCAGGAATGGATGAATCCTGCTAAAAAGTGTCAGAATGCTAGATCCATCAAATGATGCCTGCCTGCCTTTGAACTGTGGAGGCTACTGGACTTTCCTCATTAGCAGACTGGACACTACCCCAACTCCCACTCATCCTCATACCCTCCCCTCACCCCATCGTACCATCCTTGTGGAGTTTTTCCTGCTCCTGTGAGTTTTTCTAAAGTATATTCTCTATTTAAGTGAGGGTACTATCCCTGGATAAAGCACAGAAGATTCACTTACTGTCTAAGCTCATCTCTGGACTTCACTTTACTAGAAGCTATATAATCTCTACTACCGATTCATCCATTCCCAGGAGGCTTACATCTAATCCTACCAAGCTCATGTCTCTCCCATTTCAAGACTTGGATTTCTCTTTAAGTGCTCATTCCTGGCCTAAGGATTGGCTCTAGTTTCCTGCTCACTTTCATTAATTCAACAAATATATATTGAGCACTTGCTACGTGCTGAGCATTCAGCAATGAAGATCAGGAATAATTCAATACAATGAACTGTCTACTGTGGCAAAGACTTCCTGTTGTCCTCCAGTAGCAATAATTACCTTCTTTTTAGTAATAAAACTCCCTACTTTCATCTGGGCACATGGCTGTCCAGCTAGAAACTACATTCCAGCTAAAGAGGCCGGGTGACTTCAGTTCTGGCAAAAAGGATGTGAGTAGAAGTGATATGTGCTATGGCCCAGATTTTATTATTGAAAAGGAAACTGACTGCTCTCCACTCTCCTTTCCCTCAGGCTGGAACCAGGATGTTGTGGTAGCAAGCCAAGTTCTTCCATGAGGACAAGGGCATTGTGGGACCTTGAATAATCTCACGTGGCAGAACTACCCATCAGCCGTGGAACACCTGCCTACCTTTAGATTGTTAGGTGAGAGAGAAATAAACTACTTTCTTTTTTTTAGTTTTTATTGGAGTATAGTCTAATTACAATGTTGTGTTAGTTTCTTCTGTATAGCACAGTGAATCAGTTATACATATTCATATATCCACTCTTTTTTAGATTCTTTTCCCATATAGGTCATTAGAGAGTATTGTGTAGAGTTCCCTGTGCTATACAGTAGATGCTTATTAGTTATCCATTTTATATATAATGGTGTGCATATGTCAATCCCAATCTCCCAGTTTATCCCTCCCCCCTTTCACCCCCCTGGTTACCATAAGATTGCTTTCTACATCTGAAAGTCTATTTCTGTTTTATAAGTAAGTTCATTTGTACCATTTTTTTTAGATTCCACATATGAACAATATCATATGATATTTGTCCTTCTCTGTCTGACTTACTTTACGCAGTATGACAATCTCTAGGTCCATCCATGTTGCTACAAATGGCATTATTTCATTCTTTTTATGGCTGTAAACTCATTTATTAATTAAACACTGCATTTGGGGGTCTCTTTGTCACGGGAGCTTAGCCTATTCCCTAGGTAATATGTCTCCCCAACTCTCCTATGATGCACTCAGATGGTCCCTGAGGTATCATTCTTTAAAACAAGTATCAGCAGATGTGAGGTGGTATCTCATTTTGGTTCTGGTTTGCATGTCCCTTATGATTAGTGATGTTGAGCACCTTTCCATTTGCCTGTTGGCCATCTGTATGTCTTCTTTCAAAAAATGTCTATTGAGGTCCTCTGCCCATTTTTTAACTGGGTTATTTGCTTTTCTGATTTTGAGTTTTATGGGTTCTTTATATATTTTGGATATCAACCCCTTACCAGATATACTGTTTACAAATATCCTCTCCCATTCAGTAGATTGCCTTTCATTTTGTTCACGGTTTCTTTTGTTGTGCAAAAGCTTTTTGGTTTGATGTAGTCCCACCTCACATCTGTCAGAATGGCTATTATCAGAAAAACAAGGAACAGTCTACTGACCCCTGGAAGCAACAAATATAGATATAATTTCCCTTAGATAAAAAGTAATATTTTTAGAATAAAATTCTTTTAGAATAAAATAAATACCACTTGCAGCAAAATGGATGGACCTTGAGATTATCATACTAAGTAAAGTAGTCAGAAAGAGAAAGACAAATACCATATGATATCACTTATATGGGGAATCTAAAATATGACACAAATGAACTTATCTACAAATCAGAAACAGACTCACAGACACAGAAAACAGACTTGTGGTTGCCAAAGGAGAGGGAGGATGGGGGAGGGATGGATTGGGAGTTTGGGATTAGTAGATGCAAACTATTATATATAGAACAGATAAACAATAAGGTCCTACTGTATAGCACAGGGAACTATATTCACTATCCTGTGATAAACCACAATGGAAAAGAATATGAAAAAGATATATGTATAACTGAATCACTTTGCTGTACAGCGGAAATTAACACAACATTGTAAATCAACTACACTTCAATAAAATAATTTTTTTAAAAAAAGCAATTCTTTTATATCTTTAGCTACGTTTATGCCTAGAAAGTAAGACCAAAACAATGTGATGATCTGCTTAGTTAGGGCAAGTCTAGATGCTATAGAATCAAAAACGAGACAAATAACTCCTGTTACCTTGCCTTCATCACTGCTGTTGATATGTTTATTGGGGGCATATCCTATCTCCTCTCATTCTGTGATAGGCTTTCCAAGTGCAGGGATCAATTTTGTAATTCTCCTTCTTGGCACAGTCCATGTAGAAAATCAATATGCGGCCAACTGTCTTGTTCATTGATGACTTCCCCACCTACGTCTATGCCTTTTCATAACAGTGTTTGTTGTTTGCTCAAATAGCTAAGTAAAGGCTAGAGATTTATTTTGCCTTCAAATACTCCTTTGCATTGCCACCCAGTTTAAAATTTATGATTTAAAAGGTAGAATAGGTGATAACCCCAATGAACTAAACTAGAATACGTACAAAAAATTTTACAATAATGTTTTATATTGTTATCTATTAAGACCAAAGGCTCTCTCCTTTCCCCTTGCGATACAAACTGGCAAGTCTGTAGAGGGACTCTAGATTTACAAAAAGAACTTAATCCTTTGTAGCACTCTGAGATGAGCATGTTCCTAGAAAAAGGAATAATAGAGGTCTCAGTTAATGACAAGTTCAAAACATTCCCCTCAGATGATTACACTGCAGGTTGAGTAGTTTCTTAGAAATGTTACAAATTTCCAGAATGTCAGAGAAAATAATTTCTAACTGAATGGCAAGAAACACCTTCCAGAACCAAATGAAAGCACTGGACTTGTCTTATCTCAGCTCCACTATCAGTTTTGGGATAGTTGTGAGTTGACCTACATAGAATATTCAGAACACTTAACAAATTAATGTTCTTGGTTTTTTTCCTTTGAAAAAACTATTCAGGCAAAAAGTCTACACAGTGGTCTACAGATAGTTTCCCTCACTATATTTTACACCCTTTAAAACAGAGGAGAACCCAGGCATGAAAATAATCCTGTAATTATACTGCAATCAGGATTTAACATGTCACATCCCACCCTCTTGACAATTCTTTTTCTCTTATGATGGTCTATAGCCCTGATTGTTTATTATGCACTTTCATTATTTTTCAGTGTAGCACTTTGTGCTGTCTTACGTCTTTCTCTGTTTCTTATGTAATTGCTTTATATGCCAATCTTAAATCCTCAGAAAGACTGATTTTAATCTCCTTGAAGGCAACGAGTGTACATTTTAGTTCTCTTCTATTCCTAACTACCAGCAATTATGGTCCAAGACAGAGAGAAGGAGTTTGATAAATATCTGTTGAATAGAGTTGAATTAATTTTCCTTTTTAAGGTCTGGAAGATAAAACAACGTACCCACCTTGGTTGTGAAAGGATGTCATTCCCCTCCCCTCTTAATTCTCCACTGAAGCAAGGTTTACAACCCTGAACTTGCTGTACAGCTACAGGCAATGCCTGATAATCTCACAGACAAACACAACTGACCCTGAATGCAGGTTTATGCAGAGGTCCTGGGAGGCATGGCCCATACTAAGTACCAGTTGCAACTATCTTATTAGTCCAGGCTAGGAAAATTGCTAGAGTTTAAAATTCTTTTGAAACCATAATGTCTGAGTGTATCTTAAAACAAGCTGCTTCCTTTCATCCCAGAATTTCCTGTTTGAATGCTATCCCAAGTCATATATTTCTTCCTCTTTAGTTCATATTCCAATTCCACAAAATTGTTTTCTTTCTAGCATTTGGAAGATAAAATGGGTATTTCCACCTTAATGCCATAGTTAGATATGGCTCTGAATTACATACAGATATGTGAAAGATATATTTCCATTTCTAATTTAGGAAATTAGGACCAAACATCAACAATAATATTCCCTATTTAAATACCAACCTCTAACGATTCATTCACATATTTCCTCATTTGCATAGCTTCTCTCCCTTATCTGTACCACCTCACATTCACTCAGTAGAAATATACTCTAATTTTGTTTTTCTTCTGAATTCTTATTTTCAGTATTCTTATTCATTCTTCCCTCTTGCTTCATAAAGTATGAGCATAAATGCAGAAGATACAGTATATGTTAATACGTGTGTGTGTATATATGTGTGTGTGCACGCATACATACATACACTCACACACATTTTTGCTGTGGTCAATCTACAATTTATAAATGTGGCTGTTTCTAAACCATCATTGATTGATCAGTTTTTAGGACTTTGGCATGCATTTTTACACAGAAGCAACACTTTACATGATGGTTAGGTCCTGAGAAGACTCCGTCTACTACAATATGCTATGGCTGACTTAAATCCAATAGATTCTGGTTTCTTAAGTCCAGGATGCTGAACTCAGAACACCTGGAACCTCGATGGGCAAGGGAGAAATCTGGACGCCAAGATGAGGTAAAGGGATGGGATAACTGAACAAGCTACAGACTAGATCCTGAAGAAGGGAGCCGGCAGTTCAATATCTAACAGTCAAAGAAGTAAACGTGAACCCTGGCTTGGTTCAAGTTGGGAAATTCAGGCAGAGGAAGCAATCTGTGCAAAGCACGTGGTATGCAGAAGCACAGTACCTTCATGGACCCACCAGTACTCTATACCGTTTATACTGCTGGAGCATAAGGCGTGTAGGAGGGAGGGAGGTGGGAAATGGAAGGAGTTTAGATGGGTGGTCAGGAACAGATCAGGGTTCTGTGATCAGCCTTTGCAGAGATACTGTGTTACTCAGAGAACGGTAGGGCTAAGACAAAACCAAAGCAGAAGCCCAGTTATCTGAACTGGACCAGCAGAGTGAGGCGGAAGGAGAAGGGACGGCTTAGCAGGCATAGAGCAGCACAGCAGCAGGCACCAGTCATTAGCACAGTGAATTTTAATGAGTTGTATGCCCACACTAGTGGGGTGGGGTCCCAATAAACTCCCTGTCCTGGTCAGAACTGGCTCAGGAACTGGGAATGTTTGGCATACAAGGCCTGGTTACGCAAACCTAAAAGTGCTGAAACAGACCACCCTTTACAGCTTGGCCTCTAGGTGAAACCACATTCAAACTTCACACTTAGGACCCTAAGAATGTCTTCTCCCTAAATAGCACTGTAAAGGGAATGGAGATTCTCCATCCCTGAGCCACATTAGGCTACAGGAGCAACAGCAGGAGCCTGAGATGCTCCTGGCAGCTCCGAGGGAATAAGGGAAGGAGGGGAGAGAAGAAACTCAGGGATCCCAGCACTGATGGAGAATGACTAAGATACCCAAAGCCAGTAAAGAAGGAAGAGAAGCAGTCCTGGGGTGAAGAGCATTCTCTAATTGGAGCACCACTGGCATGAAAGAGACCTCCCCCCTCACAAAGGATGCTTGGAGATACTGGCAATGTCTGCACATGGATCGGGTGAGAGGTTTGTGATGCTCAAATTCAGATGAGTGTGATGGGGAAGCTAGGGCTAATATTTTTCTTTTTGTGGATTCTTCTAAGTCTAAAAGAGAGATTTTTACAAAGAGATGAAGAAGGACTTTGTACTTTAAGAGGAGGGAGGAGGCTTCCCTGGTGGCGCAGTGGTTGAGAATGTGCCTGCCAATGCGGGGGACATGGGTTCGAGCCCTGGTCTGGGAGGATCCCACATGCTGCGGAGCAACTAGGCCCGTGAGCCACAACTACTGAGCCTGCGCATCTGGAGCCTGTGCTCCGCAACAAGAGAGGCCGCGATAGTGAGAGGCCCGCGCACTGCGATGAAGAGTGGCCCCTGCTTGCCGCAACTAGAGAAAGCCCTGGCACAGAAACAAAGACCCAGCACAGCCAAAAATAAATAAATTAATTAATAAACTCCTACCCCCAACATCTTCTTAAAAAAAAAAAAAAAAAGAGGAGGGAGGCACAGAGAGCATGAGGTGGTCCCAACAGTGATCGATGCTGCTGCCCCTAAAGAGTGGTGGTCACCTCTGCGGTGACCCCTGCAGCCAGAAACAGCAAGCTCTGCGACGGTAGAGACCGGGCCTATTTCCCTTCCACTTCCACTGTATACACAGCACCTAGGCTAGTGCCTGGCCCATAGTGAGCCTCCTACAAATAATTGTTTAAAGAATAACAAGACTTAGCATTTACTATGTGCTTAGTATACGAGGCACTTTTCTAAGTGCTTTCTTTGCATTAGCTAAGTGTCCTTATTTACAGAGAGACAGTTACTTGTTCTAGGTTGGGGTTCCTCAACCGCAGTGCTATTCCCGTTTCAGACTAGCCAGTTCTTTGTTGGGGAGGATCCACTGTTCTGAGCACTGTGTGATGCTTAGCAGTACCCCTGGCCTCCAGGAGAACCCCACCCCGAAGAGTGACAACCTAAAATGTCTCTAGACATTGACAAATGTGCCCTGCGGGACAACGCTTACACTGGTTGAGAACCACTGCTTAGGATTTCCAGCTGATAAATGGCTACGCCAGGATTTGAGTCCAGGTTACCCACTGCAGAGAATGCCCTTAACCTCTCCATCTCAGCTGCCAGAAAGCACACAAGCTAACATTTAGTCACTGCTTGTTAGGAACCAGGTGCCCTGTGAGCACTTCCCCACACCCTCTCATCTCGTTTTCACCATAGCTGTGCGTCTGAATGGCTACCTTGAAACCAAACACTACAGAAGAATCATCTAAAGTATTTTTCTCAACAAGTTGATTCATATCTTCCAGACACTTTTTCAAATATTTTTGGAGGACTGGAACTACATTTTGGTTTTCTGATGGCCAAGGCCCTGACTTTTCTGTCCCATTTGGGGGAACTGCAGTGTTCCTTACAGAACTCAGTAGATTAGATTGTCCACATTAAATCAGTTCGGATTTCTATACAGCCTTAAGGACTTATACTGTGCTACTTTTATTACAATATCCTAAAATCATCTTAAAGTAGAAGCACAAATCAGTGGAGAATAGCTTCCCAAAGATGTGAGCTCCAGGAGTTAAATGGCCTTTGTGAAACCTGCACAAGGGGGACTTGACTGTAATGCTGCCAGTGCACTTCACAGAAGCCTCAACTCTAAGAACAACAGGAGCGGACTTCCCTGGTGGCGCAGTGGTTGAGAGTCCGCCTGCCAATACAGGGGACATGGGTTCGTGCCCCGGTCCGGGAAGATCCCACATGCCGCGGAGCAGCTGGGCCCGTGAGCCATGGCCGCTGAGCCTGCGCGTCCGGAGACTGTGCTCCGCAGCGGGAGAGGCCACAAAAGTGAGAGGCCTGCGTACCACAGGAGCAAACCACAATCCACAGAGCTTCTCTCTCTCTCATTTTAAAAACTTATGTCGAAACTGAAGTCCAAGGGATTTAATTTCAAATCCTTCTACCTGTCTTTAGTATTTAGAATATGTAGGATGAAAATACCTTTATTAAAGGTAATAAAACCCACTGAGAAATACAGTATCAGAATTTGGTATCATGTTGCTTCCCAGAGCACAAAAAGGATGTATGAAATTATGTCGACAGAGGATACCTTGAAAGGTCAGTAAGATCTCTTATGTCATTGACTATAGTGAAAACCCAACAACTACCACTCATCTGGAACAAGCGTGAAAAACGTTTTTGGTAAGTAATGTCAATATGAGTTACGTAGGTAATTTACAAATTGTGAGCACCAATCTTTCACTGTAAAAATGGACCTACACTTTGAATAATCATTTTTGAATATGTGCGTGCATTCTGGACTAAGTGTACACTGAATGTCTATGCTATTCCCATCATTTGTTAGCTATTTAACCTCTCTGGGCCTCAGTTACTTTGGCTCCCATCTGTAAAATGGGAATAATAATAGTACATAGGGTCATTGTCAGGAGATATATATATATATATATATATATATATATATACACCACTTAGAACAGTGCTTGGCTATTAATAAGTGATGTTAATAAGTGCCCAATTAATATCACACACACTTTGATATTCAAAGAATTCAAACTGATGTGTGTAAATGGATAAACAAATAAATAAAACACTTATCTAACAGATGTAGATATGAACAGTCATTTCAACATGCACATCAACAGCTTTTAGCAGCCACAACTGTAAATGAGTTCATCAACTAAATGGGGATATGTTGAAATATGAAATTTTCTTCTGCTGGTCTGGGAGCACAGCTTCAACATCTGAGAAGGAGGAGGACCTGATGACTGTAAGATGGCAATTTTCAGAGTGCGATGAGGGGATTTAATTTTGTGCAGCTCCCACACCTCCCCACGCACGCTTCAATCTGTGCCACATGAGTGAATTTATGTGACACTACTTCCTATTCTCATTATGATCTTTGTAAAATTTTTCTCTTATTCCTTTATACCATCTGTGAAGGATTATTCTGTACCATTGTACTAATTATGCTTCTGCAGAATATTTATGTGCCCCTTTGGTAACCTTGGTAACTCCGAACAAACATTTTAAAGACAGCTAAGACACTTCAATCATTTTTAGAAAAAACAGTCTATGTTTTCATGTTACTTATATATATAACAATGGTACTAAAGAAAAAGAAAATTGTACTAGAAGAAAACAGAGATGATCAATTATATATAAATTATATGCAACATGTCATAAAAACAGAATTATTTGCAACCATCACCCAGATCAACGCTTGAAGCATCCATAAGATTTCTCTTCGTAAATATCGATTAAGAACATGAGCACTAGTCACTAAACCAAAAAAATCCTGCATTACCTTAAGAATAATATCAACATTTGAATACTGAATAATATCACAACTAAAACACTTTCCAAAAGGCCCTTCAGCTCTGTGCAGAGATACTAATATGAAATGTGTACTGGTAATAATCTACTTCAAGTTCTTTCCATTATTGGAATTTTTTTTCAACCTTCTAACACAACTTACTCAATGAAGTTTTCACTTGAAAACTATCATTCCCTCAGTGTGCTGTCAGGACTCTGATGATGGTGAAAAGTTCTCCAAATGACTCCACTGAAAAGGACCATAATAATTCTGCTCTTCTCACCCAGGATGACACGATTTGCCTGCCATCTGGGGACACAGCTTTGGATTGCTTTTCTGGCAGCTGGGCTTGGCTACACTGCTTAAGTCAGGCTTTCTCAGTTCCTCCCATAACCGATGGCACACACTTGCAAGACAGATGTCACAGGTCAGGTTCCCATTCTGATTCTCAGAATTCAACACTGCCTTACTGTCACTACCTTTCCAACCTCACGCCAGCCCATGCTCCCACATGCGTGTTATATTCCATCCACACTGAACTACTTGCATGCCTCCAAGCGCACAGGCTCTTGAACTCCCCGTATCTTTGCAAATGCTATGCCTCTGCCTGAAACGTCCTTCCTTACCTCTTGGTCTGTCGAACAAGCACCTAAATGCTTTCCAAGTTCCAGCTGAATCAAGCACCCTGCTCCAGGATGCAGTCCTGAAGACCCAGCTACAGTTGGTAGAGGAGGTGATTTATTCCTCAGAATGCCAGTCCACTGAGTGCTGGAGCATTTAACGCTGCAGAGCTTGTCAAACTACAGTGTCCTTCACTACACTGTGAACGCCCTGAAACCAAAACTCAGGCCTTATCTATCCCAATTTAGTCTACTTCCTGACATAATTTAAAACTCAATAAATGTGAATAGATTAATAATAACCCTCATTTATCAAGAACTTATGTTCCAAGATCTTACATTTTTTAATCTCACTCAACAATCCCATGAGGAAATGATAGATGACAAAATAAAGATTTTTAGTCATCATAGAAAACAGTCTCTCCAGTGATGAATGCCCAAATGAAGAAATGAATGACTGAATGAATAAATAAATCTTTCAAATAAACTAGAATATTGGGGCTAGTGATCATCACCACCCATTGACTCTCTTCCATTTCCATCACTTCCACTCGAGGTCAAGCTCTTGATATCCCACTTCTGGACTGCTGCAATAGTCTTCTAGTCTCCCTGCGTCTAATCTTCGCCTCTTCAAATCCATTCTACCAGATGGTTTATTAAACTATATGTGCACGGATGCATTCCTAACAGTCCGTAGGTTACCTATAAGAATTACATCATTTTGTGGGACTTCCCTGGCAGTCCAGTGGTTAAGACTTTGCCTTCCAATGCAGGGGGTACAGGTTCTATCCCTGGTCGAGGAGCTAAGATCTCACGTGCCTCGCGGCCAAAAAACCAAAACATAGAACAGAAGCAATATCGTAACAAATTCAATAAAGACTTATAAAAAATGGTCCACATCAAAAAAAAAAATCTTAAAAAAAAAAGAATTACATCATTTTGTGACTTGTTTTGATACTAAAATTTAACATTTGTATTAATATACTCTTGAACATCTGGAAAACTACCCTCTGGAGCACTCTCATGAAATTTCGGTGACTGCCTTAGTATTTTTGTTTACAACTGCATTGACCCAAGCAGTACTATTATAATTCACAGAGACAACTATGAAAAGATACATGTAAGTAACATGACGGCTTTCAGGCCAAGAGATGGCCAAGTTACAATACTGAATAAATACTAAGAAAGGTTTTACAGCATTCAGAGCAAAATGATGAGAGAATTGAGTCATCCCACAGTACCTGAATAGGGCTTGAAAGAACCTGCATCCTAGCAGTCACATTTATGTTGTAAATAACAAACATATTTGGTATCATATTTACGTTGTAAACAGCGAAATATTACCTATCATGTTAAACTAATGTTGTTAATTTGTATTTACAGCTTTGTTTGTATTTAAATTGTAAATGTGTTTTGATTAAAGTATAGTGTTATTAGTATAAATGTTATTAGCACAAGGAATTTATACTCTGTTTTATATTTACATAAATTTAAGGAACAATACAAATAATTTAGGTACATAATGGGAGTCAGAAAGAATTAACTTTTCCTTTGGAAAAGGTTTATACAATAGCCGTGGTTGAGAAATATTGACTAAATCATCCCAGTCATTCTATATAGTGGCCTTTTTTTTTAAGTAATGTCTCTCCATAACCCAAAAGTCAAAATCCAAACTGGCCCAGTAAGTTCAAAATGCATACCTATTGCTTTGATGTTGAAATGTACTTTCCTAAACAAGGCTCTTTACTTTTCTTTCTAAATGGCATCATATATATTGCATCTGCTCTTAACAAACAGTAACTAAACAATGTGTCATAAAGGTTCCCTGCCAACAGAAATTTCTACCACTTTTTTATAGATCTCTAGCTTAAAACAAATTGTACTATGTATAAGTCAAAGGTGCTACAGTAAATGTAGCAATTCATTTTCTCTCCTTTTTACCAAGGCAGGAATAGGTCAAACACATGGGAAAGAGATATCTTTTAAAATGCTAAAAATGTCTTTCTAAGGCAATTGTTTATGTGTCTGAATTGAGGAGATAACAAGTAGTTTTGCAAAACACTACAAGCAGGCAGACCCCTAGGCCTGATATTTTTAATATTCTGAAAGTAGTGTTTTGTTGTTGGCATAACTACCTATCGGGGGGAAACCATAATAATTTTATTAAAATTCAACAGTTTAAAACAAATAGCCCAGTGAACACTTGTGCACTGGGCAATGCCTCAGAAATCTATTAGCAGAAAGTACAATGGATAGAAGAGAACAGAAATTGGCAAGCTTTATGGTATGACATTTCAAAATGATTGCAATCCCACTGACTGCCCAGAGTAATTGAACTTCTTTAAGTGTACTCCATGGTTTTTTCCACATCTCTTACTTCTATATCATGTACCTTGCCTCAATTTTCTATAGATCAAACCTTTAAAATTAGATCTCATCAAGAATCAAACTGATTGGTAATAATATTTACATTTCTCTTTCTGAAAGGATAGCACATGCTTCTTGTCTCGGCCATAATGCAGGAATGGCTGTAAGACTTACCCACTACTATCTAAAACTATAATATTAGACAAAATGTAGAAAGCAACTATTTTTAGTCACTGGACAACAGATACCACAGGGTTGTGATCCTTGCGAGAACCTTGGCGTTCTGCCTGTGTACCCTCCTAACTGAGGCATAGGCACAGGGAAGCAGATGGAGCCAAAGAGATAGCCACAGTCTTCGCTGCACAGAGGCAGAAGACAGATGTGCAGAGGAAGAGCTCCAGGAATCTGCCTGGGGTTCCCAAGAACCAGCTTTAGCCAATTATTAAGCTGTGCATGCACTGTGAGAAACTCCAAAAGACTGGCAGAGAACAGCTCCTGGGGAGAAGGAGCCAGACTGAGATTCCAGAGGACACACACAAGACACTGGCTTATGACCGTCCAGAGTAGAGAGATCTCTTCAAGCACCCAAGAGCATTCAAGCCAGAAAGGCCATGCCTTAGGAAGTGGATCCATTCTAGCTATAGAGTAATGGCTACTCTAGAGCCACCTTAACAAATCTTAAAACTACGCCTTAATAGAACAATGATAATCCTCCAGTATCTGCCTGATTAAAACAAAACAAAACAAAACAAAAAAAGAAAAACAAAAAAACTCAGCATTCTTTAAAAGAAGACAACAAAATCCAACAAAATGCAAAAAGCCTGCAACAGTCGAAACAATCCTGAAAAAGAGAAAGGGAGGGAGGAAGATGGAAGACTTATACTACCTGATTTCAACACTTACCATAAGTCACAGTAATCAGAACAGTGTGGTATAAGAAGAGCTCAGACAGTCTAGAAAAAGAGGTCTGTCCAATAAATTTTGATAAAAACACCAAAGAAATTCAAAGGGGAAAAGGTAATATTTCAATAAATCATGCTGAAAAAAACTGGATGTCCTTATGGAAAAGAAAATCATCTTTGAATTCCATCTCATGCTATAAAAACAAAAACAAATTCAAAAGGCATTACAGACCTCAATGTAAAAGGTAAAAACTACAAAACTTCTGGAAGAAAGCACAAGAGGATATCTCTGAGAACCTGAGTTGGCAGAGATTTATTATACAGAGCACAGAAAGCATCAGCCATTAAATAAAAAATAAATAAGTTGAATTTCATCAAAGTGAAAAACTTCTGTTTACCAAAAGACTTCATTAAGAAAATAAATAAGCAAGTCTATTGTTTTGAATAGTGTCTCCCCAAAATTCATGTTCACTTCAGAATGTGACCTTATTTGGAATTAGTTAAGATAAGATCATACTTTAGGGTTTAGGGTGGGCCTAAATCCAATGACTGATATCCTTATAAAAAGGTCATGTAACACATGCAGACACAGAAACACAGACACACACATAGAAGGAAAAACACCATGTGAAGACAGAGACAGAAATTGGAATAACGCAGGTACAAGCCAAGGAACATCTAGGATTGCTGGGAGCTACCAGAAGGTAGGAAGAGGCAAGAAAGGATTCTTCAGAGGGAGCTTTGCTAACATCATGATTTCTTCTGGCCTTCAGAGCTGTGAGAGAATAAATTTCCATTGCTTTAAGCCCCCAAATTGTCAAATTGTGGTAATTTGTTACAGCTACCCTAGGAAACTGAAACTTCTCCTCATCAAAAGACTTCATTAAGAAAACAGGCAAGCGCTTCCCTGGTGGCACAGTGGTTGAGAGTCCGCCTGCCGATGCAGGGGACACGGGTTCGTGCCCCGGTCCGGGAAGATCCCACATGCCGCGGAGCGGCTGGGCCCGTGAGTCATGGCCGCTGAGCCTGCGCGTCCGGAGCCTGTGCTCCGCAACGGGAGAGGCCACAGCAGTGAGAGGCCCAAGTACCGCAAAAAAAAAAAAAAAAAAAAAAAAAAGACAAATTTCGGATGTACAACATGAATGAATCTCAAAAACATTATGCTGAACAAAGAAATCTAGACACAGGAAATAGAACAAGCAAAACCGAGCTATGGTTATGGAAATCAGAGTTTCCTCAGAAGTGGGGGTGGCAGAAGGGGAATGGCAGGGATCACCTGGAAAGAGACACAAGGATGCTTGAATTTGTTTTACATGAGAAATGTTGGAGTGCCTGGAATCATGAGATACAGGATCCATAGGTACATGTATTTGTCAGACTCACTGAGCTGTACACTTAGTGTCTGTGCATTTCACTGTGTATAAATTAGCATCTGAAAACTATTTTTAAAGATGAGCACAAGTCTACTCAATTTTAAAATTCATTCCATAACTTAAATAAATCATTATTGTAGTAGGAAGTGTTCACTTCTGATGATCGGGTCACAGCAAACCTCTATTTTCCATATCTCGTATAAGTAAAGAAAAACGCCTCAGAGAGTGTTTACGAAGGTGCACAAGTGATATAAAAGGAATCTAATTTTTTTTAATTACAATTGGTACCCATTCTATTATTTTAATTCTAGCAAGCCATAAAATGCCAGATAATTCCAACCTGTCCCTTGCTGAATATTTTGGACATAGCCTCCTTCAGCTATATTTTCCATTCAAAAACGGGAATAATGAGAGTCCCAAAGTGCCAGTAAATTTCCTAAATGTAAGGTGAGCCTCCTTTTCTATACAAACTAGAAGAATTCAAAGTATTTGATCACTTTCTAACTTGAGAAGATGAGATTAAATAACACAGACTCCAAATTGTATTCTAAAAAGCCAGCTGTCCTACTAATTGTTGTACACGTCAAACAAAAGACCTTCCCCATCACAAATGAGTGATAAAGGAATAAAGACTATTAATTTAGTAAAAACCTTTCCTTTTTTTAACATCTTTATTGGAGTGTAATTGCTTTACAGTGGTGTGTTAGCTTCTGCTTTATAACAAAGTGAATCAGCTATACATATACATATATCCCCATATCTCTTCCCTCTTGCACCTCCCTCCCTCCCACGCTCCCTATCCCACCCCTCTAGGTGGTCACAAAGCACCGAGCTGATCTCCCTATGCTATGAGGCTGCTTCCCACTAGCTATCTATTTTGTATTTGGTAGTGTATATATCTCCATGCCACTCTCTCACTTTGTCCCAGCTTACCCTTCCCCCTCCCTGTGTCCTCAAGTCCATTCTCTAGTAGGTCTGCGTCTTTATTCCTGTCTTGCCCCTAGGTTCTTCATGACCATTTTTTTGTTTGTTTGTTTGTTTTTTTAGATTCCATATATATGTGTTAGCATACGGTATTTGTCTTTCTCTTTCTGACTTACTTCACTCTGTATGACAGATTCTAGGTCCACCCACCTCACTACAAATAACTCAATTTCGTTTCTTTTTATGGCTGAGTAATATTCCATTGTATATATGTGCCACATCTTCTTTACGCATTCATCTGTCGATGGACACTTAGGTTGCTTCCATGTCCTGGCTATTGTAAACAGAGCTGCAATGAACATTGTGGTACATGACTCTTTTTGAAATATGGTTTTCTCAGGGTATATGCCCAGTAGTGGGATTGCTGGGTCATATGGTAGTTCTATTTGTAGTGTTTTAAGGAACCTCCATACTGTTCTCCACAGTGGCTGTATCAAGTTACATTTCCACCAACAGTGTAAGAGGGTTCACTTTTCCCCACACCCTCTCCAGCATTTATTGTTTGTGGAGTTTTTGATGATGGCCATTCTGACTGGTGTGAGGTGATACCTCACTGTAGTTTTGATTTGCATTTCTCTAATAATTAGTGATGTTGAGCATCTTTTCATGTGTTTGTTGGCAGTCTGTATGTCTTCTTTGGGGAAATGTCTATTTAGGTACGGAAACACAAAAGACCCCGAATAGCCACAGCAATCTTGAGAAAGAAAAATGGAGCTGGAGAAATCAGGCTCCCTGACCTCAAACTATACTACAAAGTTACAGTCATCAAGACAGTATGGTACTGGCACAAAAACAGAAATATAGATCAATGGAACAGGATAGAAAGCCCAGAGAGAAACCCACGCACCTATGGTCACCTAATCTATGACAAAGGAGGCAAGAATATACAGTGGAGCAAAGACAGCCTCTTCAATAAGTGGTGCTGGGAAATGTGGACAGCTACATAGAAAAGAATGAAATTAGAACACTCCCTAACACCATACACAAAAATAAACTCAAAATGTATTAGAGACCTAAATGTAAGGCCAGACAGTATAAAACTCTTACAGGAAAACATAGGGAGAACACTCTGACATAAATCACAGCAAGATCTTTTTTGACCCATCTCCTAGAGTAATGAAAATAAAAACAAAAGTAAACAAATGGGACCTAATTAAACTTAAAACCTTTTGCACAGCAAGGGAAACCATAAATAAGATGAAAAGATAACCCTCAGAATGGGAGAAAATATTTACAAATGAAGCAACTGACAAGGGATTAAACTCCAAAATATACAAATAGCTCATGCAGCTCAATATCAAAAAAACAAACAACCCAATCAAAAAATAAGCTATTAAATTTAAATAAAAATTTAAATGCTCAGTTCCTCATTCACACTAGCCACATTTCAAGTGTGCAATACCACACATAGCTAATGGTTACCATATTGGACCTTTCCACACATTACACCCTTCTATTGGACAACTCCAATTTAGAAAGCAAGCTGGGGACAAGAAACAGTCCTTAAGGTAAAAGCTACATTTTAAATTCAATGGAAACTTGGTATTCTGAGGCAAAGGCAATGGCCCAATACTAAGGATTAAGATTTGGAACCTTGTGAACCAGAGATTTTTCATAAACACACACACACACACACGCATACGCACATACACAACCCTAAAGCAAAAACTAGAGGTCAATCAGTCTTAGTTCACATGAGAGTCACCCCAAAGATCTTGTAACAGCAAATTCACTTTGCCTCCATTTCCAAGGAAAGTTTTTGAGCCAAGATGTATTTTTCTTTGCTTGGTTATTCTCTATTTATGTCAAGGATTTAATCCTGAAGGCTTTTAAAATTCAAGACTTTAGATTAGAAAATGACGAGCTCCATGTTAAGGCAGTGCTGATGCTGGACCTATAAAAATGCTAATATAATAAAAATGGAGTTGAAACATTTACACCAAGAGCACTAATAACCATATGGATCAATGATTGGAGTGGATCCACTGAAGTCACTGACTTGGCCATGTACATGGTTTAAGGCCATTTAAGAGACAACTTACAGGCCAGATGTCTATAAAAGTGCTCTCATAGCATCTGTGGTTTGTTATGCAAGTATATATTTAGAGATTATTGACCCCCAAAGACCACAAAAGTTCCTTTGGAGCCATCACAGTTAACGATGCATTTATCTTAAGGGAAAATTCCAGCACTGTCAGGCAGTCTATGGTGTCAGCATCAACATGGACAGTCTGCTTTTATGAAGATTCTTAATGCCACAGATGGGGATGGCTTCTTTAGTGCCACTGTGGTCTCATCATACCAAACCCCGCTAAGAGAGTCCTCAGTTTACGGATCACTAGCAATATCGATCAGCACAGCTCCTCTGGAAGAATTATCATTTATCATGTTGATATTACTCCTGCTGCCATCTATTGTATTTTAAGTTGCCACAATAGTAGAATAGCCTGGGTTCCAGGTGAAAAAATAATCTAATTTTTCTTACATACTCTCCCCTTTCAGACAATGTGCCAAAGTGTTATGACAATTTATTGTAAGCAATGGAACCCATCTAAGATGATCAATGCAAAATAAATCCTAAAACATATTTTTTCTGGTTTTTCTCGGGCCAAGAACTTTTAAATTCTCTAAATGATCTTTCCATTTCCATTGGAACTCTATATGTATGATACATACAGATGTTACTTGGGATTTTTCAGTTACACCACTTTCCAGGATTAAAAACAAACCATCTCTCTCTCATGGCATTCTGACATCTCACAAACAATAATGTTCTGAAGCCAGTATCAGCCACAGGTCTTTGCAAAGTGGCTTTTTAATCTCAGGATATCTCGTAGGGACATAGAGAGAGCAGCTGATTATCACCAGGCAAAGTTTTCCCCCATACTACATAATGCCAGATACCAGAACCCAGAATATTATGTAACATTCTATGCTTCTAATAGCTTCAGGCAAGCCAGAACAGAAAAAACCCCACAGTAATGGCTAGAGACTCAGCTGTACAGTCACCACCATCACCAATATTACTATTGGCAGGGCAGTTAGTGACCCCATGCCAAGCTCACTGGTACAGCAAGGATGCAAACAGGATTAAGAATGGAATATGTAAATCACCATTCTTATAAAGTAAGTGCATTGGATTATTATCTTATTCATATATGTATTTTACTTCTATTAATTCTCTTCCAAACTAAGGTGCATGTTCCTGAAGCACTATAATCATATATTCTATTACTATTTACTGTTTAACTCCACTGAGACTAATATAGTAGATTTAACACAGTGGACTTATTTCTATTTCTTATATGTAACAGGGATAATATTTTATAAATTATTAATATGCCTCTGAATGCATTCACCTTAGCTAGCCTAAGCGTCCTTCTGCCTAGGAGGAAAATTTTGGCTCAGTACAGACAGAATGCAAAGAAAAAAAGCCTAAGTAATATTCAACTTCTGTAATTCAAAAATAGGATTTTGCAGAAAGACTACAGCCTTGCAAGCCTGCTACTATCTCCAGAGAGGGTTTTATAAATTTCTCAAGTCCTTCCTTGTATATACCAAGAGCCAAGCTTGTAGAACACAGCTCTTAGAGATGCCTAGTAGTGTACTAATGATACCCCTTCCACCAGAGTAAACTCAGAAGTGCAGTGGGCTAAGGAAGAGGGATGTCTTGAGATTTACCTTTCCCAAGGTCTGGTTCGGGACCTTGCCAGGGAAAAGACCAGAGAAACAGTGAGGTGGCTTTAACAAAGAGCGACACAGAGGGGTCAGCCACCCAGACTAGGGTCAAGTGGGAGTTACAGCCAGACCTCGTGAGGCTCTAGAGCATCAGCAGGACCAAGATAAGTCAGTAAGCCAGGTGATACCACTGGCTCTGACCGAGTGCACAAGTACAAAAGCCAGTGTACAAGTAACAACAGCCATAGACTTGAGCCACGACTGCCAGCACAAGTAGCAACAGGTGGACATGGGATATCACCCCAGAGAGCAGCAGAGAGATGGACATCAACACACACACACAAACACCCTGCAGATAGTAGAACCAGAGGATAAGCCTCCCGAAGATCTCAAGTCTTTCCTTTGGGTATGAGGTCACCAAAGCCATATCCTCCTTACGAACCATCATCATTGTAGAAAAAAACAGAAGGCACAAACTATCTGAGACTGGGGTTTGTTAATCAACAGACTGATCACTCCTTCTCACCTGAAAAGAGCTCAGGTTTAAGCAGTGGTCACTGGACAAAAATCATTTAATAAGAATCTATTTCAATATTTCTTTGAAGGCAGGGATTACAAACCCCCCAACTGGCCCATCCATTTCCAGAAACATAAATTTGAATTTGAATAGCTTTAAGTGAAACTTGAACTTTCCATTTAGCTATTGACCTCACTACTTATAATCTCATAGCTGGTTCAGTGAGCTTATTTGTGTTACTTACCCTGGCCATGTAAGCAATAATTTTGTGATGGTCTGCTTTAAAAATTTTAAGATGATATAGGTCTGTTTCTTTCTGCTGAATTTACATGTTGGTAAGAAGGAACTCACAAATTAAGAAGTTTTTAAAATTAGAAGAACATCAGATTTCTTGGACAGGACACAAAATGCACAAACCACAGAAGAAAAAAATTATATATTGGACTTCATCAAAAGTAAATATCCCTGTTCATCAAAGGACTCCATTAAGAAAATGAATAAACAAGCCACAACTGGGGGAAAACATTCACGAGGTATATATCTGATAAATAACTCATATCTACAATATATTGGGATGGCCGAAAAGTTTGTTCGGGTTTTTACAGAAGATCTTACGGAAAAACCCGAACGAACTTTTTGGCCAATCCAATACGAAGAAATTCTATGAGAACCAACAATAAAAAGATTTTTATTTTAAATGGACAGAACAATTGAGCAGATATTTCACAAAAAGAAATAACTGAATAGTATATTATGCTATAGCAGGAAAATGCAAATTAAATCCAAAATGAGATACCCGTTCATACCCACAAAACTGGCTAAAATCAAAAAGACTACAAAAACAAATGTTGGTAAGGATGTGGAGCATTTCTATAGGAGCACAGAGTGATACAAAACAGTACAACCGGGCTTCCCTGGTGGCGCAGTGGTTGAGAGTCCGCCTGCCGATGCAGGGGACACGGGTTCGTGCCCCGGTCCGGGAAGATCCCACATGCCGCGGAGCGGCTGGGCCCGTGAGCCATGGCTGCTGAGCCTGCACGTCCGGAGCCTGTGCTCCGCAACGGGAGAGGCCACAGCAGTGAGAGGCCTGCGTACCGCAAAAAAAAATAAAAAATAAAAATAAATAAAAATTAAAAATATATATATATATATTCATAGGCAAACTTCATCTATCACATAAGAAATCAGAGCATAGTTGTGGCGGACGGAGTGGAAGACAGACTGCAAAGGAGCCCAGGGAACTTTATGGGGGAATGGCAATGTTCTATACCTTGTTCTGGATGGTACACACACAATTGTATACAATTATCAACCCATATCAAACTAAATACTCAAGATTTATACATTCAACTGCATGTTAATTGTGTCTCAATGAAAATATATATTTATAGACCAACACAGTTCCATAGGGAATAATGATCATATTGAGAGACAGAACTACTAACTTAGTAGTCCTGAAAAAGATTTTTTAATTATTATTTTTCATGACAATTTAAAAAAATGCAGACATAAATAATTCCAACAACATAAAAAAGGAACTAAGTAGGAAGGGAAGTCTCTGTGCAAGTGGAAAAGTGTAAGAGACTGAGTGACAAGGATGTCTGTTCTGTGCACTTGGTCATTTTCTTATTGGTATCAGGAGAGTCATTTCAAAAATACTTTAATTTGCTCTAAAACCATAATATATTCACGGTTTTGTTAATAAATTGTTATTAAAGATTATTTTTTATAATATTATTTTGGAAGATTACATTTAATTAGAGGGTGAGGCTTCTCTCATCAAAGAAAGAGGGTATCGATACAAAATCACAATTTTTTCTTCTGTAAAAAATTAATATTGGAGGTGTACACAAAAGCAATGGAGTACAGATCATTGAAAAAAGCAAATTTATGAAACAAGTTTCTCACAGTTCTTGCAAAATTTAGCAACTTGAAGTATATGATAAACAGTAATAAAATGAATAATTTGAAACGATAGGGACTTGCAACATAGCCCTGGCAACACCGTTAAATGGAGCCCATAGGGACTGTATAAAGCTTTGGCAACAACGACAACAATGTAGATGTTAATGAAAGAGAACAGCCAAAGAGATCAGGGAGGAGAAAGTGCAATTTAGGAAGAAGGTGGTGAATCCAGATGAAGGGATTAGATGAAACAGACAAATACGATTTTGCACTTGGGGGTTATCCAGAGGCTCTGGGAGCCTAATAATCTTACATACAGTATGCTTAAAATACCTATATTGTAGATACCTATTTATATAATTATGAATAAAATTCGGCTAGAATGCTATCCATATTGTATTAATCAAGTAATTCATCATTCCCTTTTTTGTTCAAAGAATTAGCAAGAGAACCCTAAACAGTTATTGTTTATAATAGAAATACCTTAACCCATCTGGTCAGCACACTACTGTCTTGGAAGGATCTGACTGGGTTAGTCTGACAAACTCACACACCCACCACCATAAATCAAGAGGAGTAAAGAATCCACATTCATAAATAAATATTAATGGTAAACCTCAGGAAAAATTTGGTAAGGGATTTCGTAAAGTCATTTCTATGCATTTTCTATAAGAAAAATACTGAAACATTAAATGGACTAAAACTCCAGACAAGTCCAAATTTGGGTTTTTTTGCTTATGATTGCATGTCAATAACAATATATGTACATATTAAAAAAAGATAACCAACCACTGTTAGTTCATGGTAATACTAAACAGAATGATATAAAGTCAAGTTATTATCTATCTTTTTTTCAGTCTTTTTTAGCATCCTGCTAAATCTTCAATTTTCACCAGCAATGTGTTTATTTACTGCTATAGCTACAGACAGAATTAAACTGTAGCTCCAAAGATATAGTGCTTTCAAAATCAAAATGCAAAAAAGCTTCACGGGTCTATCTGGAGGACTGAATAGTGGCTAACACTTGTTATAAACCCCATTCCTCCTACAGAGGGAGGATGCGCCATGTGAAAAATGGCCTATTTCAGTTCCAAATGTTGGCAGCAATCTGTACCAGTGAGACCCAATTCCAGAGCCAGCAGTACCCAGGTCTTTTCACGCATCACATACTGACAGCTGAATCTGCTTGCGGTATCTTATGCCATACAGTGTTCTTCCTCAATACCTACAATGCCACAAAGACGGATTTTGTCCTTCAAAAACATTTGATCTTTTCTCCGAAAGTGCACTCCGTTCTACTTTCTCTAATTAAAAATAAGTCTCTCTGCAGCAAGAATGTAGAACATTCATTCTACACTTCCCATCGTCCTCTCTCATATTTTTATAGATTTATTTTATGAGTTCTCTCCATTTAATCCACTAAAATCTAAATGCATTCACTGTCCAATGGTCATCAATATCAACAGAGCATTTGATTTACTATTTTTCCTTGAATAGAGAGCTTGTACCTGAAATTCTACATCTCAGTTTAATGATTTGAACATTTCCTTCTGTGGAGTCATATCCCAACATACACTGTTGGAAAAAAAAAATAACAAATTATATTTTCCTTACCTACTTCTTCTACTAAGATAGTGTGGAAAGAAAACGAAGCCTCCGGGACTTCCCTGGTGGTGCAGTGGTTAAGAATCCACCTGCCAATGCAGGGGACACGGGTTCGAGCCCTGGTCCGGGAATATCCCACATGCTGCGGAGCAACTAAGCCCGTGAGCCACAGCTACTGAGCCTGTGCTCTAGAGCCCGCAAGCCACAACTACTGAAGCCCGTGTGCCTTGAACCTGTGCTCCTCAACAAGAGAAGCCACCGCAATGAGATGCCCATGCACCACAACGAAGAGTAGCCCCCACTTACCGCAACTAGAGTAAAGCTCCGGCGCAGTAATGAAGACCCAATGCAGCCAAAAATAAATAAATAAATAAATTTATAATTAAAAAAAAAAAGGAAAACGAACCCTCCGATATCTCCCAGTAGTACATATTTGTTGCATGGTTATATAATGACTTCACAAAGTCTAAAAAGAGGTAGTTCTGCATTTGCACCTCTATTCTGTTTTCTTCCCATGAGAGAAAAGCTTTGTTACACACAGATGGCTACAGTTTAAACATTCCCTCTAGTTTCTTCATGACAGCTAGGATAGTGTTTACTTAAAAGCAGGCCTTTTCTAGTCTGATGCCTGTGTAATTAACATCAGTCCCAGAAAGTTTCAGAAATAAGACTGAGCCTGCAACTTTCCACAGCCTATCTGGCCTTTCCCCAACTTCACCCTCTGACTTTGCTAATTTGCTGACCAAAATAACAAAAAGTAATCATCCATTAAATAGGTGGGTTCTCCCCACTGGACACTTTCCTGCCTGCTCAATGATTCACAGAGTGAACACTCATTTTTTTTCCATTAGTCTCGGAAACATGTTCTAATTTGGAAGTGTGTTATCAAAGAACAATTTAAATTACACTATTGCCACTGGAAATGCAACTCAATTATTAAAAAGTAGACCCACAGCAGCAAAAGGATGAAAAGTACTATGAGATACTTTGTTGTAGAGAGGCATCTATGATAAGGCTAATGAAATTTTTGCAGCAACTTGAAAAAAACTGACCTCTGCATCAGAGTCAGTGTTCCAAGGTGAGTAGCAGTAAATACACATTTATTCTGGGTTCTTTTCTTTCCCTTTATAGGCCTGATTTCTCGCAAATTCCCATACTGCAACTTAACATTCCAACTCAAGTGCTTATATCCAATTCATTTCAACCTCAAAAAATTCTTAATTTTAACCCATAATAGCCTATGAAAAGTATAATTTAAAACAATGTCCTGTCTCTTCAGGATTACTGTTTATCACAGAAATTAGTGATGAACTTCAGGAAGAATTTAGTAAGGGTTATGGTAAAGGCAACTCAGATTTGAGTTTGAAATGTTAAAAGTCCAATTAAAATGAGTTCCAACTTCTGACCCTCGAATTTTAAGTTAAAGAAATTTGGTAAAGTCATGTCCACATGTTTTCTTTCAGAATAGTAATGAAACATGAAGTGTCCTAAAACCCCAGACAAGCCCAAGTTTGGATTCTTTGGTCTCAAATTTGGATGCAACAATCCCACCTTTGAGACATCTTAAAGCAAATCTCCCCTTTACTTGGGGTATAATGTTTCCTCTCCTGTAGTGAAAAATCTCCTTGTTTTCATTTGAAAGGCAAAAACAGAAAGCCTAGAGTCACAGTGCTTTTCTAAGATGTTTGAATTAAATTATCTATTAAGTATCCTATAAAAATTCAGTCTGAACATCAGGGGATAGGAAGTATTAACAGAAGCGAAGTATTTACATTTCAACTGAACTTTTGAAAATGTCTCAGAAGGAAGAACAAACATGAATGATGGTAACATAAAATAAGCTGCCTCTCAGGAGTACTCAAACACTTTAAACAAATCTGTATTTATAGTATAATTAGCAATTTGATGAAATGTAGTAAGAATACACCAAAGTATATCAGTGAACATGTCCTCCTCCAAAATCAACAGGCTCTCAGGAAACATCCAGGTTCAACATTGAGTTACTAGGAGCACTGCCTCTCATTGGTAGCATGCAGCAACCGTTTTTATGTGTCTTTTTTTTTTTTTTTTTAACAATCTGTTAGTCTCCAGGAAGAACTCTGCTCAGTTACAAGTATATGTCAACACACACAACTCATAGTGAGGATGTTCAGCTACCAATTACTGCCGGAAATTTAAATGAGTTCTAAAAATATAGGTTATATTCTGCTCTAAAATACTTAATCTATTTGGCACTTTTTCTGGAACATTTAATGGTCCACCAGTACAATGTGTTAGACTATAAGAACATAGAATTAGACATACTGTTTGCCTAGGGGATTCTCCATTTAAATAGACAAGCAAAATAGATTAAACACTAAGACACCAGTGAATGGAAGAAATAAAGTGGATCACTACCATTAAGAAGGAATATTCATATGACACAAATGAACCTATCTACGAAACAGAAACAGACTCACAGGCATAGAGAACAGACTTGTGGTTGCCGGGAGGCATGGGGGTGGAGGGAGGGATGGATTGGGAGTTTGGGGTTAGCACACACAAACTATTATATATAGAATAGATAAACCACAAGGTCCTACTGTGTAACACAGGGAACTATACTCAATATCCTGTGATAAACCATAATGGAAAAGAATATAAAAAAGAATGTTCATATATATATAACTGAATCACTTTGCTGTACAGCAGAATTAACACAGCATTGTAAATCAACTATATTTCAATTTTTAAAAAGAAGGAATATTTATAAATCAGATACAAAATGCACAGCACAGTAGTAAATGACAGAATATCTCTCAGTAGCAAACTTCAGAATACTAGAACTTCAAGATGCTTTTTAAAAGGGAACTGTTTTGAAGAGAGAGTCAAGGATTGTCAGACAGATGAAAAAGAAGATGTCCTGGACACCTGTAGTTACAATAAAAAGTTAATTAAAAGGGAAAAGATAGTAATTCACTTTTAGCTGGAACTAAAGTAACCTTAGAAATCATTTAGTCTAATCCCCACCCACACCCATTGAAACATCTTCCCTGAAATAGGTCATTTAATCTCTATTTGAGTATTATTAGAAGCATGTTTATTGGATGGATGGATGGATGGACAGATGGATGGACCAGTATTGCTTAAAATAAGCCTCTTAATTTTTGAATTTATTTGTTGAAAATGCTTTTCTTACATTGACTCAAAAATTTCCTCTTCCTAACTTCCTTTGCAGATCCTAGTTTTGCCCTCTATAACAGTTCTGCCCAGTAGAAGAAGTAGGAGAGCCACAAATGTGAGTCACATAAATAATTTTAAGTTTCTATTGGCCACATTTCAAAATAAAGGAACAGGGGATTTTAATTTTAATAATGTACGTATTTGACCAAATATATCCAAAATATTATTACAACATATAATCAACATTAAAATATTGAGATTTTACATTCTTTTTGTAGACTGTCTTCAGAGCCCCATGTGTATTTTGATACTTACACTGCATCTCAGTCTGTAGGAGGCACATTTCATGTGCTCCAGAGCCACATGTGGCCAGTGGCTGCTACACTGGACAGCTTAGTTCTAGACAGTGGTTCACAAATCTGGCTGAACATCAAAATCACAGGAAGATTTTTCAAACTATAGATTCCTAGGATTCACCCCCCAGAAATACAAACTTAGTTAGTTTAGGAAGGCCAGAGAGTATTTTTAACAAGGCAGTCAATTAACCACTGATCGTCAGGCTGACATTTGGGCATTACTGCTCTAGAACAACACAAAATAAACCTAAGCCCTCCCGTACAGGACTGTCCTTCAAATATCTAAAATATAGGGTCCTATCTCCAGTGTCTTTTATTCTCCAGGCTAAAAATTCCAAACTCTTTCACCTGTGCCTCATCTGACATGGTTTCCAAACCTTTCAATTCTCCAGTTGCTGTCCTCTGGATACATTCCAGTTTGTTTGCTTGATTTGCAATAGTGGACAAGTACCACAGCACAGATAACCCAAATCAATCCCACCTGCCTTGGAAATCTTTCTGAGTACGTCCATATGAATATGAGTGTCTCTGCTAAATGGTGAATTCACAATACTTCAAAGTAAAATCTTAACAAGTGTTCACGGTGTCCAGGTTCTTCACCATGCTGCTGTTTCCTCTGTGGCACACTTCATCTTGGGATAGAGAAGAGCTCTCTCAGAATAATTCAGAGACTAAGTTAAGCAGAGCTACCCTTTTTCAATGCCTCTCAACCCTCTTACCTTTTCTTATGACTGGAGAAGAACGTAGGTGTTTGGATTTAGTACAAGAGTTCTTCAGCCTTCTTTAAAGTTACATAAATATAAAATATAATAATGTCACCAAAAACAATTGATTTGTCATGACTAAATGGACTCAATTCAACATTACAAATATTCACTTACTGATGGTTTACTGAGCATATCATGTGTGCCACCACAATAGGCCAGGAGGCCACAAGGTGCAAGGCAGAGTCCCAAGCCTCAAGGAGATCGCAATCTAGTTAGCAAGACAAGTAGATTCATGTGACAAATATTTATGGAGTTCTTACTATACGCTAGGCACTTGGGTGATATATTAGTTAATAAAACATCCAAGAAGCCCTGCTCTTATGGAGCTTACTCTCCAGAGGGAAGAAAGAGAATAAACAATTCAAATGATAAATAAGTGCGTTACATAGCATGTTAGATGGTAAATGTTATGGAAATTAACAGATCAGAATAAAGGGTATCAAGAATACTTGTGGGGTAAAAGACAAGTTGAAATTTTACTCAGTGGTCAGGGTAGGCCTCATTAACAAACTGATATTTGAGAAAATATCTGAAGAAAGTTAGTGGGAAAACATGTAGACATCTGGGAGAGTAGGATTCCAGGCATTACAAACAGCCAGTGCAAAGGCCCTGAGTCAAGAGAGTGCCAGGCCTATTTCAGGAACGGGAAGAAGGCCAGTGGGGTTAAAGCCAACAGCAAGGCAGAGAGCAGCAAATTAGGCCAGAAAGTAATGCGGCGGGGTGGCAGTGTTCATGTAGCTCTTTGTAGGGCATAATAAGCACTTTATTTTTGACTCTGAGTGAAATGAGGAACCGCTGAATGTTTGGGGCAAAGCAGTGACACGATGTGAATTATGTTTTGCAAAGATCACTCCGACAAGTATGTTGAGAACAGACTGCAGGGGAACAAAAGGGTAAACAGGAAGACTGCTTAGGAGGCTATTGCAATAATCCAGGCAAAAGATGACGATGGTGGGCTTCCCTGGTGGCGCTCAGTGGTTGAGAGTCCATCTGCTGATGCAGGGGACACGGGTCCGTGCCCCGTTCCAGGAAGATCCCACGTGCCGCGGAGCGGCTGGGCCCGTGAGCCATGGCCGCTGAGCCTGCGCGTCTGGAGCCTGTGCTCCGCAACGGGAGAGGCCACAACAGTGAGAGGCCCGCATACAGCAAAAAAAACCAAAAAGATGACGATGGTGTGGATCGGGGAAGTAGCAGCAAGGAAAATAAAAGTGGTCAGAGTTTTTATGTTAAAAAGAAAACCCTAGCTATAACACAGCGAGGTGGTTGTTTCAGTAAAGAAAGCTTAGAGAACACAGAAGAAGAAACAACAATTCTACCAAGGAAAGATTAGTATCTTAGGTGAGTCCTGAATAATATGTAAAAGTTCACCAGGAAAAAGAAAGAGGAAAAACAATGCAGAGAAGGAACTGGCACAGAGTTGTCAGTGGCCAGGAAAAGTATATGGCGTGATCCTTTCCCTGGGGAACTTATAGTCTCAACAGAGAGACAAGACAGTAAATCACTTAAGACCAGAGTCCCAGGTGCCACTGGAATGAAAATTGGCAAAGGGACTATAGAGAGAAACAATCATGCCAGCAAGATATTCAAGAAAAGCCAAAGAGGGAACAGATTTGGGAACATATGTGTATGTATGACTGATTCACTTTGTTATAAAGCAGAAACTAACACACCATTGTGAAGCAATTATACCCCAATAAAGATGTTAAAAAAAAAAAGAAAGAAAAAGAAAAGCCAAAGATGTAGCAGGAAATGTAGGGAAAGTGACTCTGATTCAGAAAGGACCCAAAGGACCACCCCCAAAGGTTCTGTCAACGTTACCCTGGCCCCTAAACCACCATTCAAGGTTCCCTGGAATCTTATCCTCTACCACCAGCTCCCACCAACAGACCAAGCTGGTACCTTGTCAAGGAAAGCCAAGGTGACCCAGACAGAGCCAGGGAGAACAACTGTGTTGTTCTTCAGAACTTCTAACACTTCTCCCCACAATACATGACTCAAAATCTAAGCTAAACCTTAATACACTTAAAAAGTAATGTGTGTTGGGGTGACTGTGGAGGAACTACGTTCTGAATCTCCTTTTGCTGGCTTTCTCTATGCCCCCCCAACTTCTGAACAGTGGTACAGCCGGGCAGATTTTACCCCTTCCTCTCCAAACTGACCATTTGTTCTCATTTCTCTCTACCTAAAACCGCATGTCCTCTTCTCCCAAGTAAAGCCCAAACAACAAAAATAGAACAGGAGATGCTTCAGGGCCAGTTTCTCCCCCACTCCACTCTACCTTCACCTTCATCCCTGCATCCCATGAAAGTCACCTTAGGTTAGCTCCTCCACAAAATGCAGCATTTCTACCAGGGAGCCCCTAAAACAATCCAAGGGAGCTTGATCTGCTGCTAAGCTAATTCCAAATAAAAACAATATTTAACGTGTATTGAATGTTTAGTAAATGCCATACACAGTTTTATTCATATAATCTACACAGCAGCTCTAAGAAATAGTACTGTCATTATCTCAATTGAAGCAGAGATACGTTAAACAACAAATTCAGGTTCACACTAGTGAACAAAGGAACCAAAGTTTGAACCCAAGATACCTAGCTCTGGAGTCCATGTTCCTAATTACTACTGCACATCAGTTTGAACTTGGAATTGTCTCCATCATTTCTTCCCTTTGTCTAGACAGGTAGAGTGTGACCTTCCAAGCACTGGTTTGTTGTCCACATTCTAAATCTTCTCTTTGAAGGGAGAGACACCTGGTTGTCTGGGTTCCCCATCCCTTCCCCAGAATGAAGGCTGTCAGGAGGGTTGCCATCAAGAACAACTCAGCAAATACTTGTCCAAGGGCCCGTGTCCAGTTCCTGGCAGCAGCCCTAATGGGAAAGGGAAGAGCTGTGCTCCACTTTTCTTCCCATCTATTCTCTCCCTAATTCTTCTTAATTACAGTGGTTTATATCTGAGTTTCAACAAATGTGAAGCAAAAGTTACCATAACAAAAATTATCCCCTAAAAAATGAGTTTCCACATGACTGGCATCTCTCTTCAATGTCAATTCTAAACTAAGACTAGCAAAAGATGAAAAGTTTCATAAAATTGATAAAAACAATGTAAGAGGAATGCTCAAATGACACACAAAGGCACTAACTTATGATGATCTTATATAGGTAGATAAATTTTTAACATGAAAAATAAAAATTTGACCAAAATGATAAATACCTCAAAATAAATGATTTCTTATTAAAAGGTTAAGAGATAGTCCTCAGATATTTTTGCAAAAATAAGCAAACAGAAAACCCCAACACTTGATTTTATTTACTTGTTCTTATAACTGACTAACAGTTAAATGATTACCTACATTTTGTCAAATGTAGACTAGGACAAATGATTGTCACAGTTTCTAGCTTCTTTAACATAAAGTCCCAAATTTACTTTTTCACTATTTACAATTAAACTTTGGTTCCTGCTTTACCTCCTGTAATAACTTATGTAGACATCTTCTTTCCTCCATTATACTGTATGTCCTATCCTTATACATAATAGCAGTGCAATAAACATTTGCTAAATTGAATTAAAGTAAAATCAACAGGAGACATCACACCATAAGGCCTTAATATCTAATACCAAAGTTACCAGTTAGCATACAGACAATAATTATCTGAATTATGGACAGATAATAACAAGAACTCAGAAAAGGATAGGTGTCTGCAAGAATGGGGTCTGGGGGCTTCCCTGGTGGTGCAGTGGTTGAGAATCCGCCTGCCGATGCAGGGGACACGGGTTCGTGCCCCGGTCTGGGAAGATCCCACATGCTGCGGAGTGGCTGGGCCCGTGAGCCATGGCCGCTGAAACTGCGCGTCGGGAGCCTGTGCTCCGCAACGGGAGAGGCCACAGCAGTGAGAGGCCGGCATAACGCAAAAAAAAAAAAGAATGGGGTCTGGGACCAGCATGAGGTGAATGAGCTAGTGGGAGATGGAATAAAGCCACAGAAAGGCCCTTCACTTCAGTTATTATCCAGGGTGCGCTTTGGCCATGACGTTTGAGATCATTCACCAGTCAGGGCCTGTCAAGACTGCTCCAGCTTCTCCCAAATCAAACCTAGTTGGCATCCTACAGATACCCCTGTCCCGTCGCGGAGCACAGGCTCCGGATGTGCAGGCCGAGCGGCCATGGCTCACGGGCCCAGCCGCTCCGCGGCGTGTGGGATCTTCCCGGACCAGGGAACGAACCCGTGTCCCCTGCATCGGCAGGCGGACTCTCAACCACTGCGCCACCAGGGAAGCCCACCCCTGGCACTTTTGATAGAGAACTCTAGTAATTCTTGCCCCTGTCCATAGTTCTGACTACCATACTTACTGGGTGCCAAACACCATGCTAAGTGCTATCCATTCCAGTTCCAAAATATGCATGCTTTCTAATTTTCCCCCTCAACCTCTGGATGAAACTTTTGGGGGAAGAAGGGGTGCATTTTTGAAAAATAAGCACAATTGAAAAAACCCACAACTTGATTTTACTCTGTTTGTCCTCAGAATGATGGAGAGAATTCCTTAAAGACTCATCATTTAGTATGAAGACTCTGAATTTACACTTAAAAAACTTTTAAGTCCCAAATGACTAAGATAACTTTAACTGACTAGTTCAAGTTTCTAACCACTGAACAAATTTATTCTCATGGATAGTAGAAGGAGGGCTCAAAAGAAAGTTTAATTCAGTTACAAAATAAATGAACATTAACATTTAACATCTACAGCAGTTTCCTATCGCTGCTGTAGCAAATCACCACAAACTTAATGGCTAAATCAATGCAAATTTATTATCTCGCCGTTCTAGAGGTTCAGAAGTCCAAAATGAATCCCACTGGGCTAAAATCAAGGTGTCTGTGAGGCTGAGATCCTCCTGGAGGTTCTAGGGGAAAATCCATTCCCTCACTTTTTACAGCTTCTAGAAGCTGCCCACATTCCTTGGTTCAAAACCACCTTCCAAGTGCAAAGTCAGCAAGGACCAATCAAGTCTTTCTCATGTTACATTACACTGACACTGACTCTTCTACCTCCCTCCTCCATATTTAAAGGAGTGCCATGGCCATGGCCCTGTGGGCACCCCCCAAGTGATTCCATAAAGTCCACCCAAATAATCTCCATATTTTAAAGTCCACTGATTAGCAACCTTAATTCCTTCAGCAACTTTAATCCCCCCTTACCCCGTAACATAACATATTTACAGGTTTTTAGGATTTAGTATGTGGACAGTTGGAGGACCATTATCCAGCCTACCATAATCTGTCCTTCAGCAAGATTTATAACCATCCCACAGGCAAAACACATTTACTCTATCCCAAAGTCCCCCAAAGTCTCAACCCATTAGAATATCAACCCAAAGTTTAAAATCTGGTCTAAATCTTATCAATTCAAAAGCCCTAAATCTCATCATCTAAATCAGGTATAAATGAGACTTTGGGGGCTTCCCTGGTGGCGCAGTGGTTGAGAGCCCGCCTGCTGATGCAGGGGACACAGGTTCGTGCCCCGGTTCGGGAAGATCCCGCATGCCGCGGAGCGGCTGGGCCCGTGAGCCATGGCTGCTGAGCCTGCGCATACAGAGCCTGTGCTCCGCAACGGGAGAGGCCACAACAGTGAAAGGCCCGCGTATCACAAAAAAAAAAAAAAGAGACTTTGGGTATTATCCATCCTGGGACACAATTTCTCTCATCTGTAAACCTGTAAAACTCAAGAAACAAGTTAACTGCTCCCCAAATAAAATGGTGGGATAGAAATAGAATAACAGTTATAGACATCCACATTCAAAAAGGGAGAAAATGGAAGTTAAAAAAATTAGACACCAGATCCATGCAATTTTGAAATCCAGCCATGTAAACTGCATTTGGTTTTAAGATCTGCGAATAATCCTCTGTGATTCTTGGCTCCACCCTCTAGGCTCTAAGCTCTGTCTTCTGGGCTCTCAGTTCTGCCCATGAAAGGTGGCACATGTTTGCTGCTGAGTAATTTAACCAGCCTATTTCTTGCTTGTAGAATTTGGGGGACCCAACAACCTTCCTTCATTACATCTTCTCACTTGCCCTTTCAGGTTAAGCCAGGAGTGTTATTGCTGGTATGGTTTTCTCAAGAACCTTGTGGGTCTCCCACATGCGTCATAGAGATTTACTCCATTAAACAACAGGCTCCTTCACAAATACTTCCTGGATAAATCCATCTCTATTACAGGTTTCCACTGAGTTGTCTGAGGGAATACATGAGTCACACGTTCAATTTCTTCAAAGTGCCCTCTACGTGACTGAATACTCTGACCTTACTTCTAAGGCACTAGCAAAAGGTTTTTAGACCACACTATTGGCTTTCTCTCCTGAGTAGGCTTTCCTGCCAGTGAATCTCCTAATTTTAGCATATTTTGCAATCTGGATATGTTAAGAATTTCTCAAATACCAAGTTCTGGTTCCTTTCTTGCCTGACAGTTCTTCTCTCAATCTATCTCTCTCCTTTCACATTTTACTATAAGCAGCAAGAAAAAGCCAGGCTGCACCTTTAAAACTTTGCATATATATCACCTCAGCTACATATATAAACTCATGTTTACAAGTCTTGCTTTCTACATAACTGCAGGGAAGAATTCAGCTAAGCTTTCTGCCACTATATAACAAGGATATCCTTTCCTCTAGTTTCCAATAACATGTTCCTGATTTCTACCTGAGCCCTCACTAGCATTGCCTTTAATGTCCATATTTCTACAAATAGTCTGTTCATGACAGTTTAGGTATTCTCAAAGGTGATTTGGGTTTTGTTTACCATGTTCCATCTTCTTCTGAATCTTCACTAGTAGAATCGCCAATGTCCATATTTCTACTAACAGTCTATTCAAGGCAATCTAGCCTTTTTATCATGTCCCTCAAAATTCTTCCAGCTTATGCCTATTGCCCAATTTCAAAGTCACTTCCACAGTTTTAGGTATTTCTTACAGCATCCCCACTTCCATGAATCAAAATCTGTATTAGTTTCCTATTGCTGCTGTAACAAATCACCACACACATAACTGGCTTAAATCAACACAAATTTATTATCTCACATCTCTGGAGGTCAGAAGTTCAAATTGTATCTCACTGGGCTAAAATCCAGGTGTCAGCTATGCTGTGTTCCTTCTGGACACACTAAATGAAAATCTGTTTTCTGGCTTTTCTAAATTCTGGAGATTGCCCACATGCTTTGGCCGTGGCCCACTTTTATCTTCAAAGCCAGCAATGAATGGCAGGTCTAGTCATTCTTCTTTGCATCACTCTGACACTGACTCTTCTACCTCCCTCTTCCAGATTTAAAGGACCTTTGTGATTACATGAGGCCTACCCAGATCATCCAAGATTTGCAACCTTAATTCCCCCTTGACATGTGACACAATATATTTTCCGTTCCTAGGCTTAGGACGTGAACATCTTTGAGGGACTATTATTCTGCCCACCACAGTATATATTGTATAATGATAAATTTTCAATTCTTCTGTATAAATATGATCTACTGTGTAAACTGATCCGTGCTTTCTTTGTTTGCTTCATTTCATATCATAACACTTACATTTCCACTACTCTGGATTTCTTCCATTTTCTCAAGTGCACCATGCTCATTTCAGGTCAGGATCTTTGCTCATGCTATTTCCTTTGCCTGTGTTACTCTTCCTTTCTGAATCCCCACAGCGCCTCTTCCCCAGACTACTCTTATGTATCCTTTGGCTATCAGCTTAAATGACTCTCCTTCAAAGGCAGTTTCCTTGATCCTGTGACTCCCTAAACAAGAATGTAGATTCCCATTACATCCTTAGCTTCTCTTCATATCATTTATCTTAACAGTGATGAAATTATTATCTGTGTAATTGTTTGTTTAATGACTATTTTTAAGGCACTATGAAAGTAAAGTTCTAACTTCATTTGTTATAGGCCTAACACCTAGCAGAATAGGTGCACAAAAAAATTCTTCATAACATTAATTTTATAATTTAGGGTACTGAAGCTCATAGAAATTAAGTAACTTCACCATAGAAACACAACTAATGAACTTCCACTTGGGTCTAACTGGTTTCAAAGCCCATCTCTTCAAAGCCCACAGTCATTGTGTTATTCTATTCTAATGCGGCATGAAAATGACCATTGTCTCTAAGTCCACAGAGACTCTCTGATCTTCATACCGAAGAAAAGTACTCACTGCCACCTCACTTTCTTTAATGCAGTTACTGTTGCCTAGTCAAGCCAATGACTCACCACCAAATGCCCAATTTCATTCCTGTTTTCAAATACTGGCATAAGGTAGACTTGTGAACATTTTTTTTCCTTTAACATCTTAAAGTTCTTTAAAAATAATTACTAAATATTTATTTCCCAATGACCAGCTCGGGGGAAAAAAAATGCTTTGATTTTATCTACTTCTCTCGTGGGGATTAGTGACATTATAAAATCTGTGAACACCTTAGAAGAAACTTTATTAAACCAACAGAGGAAACTATCTAGTTTGGGACCCTGGCCAGACAAAATGTTAAAACCAAAGATCTAAAAATCATGTTAGAAAGTCCTAGAACTACGCTTCTGTATTCTCTCATTCTTGGTGTCTCATGTATAAACAGGAAAGATTATTATAATCATTATCTGGAAGAATATTCCCTAGACTTTAAACAAGGTTGGTAGAATTCTATTTATAATTGCAGTAGCCCTTAACATTTCAGAATTCTTTCCCACCTTTCATAGGTCTTTTGACTGTCAGAACATGGTCCTCTATTTTTTAAAACCATAAGTGTATTTTTGTGTCTATCAGTCAGACTGTAGCTAGAAATACATGGAAGATCTTGATATAGATTCCAAACTGTTGCCTGGTCACTTTTTTCTTTTGAAAAGTATAATTGGCACAGATCAAAAGCCACATGTATCAAAAGATGATCTAATTTAGCATCTTATTACTTCAATTCCCAAAGCAACTGTAAACCAAATTTCAACAACAACAAAACAATTTTAGTGATGCTATATATGACAAAAATCAGGTATGACTTTGAAATACATTTCTACTTGCTTTTATTATACATATGTAATGAATATAATAGTTATTAAGTACTAGTAGATTCTTAGTGCACAATAATTTACAAAAACTATTTAGTTTCTAAAAGTACTGAATTATAAGCATATTAAAAAAACAACAAAGAGAAGAATGAACTAGCTAAATGGAGAAGCAATATTAAATGAGCAAAAATCATTGGGAAATTATATGTTGAGATTTCTTTAATTTAAAGATAAGAGACAAAAGAATATAGAGAGATTTGATGGTTCAAAAAGTTCTTGCATCTATTTGGAACATATCTGATAGCACAAAGTAACATATCTGATAGGTTTATGTGAAATCTGAGAGCACCTCACAGGTTTGTAACGTGTTACTATTCCTGCTATGCCATTTTGAAGACTATACAAAAATATCCGCCGCACCCTCAATTCACTATAAAGCGAATTCATAAAATCTTCAGAGGCTGAAAGCTTTTGTCTCTCTAAAATCCATGTAATCCCAGCAAAGCCCAGAACTGACTTCTTAAAAACAGTTTCCACATTCTAATAGCAGAGAAAAGACCTTTCCAAGGTAATGCAAAACTATCAAGCAGGGCCAAAGGTCTACCTATTGTCAATTTTATAATCTAAATCTGAGAATCAGAGAAATCATTAGAGCATAATAAACACATCAGTAATACATGCCTACTGAGAACACAGCAGGTAGCAAATACTTGCTGATTGATTGGCTATATGAAATAAGGTGCATAATTTGGCATGAAATAAAACTTTACACCTCCAAATCTCGTACACTATATTTGTCAGGCATTTACTCTGTCTAAATATTGTGCTTGGTACCAACAAGGAAACAAAACAATTCATCGGTGTGCACTGATACGTAGTAAGTATGGCCAATTCATTCACAACACAATGCCTACCGTGAAGAACTGGCAATTTAAATAAAAATGAATGCTAAACATTTCTTATAAAAATTTAACCAGGAGAAGATATTGGTGCCTTGAGACTATTTTCTAGAAATTGTCTAGCATCAGAACATAAAATGCACAGTCCTGAAGGTTTCTATTTGTGACAGCTCAGGCGGTCTTCAGAGAAAGACAAGAAGAACACCAATATAATTTAAAGGACCTTTGGAAATTTTAAGGGCACTTCAACGCCATTTGTTTATCAGGAGCTTTAGCTTCTGTAAAGCTTTCCACTTAATCAAATTGGCAGCCCTGAAGTAATTTTGTTTCCAGCTCACAGGGATTGAAAACTCAGAGATTGGAAAAAAAGGAGAAGAAGAAAAAGAGAAAAACAGAAGCTTAACTCTAATGACACTTTTATTCTGCTCTGTGAATTTTGCTGACGGTCTAAGTCTTATTTCCTTTATTAGATTTGGTCATTGTTCTTAAAGGAGTCAATATCCAAATCACACCCCCACTCCCCACCAAAAAAAAGAACTTTAATTAAATAAAATATTATCACGAATATCCCTCACAATAACAGCATTTAGTGGGCTCACCATAATTAAAACAGAAAATTGCATTTAACTTATTGTAAGAGTAAACTTGCTTTAAATAAATGCAACACATGTCAATTTCCTCCTTTTCCAACTGTAAGCTTTGGTGTTACTGTCCATGGTGACACATACTGGCTGTACCACGCAACAACACCACTACAGAAACACTCAAGTTTTATTTTATGCCTATTTCTTGGTGGCAAATTTGCTGAAGTGGTTTTATTTTGCATATCCAACTCTTTAGTAATTATGAGTTGCCCTTTTTTTGAAGCCACAGCACCGAAATCACAAAAGAAAAACTGGGTGGGGTGGGGAGAAGATGCTTTAGTCAGTCCATCAAATATGTTAAACCAAATTCCATTTCTCTTTTGCCTTCATCTGTACTTTACCATATGGGAAACTAGTCTTTCTGTATGTGTTTAGCTACCTTTTAGAAGCTCATGCTACAGCACCTTCCCACAAACCAAGCAGTCTTCAAAAAGGTTGGTAAATCAAAGCTGAAGGATCGATGCATTGGAATTTGCTCTGACTACATAACACACCTAAATATAAATTTAAATGTAGACACTTGTGCATAGCCAAAGTCCACTGACTTCAAAAGAAAAGTTTAAAAATCCTAAGTACGCGATTAATGGTGAGACAAAGTATACTTTTGAATTAACATTTATTTGAAATATTTTCAAAATAATTTTTAAGAGAATATTATTTCCTTTCTCCTATCATTGATGGAGAAGAATCATTATCTTTCAATGAGGAATCCTGTCTCAAATATAGTGTGTTTGTGACATACAGTAGTTAAAACTATTGAAAGATATTAATTTTTCCACAAAGCTACCCACATAAAGAAATTCCTCTGCAACTGGGCACCACTGTACTTGAAACTTTCAGAGATCAGTGTCTTAACTAAGATTAAGCTACCCTATTCCCTACCTAAATCAATTTCACCCAAATGAGGCGTTTGTGTTATAATTTATTGTTACTCAGACTCCAAAATCAACCATCTGCCATCGGAGTTTCTGTACAGTAATTAAGGGACTATCCATTAGAACTGGCAAGAGTACAAAGTAGAAAGAGGAGAGGGCGGGGGAAGAGAGAAACCAAGCCACTTAAAAAGAGATGGAAGGTGTGTGTATTTCACACTGACCCCTCCACATCTCAGCTCAGATGTCATCCATGAGGCAAAACAGAAGTTAGGAAGAGCGGTCAGGCCAGCTCCTCCCGGGGTTATCCGAACTGAAACCACACTGGGGACTGAGCACGCGCCTCTTACCTTGAAAAAGAAAGGCTTTCGTCCCATTATGTAGCCCGGGGACCTGGCGCACTCCTGTCGTGGACTCCCCAAGTCCTAACTCCGTTAAGACGTCAATCTGTTGGGAGGGGTCCACACCAAGCCCCCAGACTGGTGGGAGTGGGGGAGGGAGGAGGAAAGAAAGAAAAACCTCCGTCAAAATATGAGTCTCTTCCTCCAAGGCAGCAAAGAACCGCGTCTTAGAGACAATATTGGAAACTGACAAGAGGCGACTCCCTCCGCTGCCTTACCTGAGATCAGCAATCAAGATTTAAAGAGCAGAGCACCCAGTCCCATTTCCGTGACCTACTTTAAACCCCTCTCGGTGCAAAGTTCCCCTTGGCCCTCAGACCCTGGACTAGGGGTGTGACCCGCCCTGCTGTCTCCAAGACAAGCACAGAAAAACATCCAAATCCAAACCCACCCCCTACTCCAAGCTTCCCACTCCAGACCTACTTCAGGCGGAGGAAGAGCGAGGCGTCCCCAGGCAGCTCGGGCTGCCCAGAGGCGGGGGCCATCCCTTCTCCCGCCCCAGCTCTGAGGCCACTCACCTGCTCCGAGACCGAAGAGCAAACAGAATGTTCTCAGTAAGACCCGAGACTCCATGGTGTGGATCTGCTCAGTCCATCGTCTCCCTCTTTAAAAATAAAAATCGAAGAGGTTCTTGGAATCAAGAGGGAAAGACAGCGTTTGTCTTTCCTACCGCTGCCTTGGATTTACTGATTAGTAAGAGGAGTACGATTTGGTTGCCTAAGAAAAAAAAGGGAGGACCCCCCAGGGGCGTGAAGAACTTAGACCCTCCAACGCGCACATCATTCCCACACGCAGACCCAGGAGGCGGGGCGCGGGCTGGGAGGCGGCCCTGAGGGAGGGGTCGGACTCGCCGGGGGCTGCTCCGCCGGGGAATTAGCTCCGGAGCCGAATCAAAGCAGTCGAAGGCACTCACACCCGGAGGAAGGAAGGCCGCCCCAAGAAAGCCGGGGCTGGGGCGGCCCCGCACCCGCCTGTCTTCACCCCCGCCCGAACCTGTTGTAAAGGCAGAGACAATGGAGAGAGCGCTCGGAGACACGCGGAGGAGAGACGGCTCTTCGGAGAGGGAGGGGCGGGCCGGGAGGCGGGGAGAGAGGAAGAAGGGAGGGAGCCCGAGGGCGAGGCCCCGCGCCCCGTGTCCCTCTCCCGCCCGGGCTCTTCGGTCTCCAAGCCCCGTCTAGCGAGCCCCGGAGCCGTTGCAGCCTCCGCCCTCCTTCTTCCTCTCCCGCCGACCCCGGCAACGCCAACCTCCTTCGGGATCGAAAGATTCTATTTCAAGGTGCTAAGCTGATGGGCGGTCTTTGCTCTCACCCCGAGATTTCGGGCGCCTGTCTAGAAAGACTGAGAGAGAAAGGATCACCCAATCGCAGAAGGCGAGGCTAGAAGGAGACGCACTCGCCCGCCCTTTAGGCAAAGGCGGGAAGCCCGCATACAGTCGCGCAACCTCGGGGACTAGAGAGGGGACTCCCTCTCGGGGGGGTTGCGGAGGAAGACTGCGAAGGCAAGCTAGACTCCCGTGGTGGGGCTGGAAGTAGAGAGAAACTGACGGAGACGGGTGGCGAGCCTGGGAAGCCCTGGGAGCTCTGCGGGAGAGGTTCCCTAGCCGGGGCGGGGCGCTGGAGAGCTTCCCCAGTGCAGAGAGCGCAGTGGAGAACTTAGCCAGGAACTGCTGGACAGCTCCGGGACCTCGCGCGTCCCCTGCCAAACACAGCGCCCAGACCCGGGCTCTGGTGCTCCAGGACAGCAGGAGGCAAGGCCAACAGAGTCAGCGTGCCTGCCCATCCCGAAAAGAAGAGATAAAAGGTGATGATAGATAGATAGATAGATAGATAGATAGATAGATAGATAGATAGATGGATGATCGATAGATAATGACACACACGGGCGATGGGGTCGAGGGGCAGAGAAACGAGCAGAAGATGACTACAGAGCCTGGGCAAGAGAGAAGAGCCACCCCATCGTTGACCACACTCATGCAGGCTCTACCCACCCTTCAGCATATGCACCGAAACCATAACAGTGAGGTCATTTGAGATCTAATTCTCAGCAGGCAAAAGTATACTTGAGGTTAACAGCATATAGTATTCTATAGCCCTTAAATTTTGAGGTAAATTTTGAATAATGACATTAAAGTCCCATACTGAAAAAGTAAGTTTCAAAAGCGATTAAACTGTTAATCTGTACAAAGATCAACTGAGTTTCTTAACTTTCCATCCAAACAAGTAGATTCTGAATTCTCCAAAAGGATCCTACCCGGCTAGTTACCAAAATACCTACTGGGTAGAGTCTGAGGCTCCAGTAGAGCAATATGTACTATGTTATACTATAATGGGATGAGGGGAACATATTTAGCTCTGTCCTTGGAATGTTTAAGGGAAAAAATCAGAATCTGTAAGCTTTTCCGAATTAAGTTTTAATGATCTCTCCTTGTCAGTTTTCCCATTTGATTTTATCTGTAATTTTGTAAACTTTGAGAAATATTCCAGTACATATATGTGATAAAATATTGTTTTATGTAACTTTGTAAATTTGCAAAACTACACAAAATGAAATTAATGTAATTGAATTGAATTAATTCAAAGGAAATTATTCACCATGAAATTAAAAATCTTTCTATAGAAGTACAACCAAAATAATGAATTGTAGTAAGTATCTACAAAAGTTACATTAAAAATTGAAACATAAAATGAGAGGGAAAAGTAAATATACATATGCACACATATCTACATATAGACGTTCTCCTATCCTACTCGCACTCAACCAAATCATAGAATCAGGGGTACTCGCCAATCTCTGACTCTCACCCATGACATGCTGAAAGCTGGGGGTTAGTAAACTTGTCACACGTGCTTATGCTCCCTCCAGAAGAGTGGTATTTTGTATCCAGAATTAATCCAGTTGAACCTGCTATAGTAAATACGTGACCTAATTAAATTTATGGAAACCATTAAAATATGAGTACAGAGAAGAGCTGTTTCCATAAAATGGAAATGCAAAGCTTTAGAAAATCATAATAAAGGTGAATCATTGTATTATTTAGGGCAGAGGTTCTCAACCTTAGAGCTATTGACATTTTAACGTTGGATAGCTCTTTGTTAGGATTGTCCTGTGCCTTGTAGGATGATTAAAAGCATCCCTGGTCTTTACCCACTAAATGCCAGTATTTTTAATATTCCATTTTACCTATATGTCTTATAACTATATCATTTGGTGTAGCTTTTTTTTTTTTGCGGTAAGCGGGCCTCTCACTGCTGTGGCCTCTCCTGCTGCGGAGCACAGGCTCCGGACGCGCAGGCTCAGCGGCCATGGCTCACGGGCCCAGCCACTCCGCAGCATGTGGGACTCTCCCGGACCGGGGCACGAACCCACGTCCCCTGCATCGGTAGGCGGACTCTCAACCACTGTGCCACCAAGGTAGCTCCATTTTGTGTAGCTTTTTAAATTGCTGTTGTAGGGAATACAATATACATACTTTTCACCATCTACTCTAAAGTCCATGTGTTACTTCTTGAATTGGAACGTAGAAATTTTACCACCATATTGGTCCCTTTATCCTCACCCCTTTAAGTTGTGATTGTCTCCTGTATTAAACAGATCCTTTATACAATGTTAAAATTTTTGCTTTCAATCATTGTGATAGGCATAATAATGCTCTCTCCCCCAACACACACACACATACACACACACACACACGCACGCACACACACACAAAGGAATACTACCTTGCCAATACCTTGATTTTAGCCCAGTGGAATCTGTTTTAGACTTCTGAACTACAGAACTGTAAGATAATAAATTTCTGTTGTTTTAACCACTAAATTTGTGGTAATTCGTTTCAGCATTCACAGAAAACTAATATAAATACTAACCACATAAAGTTCAGTCAAAATGGTAGACTCTACTGACCCTGAAAGAATCCTCTTCTATTCATAAATACATCACAAAGCTAAATAAAATTTTCAAGATTTTTTTATTCATAGATGAATTTTACATAAAAAATGAAAGAAAAAAATTTCCAGATGCTAGGGGAAAGCAGAGATAGCTGAAAATTGGCAGACAAAAGAGTAACTCATGCAATGATTGGGAGAGGGTAGGACACAGGGTTTCGGACACAGTAGGGGCCTTAAGACAATGGGGTAGGATTTTACCATCCACACAAGAACTGGAAACAATAAATTATGGCCAAAGCCAGAAGATGTGAAGATGTTACTGATCCCTCCAATAAAAATAGGGAGATATGAATGATTATATTACACATATGTTTTGCACAAATTGGCTCAAGAATTGACAAGAATGCTTGCCAGCTGCACATGACCATAGGTGGAAAACAAAGTCACCAGTAATAAATGTCAAATCTCAAGCCTTGGCACTTATAAGCACATGGTCCAAAATTACATTTGCACTGGTATAAGAAATTATAAAATTAGAACAAAACCCCTAGAGTCTCCTGCAGAAGCAAATGTAAAAATTCTGTTAAGGGAGCTTCCACAACTTCTGGCATATAAGAGAAAAAATTCTGATGAAGATGTAATCACAATTAAATAATAACAATAATATCAATAGCAATAATAAATTGCACTGACGTAAAATACCATGAAAATGAGTCAGGAGACAAACATACCAAAAAAAAAGAGAATTAGAATCTCATGAACTCAGAATATCAGAGAAACATGATCAAAAAGTATTTAAAAATATATTTTAAATGACTGGAGTTTTTTAAGGAATAGAAAAAAATAATGAAGGAACAGAACTGTATGAGGAAATGTTAGGCAGATTTCAAAGGAAATCAAATAGAACTTCTAGACAAACAAGCATATTTAAAAAAAATTTTTTTTAAACACTGCCTAGAAAAAGCAGCAGATAGGTGGGAATGTGAATTGGTACAGCCACTATGGAGAACAGTATGGAGGTTCCTTAAAAAACTACAAATAGAACTACCATATGACTCAGCAATCCCACTACTGGGCATATACCCTGAGAAAACCATAATTCAAAAAGAGTCATGTACCAAAATGTTCATTGCAGCTCTATTTACAATAGCCCAGAGATGGAAACAACCTAAGTGTCCATCATTGGATGAATGGATAAAGAAGATGTGGCACATATATATAATGGAATATTACTCAGCAATAAAAAGAAACAAAATTGAACTATTTGTAATGAAGTGGATGGACCTAGAGTTTGTCATACAGAGCGAAGTAAGTCAGAAAGAGAAAGACAAATACTGTATGCTAACACATATATATGGAATTTAAGGGAAACAAAAATGTCATGAAGAACCTAGGGATAAGACAGGAATAAAGACACAGACCTACTAGAGAATGGACTTGAGGATATGGGGAGGAAGAAGGGTAAGCTGTGACAAAGCGAGAGAGTGGCATGGACATATATACACTACCAAACGTAAAATAGCTAGTGGGAAGCAGCCGCATAGCACAGGGAGATCAGCTTGGTATTTTGTGACCACCTAGAGGGGTGGGATAGGGAGGGTGGGAGGGAGGGAGACGCAAGAGAGAAGAGATATGGGAACATATGTATATGTATAACTGATTCACTTTGTTATAAAGCAGAAACTAACACACCATTGTAAAGCAATTATACTCCAATACAGATGTAAAAAAAAAAAGAAAAAGAAAAAGCAGTAGATAAAATAGAGCTGAAAATTAGAGAACAAAAAAACCTGGGAATAAAAAGTGAGATCTGAAGATATTATTGAAAATCTGGCAAGAATGATACAAAGATGGAAAATGTGAACAGTGTTACAATTAGAAGATCCAAACACAATTACTTAGAGATGTAAAATAAGAGACTAGAGAGAATGGAAGTAGATAGTGTTATTGGAAATATTTAAACAAATAAGAGTGAAAAGCTTTCAAGAATTAAAGCATGCATGAGAATCTAATCCTGGGTGAGATGGAATAAGCACACCCCAGCCTCTCTCTCCCACTTAATGCTACCAAACCTGGACAGAATGCATGGAGTATTTGAGGACTCTGAAAATTAAGTAGTAGCAGGCAAATTGAGAAAGAAGACCAGAGTTTGAAGTACCACCACAGTGACAGTGAGTAATTCTAAGAAATACACCATCACTCAAGTCACAGACTGCCTCTGGGTGGTACGCACATGAGATAAATCTAAATACACTACAAAGTCTTTGAAATCTCTCCAAAGAAGGCTAGTCAAAACTGACAGTCTAAACCCAACTGTGCCAATTGCCTGCTTTTAAAAAAAAATTGACATTCTCCCTGGTACTTAAAATTCACAGTACTTACCATATTCAAATGTTCAAGATATAATCTGAAATTATTTGGCATAGGGAAAACCAGGGAACCTTCAACTTACGTAAGAAAAATGAAATCAACAGATACCAATGCCAGGATGACAACAATGTTGTAACTATCTGAAAAAGACATTTAAAAAGCTATTATAAAAATACTCCATAAAACAAGGGCAAACACTCTTGAAACAAATAAAAAGATAGGAAGTAGCAGCAACTAAATAAAAGATATAAAAAAAGAACAAAGTGGAAATTTTAGAACTGGAAAGCATAATAACTGAAATTTAATAACTCATTAGAATGGGCTCAGTAGCAGAATGGAGATAACAGAGGAAAGAGTCAGTGAGCTTGAAGACAGATCAATTGAAATGATCCAATCTGAAAAACAGAGAGTGTTTTTTGTTTGGTTGATTCCTGTTTTTGCTTTTATACTGTTTTTGTTGTTGTTGTTGCTTATTTTTAAGTGAATATAGCAACAGAAATCTATGAGACAAAATCAAAATAACCTTAATGCTATTAGGGTCCCAGGAGAGGAAAAAGAGTTCAATAGCAAAAAAAGTATTTCAAGAAATAATGGCCTAGAGGCAGAGTCAAGATGGCAGTGTGGGAAAATGCAGAGTTAGCTTCTCCCCACAGCTAGGGTGCCTGCCACCACTGGTAGGGGACTCTCATGCCCAAGGAGATGGGAGGAACCCCAAGGTGAACCGGTAGGACATAGGGGGACTGAGTGGGGAGGAGAGGTGGAGGTCAGACAGGATTGATGCCCTTGAAGTCAGGGAGATCAGGAGAGGCAGGTGGAAGGAACTCGCTGGGAAGAGCGGGAGAGAAGCTGAGGATGATTGCCTGGCCAACTTGGGCGGCAAGCCTGCTCCCAAGCTCCCAAGCCAATACCTCCCCTCCAAGCCCCATCCATGCTGCGTGGGTCCTGGGGGCATAGGAGGGAGGCCAGGGAGATCAGGAGATGCAGACGGGAGAAGCCTGCAGCAGGGGCCCTCCAGGAAGTGGGAAAGGAGCCAAGGGCGTTTGACTCACCCACTCAGGTCCAAGGAGCCTGCTGAGCTCCCAGGCCAATCCCCTGCCCTCCAAAGCCCCCTCCAGGTCGCATGGGTCTTTGGGGGCATAGGAAGGAGGTCAAGGGGAGAACAGAAGAGGCAGGTGGGAGGGGCCCTCTGGGAGGAGCAGGAGAAGAGCAGAGGGTGATTTCCCCTCCAACGTGGGAATGGGAGCCTACTAGGCTGCCAGGTGAGGTCTCCTGCCCTCTGAGACCAGGGGTGGGGGGCACGCCTGGGTCCTTTTTGTTGCTTGAGACTAAGCTCCACCCCCCACAGCCCCTAGGGTCTTTTCCAGCCCTGTGGGTCCTGAGTACTGGCCCCACTGCCCAAACCTCACCTTTGCTAAGGCCCCGCCCTCGACAGCCAAGGACTTTCCCTCCCACTTTTTTTTTTTCCCTCCTCTCTTTTACTATTGTGGTACTGGTGTACCTTCTGGTTGTTGATTCTTCTATATTTTTATTTTTATATTATTTCTAACATATCTGTTAGTTTCCTACTCTAATTTTATTTTTTACTTTGTTATTGTTCTTTTTTTGTTTGTTTTTGGCTGCTCCACAGGGCTTGCAGGATCTTCATTCACGAGCCCAGGGGCGGGCTGAAGCTCATGCAGTGGGAGTTCCGAGTCTGAACCACTCTAACAGAGAACCTCAGACCCCAGGGAATATTCATTGGAGTGAGGTCTCATGGAGTTCCTCATATCAGCACCAAGACCCAGCTCTACGAAATAGCCTATAAACTCCAATGCTGGAAGCCTCAGGACAAACAACCAGTAAAACAGGAACACAATCCCACTCATAAAAAAAAAAAAAAAAAAATGAGATGGCAAAAAAATAAGTCACACATGAAGGAGCAAGGTGAAAACCTACAAGACCAAATAAATGAAGAGGAAATAGGCAATCAACCTGAAAAAGAATTCAGAGTAATGATAGTAAAGATGATCCAGAATCTCAAGACATAGAATGGAGGCATGGATTGAGAAAATACAAGAAATGTTTAACAAAGATCTAGAAGAACTAAAGAACAAACAAACAGAGATGAACACAATAACTGAAATGAAAAATACACTAGAAGGAATCAATAACAGAATAACTGAGGCAGAAGAATGAATAAGTAAGCTGGAAGACAAAATGGTGGAAATAACTGCTGAGAAGCAGAATAAAGAAAAAAGAATGAAAAGAACTGAAGACAGTCTCAGAGACCTCTGGGACAACACTAGATGCACCAATATTCGAATTATAGGGGTCCCAGAAGAAGAAGAGAAAAAGAAAGGGTCTGAAAAAATATTTGAAGAGATTATAGTTGAAAACTTCCCTAACATGGGAAAGGAAATGTCACCCAAATCCAGGAAGCACAGAGAGTCACATACAGGATAAACTCTAGGAAAAACACACCAAGACACATATTAATCAAAGTAACAAAAATTAAATTCAAAGAAAAAATATTAAAAGCAGCAAGGGAAAAACAAAAAATAACATACAAAGGAATCCCCATAGGTTATCAGCTGATTTTTCAGCAGAAACTCTGCAGGCCAGAAGGGAGTGTCAGGATATACTTAAAGTGATGAAAGAGAAAAACCTACAACCAAGATTACTCCACCCAGCAAGGATCTCATTCAGATTCAATGGAGAGGTCAGAACCTTTACAGACAAGCAAAAGCTAAGAGAATTCAATACCACCAAACCAGCTTTGCAACATATGCTAAAGAAACTTCTCCAAGTGGGAAACACAAGAGAAGAAAAACAGCCACAAAACAAACCCAAAACAATTAGGAAAATGGTAATAGGAACATACATAATGATAATAAACTTGAATGTAAATGGATTAAATGCCCCAACCGAAAGACACAGACTGAATGGATACAAAAACAAGACCCATATATATGCTGTCTACAAGAGACTCACTTCAGACCTAGGGATACATACAGACTGAAAGTGAAGGGATGGAAAAAGATATTCCATGCAAATGGAAATCAAAAGAAAGCTGGAGTGGCAATACTCGTATCAGATAAAATAGACTTTAAAATAAAGACTGTTACATGAGATAAGGAGGGATACTACATAATGATCAATCCAAGAAGAAGATATAACAATTATAAATGTTAAGGCACCCAACATAGGAGGACCTCAGTACATAAGACAAATGCTAACGACCATGAAAGGAGAAATGGACAGTAACACAATAATAGTAGGGGACTTTAACACCCCACTTACACCAATGGACATATTATGCAAACAGAAAATAAATAAGGAAACACAAGCTTTAATGACACAAGAGACCAGATAGATCTAATTGATATTTATAGAACATTCCACCCAAAAGTGGCAGAATACACTTTCTTCTCAAGTGCACATGGAACATTCTTCAGGATAGATCACATCTTGGGTCACAAATCAAGCCTCGGAAAATTTAAGAAAATTGAAATCATATCAGGCATCTATTCTGACCACAAAGCTATGAGACTGGAAATCAATTACAGGGAAAAAAACTGTAAAAAACACAAATACATGGAGGCTAAACAGTGTGCTACTAAATAACCAAGAGATCACTGAAGAAATCAAAGAAGAAAATTAAATAATACATCGAAACAAATGACAATGAAAACACGACAACCCAAAACCTATGGGACACATCAAAAGCAGTTCTAAGAGGGAAGTTTATAGCAATTCAATCTCACCTCAAGAAACAAGAAATATCTCAAATAAACAATCTAACCCTACACTTAAAACAACTAGAGAAAGAAGAACAAAGAAAACCCAAAGTCAGTAGAAGGAATGAAATCATAAAGATCAGAGCAGAAATATATGAAGTAGAAATGAAGAAAACAATAGCAAAGGGCAATAAAACTAAAAGCTGGGGGCTTCCCTGGTGGTGCAGTGGTTGAGAGTCCGCCTGCCGATGCAGGGGACATGGGTTCATGCCCCGGTCCTGGAGGATCCCACATGCTGTGAGCAGCTGGGCCCGTGAGCCATGGCTGCTGAGCCTGCGCATCATGAGCCTGTGCTCCACAACGGGAGAGGCCACAACAGTGAGAGTCCCGCGTACCGCAAAAAAAAACAAAACAAAAAGAAACCAAAAAAAACTAAAAGCTGGTTCTTTGAGAAGATAAACAAAATTGATAAACCATTAGCCAGGCTCATCATGAGAAAAAGGGAGAGGACACAAATCAATAAAATTAGAAATGAAAAAGGAGAAATCACAACTGACACTGCAGAAATACAAAGGATGTAAGAGACCACTATAAACAACTATATGCCAATAAAATGGACAACCACGAAGAAATGGACAAATTCTTGGAAAGGTACAATTTTCCAAGACGGAACAAGGAAGAATTAGAAAATATAAACAGACCTATCACAAATAATGAAATTGAAACCGTGATTAAAAATCTTCCAACAAACAAAAGTCCAGGACCAGATGGCTTCACAGGCGAATTTTATCAAATATTTAGAGAAGAGCTAACACCCATCCTTCTCAAACTCTTCCAAAATATATCAGAGGGAGGAACACTCTCAAACTCATTCTACAAGGCCACTATCACCCTGATACCAAAACCAGAAAAAGATATCACAAAAAAAGAAAATTATAGACCAATATCACAGATGAACGTAGATGCAAAAATCCTGAACAAAATACTAGCAAACAGAATCCAACAGCATATTAAAAGGATCATACACCATGATCAAGTGGGATTTATCCCACGGATGCAAGGATTCTTCAATATATGCAAATCAATCAATGTGATACACCACATTAACAAATTAAGGAATAAAAACCACATGATCATCTCAATAGATGCAGAAAAAGCTTTTTACAAAATTCAACACCATTTATGATAAAAACTCTCCAGAAAATGGGCATAGAAGGAACCTACCTCAACATAATAAAGGCCATATATGACAAACGCACAGCAAGCATCATACTCAATGGTGAAAAACTGAAAGTATTTCCTCTAAGATCAGGAACAAGACAAGATGTCCACTCTTGCCACTCTTATTCAACATAGTTTTGGGAGTCCTAGCCATGGCAATCAGAGATGAAAAAGATATAAAAGGAATACAAATTGGAAAAGAAGAGGTAAAACTGTCCCTGTTTTCAGATGACATGATACTATACATAGAAAATCCTAAAGATGCCACCAGAAAACTACTAGAACTAATCAATGAATTTGGTAACGTTGCACGATACCAAATTAATGCACAGAAATCTCTGGCATTCCTATACACCAACAATGAAAAATCAGAAATAAAAATTAAGAAAACATTCCCATTTACCACTGCAAAAAAAGAATAGAATACCTAGGCATAAACCTGCCTAAGGAGGCAAAAGACTCAGAAAACTATAAAACACTGATGAAAGAAACCAAAGGTGACATAAACAGATGGAGAAATATACCATGTTCTTGGATTGGAAGAATCAATACTGTGAAAATGACTATACTACCCAAAGCAATCTACAGATTCAATGCAATCCCTATCAAACTACGAATGGCATTCTTCACAGAACTAGAACAAAAATTTTTAATTTGTATGGAAAAACAAAAGACCCCGAATAGCCAAAGTAATCTTGAGAAAGAAAAATGGAGTTGGAGGAATCAGGCTCCCAGACTTCAAACTATACCACAAAGCTACAGTAATCAAGACAGTATGGTACTGGCACAAACACAGAAATATAGATCAATGGTACAGCATAGAATGCCCAGAGATAAACCCACACACATATGGGCACCTAATTTACAACAAAGGAGGCAAGAACATACAAAGGTGAAAAGACAGCCTCTTGTGCTGGGAAAACTGGACAGCTACATGTAAAAGAATGATATTAGAACACTACCTAACAACATACACAAAAATAAACTCCATATGGAGTAAAGACTTAAATGTAAGACCAGACACTATAAAGCTCTTAGAGAAAAACATAGGAAGAACACTATTTGACATAAACTACAGCAAGATCTTTTTTGACCCACCTCCTAGAGTAACAGAAATAAAAATAAACAAATGGGACTTAATTAAACTTAAAAGTTTTGCACAGCAAAGGAAACCACAAACAAGACAACCCTCAGAATGGGAGAAAATCATCAACTGTTGAATAGATAAAGAAGATGTGGCACATATATATATAATGGAATATTACTCAGCCATAAAAAGAAATGAAACTGAGTTATTTGTAGTGAGGTGGATGGACCTAGAGTCTGTCATACCAGGTGAAGAAAGTCAGAAAGAGAAAAACAGCTACCGTATGCTAACACATATATATGGAATCTAAAAAAAAAAGAAAAGAAAAACGGTATTGATTAAGCTAGTTGCAGGGCAGGAATAAAGAGCTAGACATAGAGAATGGACTTGAGGACACGGGGTGGGAGGGCGCAGCTGGGATGAAGTGAGAGTAGCATCGACATATATACACTACCAAATGTAAAAGAGTTGGCTGGTGGGAAACAGCCGCATAGCACAGGGAGATTGGCTCAGTGCTTTGCAATGACCTAGAGTGGTGGGATAGGGAGGATGGGAGGGAGGCTCAAGAGGGAGGGGATATGGGGACACGTGTATGCATACGGTTGATTCACTTTGTTGTGCAGCAGAAACTAACACAGTATTGTGAAGCAATTATACTCCTATAAAAATCGATTAAAAAAATATATATATATATACACACATTAAAAAAAAGAAATAATGGCCTTAGACTTCCTTAATCTGGAGAAAGACATAAACTTAGCAGATTCAAGGAGCTCAGTGAATTCCAAATAGGATAAATGCAAAGGAGTCCATGGCCAACCATATCATAATCAAACTGCTGAAAACAATAGAAAAACAAAACTATCACAAAGAAAAAATTTTGAAAGCAACCAGATAAAAATTACACGTTACTTATAGGGAAGGAACAGTTTAAATGAATGCAAGTTTCTCATCAGAAGCCATGCAGGCCAGAAGGAAGGGAACAACATTTTTTAAAGTGCGCAAAAGAATTCTGTCATCCCAGAATTCAATATCTGGTGAAAATATCCTTCAGGAATAAGGATGAAGGGAAAGTACTCTGAGATTAAGAAAATCTATAAGAACTGGTTTCCAAAAAACCTGTCCTAAAAGAATTGCTAAAGGAAATCCTTCAGACAGAAGGGAAATGATAATAGAAAGGCAACCAGCATATCAGTAATGATGAAATAGCAGTAGAAATGGTAAATATCTGGGTAAACACAACAGATAATTCTTCTCTTGAGTCTTATAAAATACATTTTATGGTTTTATTAGTTGTCTATTGATGTTATAACAAATTACCACAAACTTAGTGATTTAAAATAACACAAATTTATGATCTTACAGTATTGTAGGTCATAAATCTGACACTAGTCAATAGGCTAAGCTCAAAGCATTGACAAGGCTGTATTCCTTTCTGCAGGAGAATCCTTTTCCATACGTTTTGCAACTTTTAGAGAGTGTCTGTGTTCCTTGGCTCATTTCCCCCTTCTCGTATCCTCAAAGCCAGTAACAACAGACTAAGTCCTTCACACAGTGCATTCTCTCTGATTCTCTGACTATAGTTCAGAAAGGTCCTTACCTTCTAGGGATGTATATGATGACATTGGGGCTACCTCATAATCTAGGATAATTTCTCCATCTGAAGGCACTTAACCTTAATAACCTGTACAAGGTTCCTTTGCCATAGTCATAGGTTCTGGGGATTAGAGTATGGACATATTTGGGGAGCCACTATTCTGGCTACGATAATGATTGAAAGAAAATATTTTAAAGTACTCCAAAAGGGTTTCAATGTTTGTAGATTTAATACATAAGACAACCACAACATAAAGAGGTGAGGATAAAGGTACCAATATGGTAGAAAAGTTTCTATATTCCAACTGAAGTGGTAACATATGGACTCTAAGTAGACAGTGAAAAGTTAAGTATGTATATTGTATTCTCCAGAACACTAATTTTAAAACCTATACAAAGAGATATAGTTAAAAGAAAGAATAGATAAAATAAAATGGAATATTAAAAAATGTTCAGATAAATTAAAAGAAGACAGGAAAAGGATTGAGAGGAACAGATAAAAGAAGGAACAAAGAGAAAAGAAATAATAACATGGAAAACCAAAATCCAAACATATCCCTATTGCATTAAATGTAAATGGACTAAAAAACCAACAAGTAACATTAAAAGACCAAGACTGTCAGAATGGACTTGAAAAATGTACCCCAACTATGGGCTGTTGAAAGATACTCATTTCAAATATAATGTGGTAAATTTAAGGTAAAAGTATTAAGAAAAGATATACAATGTAAAGGTGAATCAAAAGAAAGTTGGAGTGACTATATTAATAACAAAAAGTAAATCTAGAGCAAAGAAAATTACCAGGAGAAAGGGGTACCTTACCTAAAAATAAAATGGTCAATTCACAAAAAAGACATAACTATCCTATATGTGTATGCTCCTAATAGCAAAACTTCAAAATACTTGAAGCCCTAGAGAAATGGTGAACAGAACTGAAGGAAGAAATAAGAAAATCCACAATTATATTTAGAAACTCCCTGCATTCCTCTCTCATAATCAATGGAAATTTCCAGTCCCAGATGGTTTCAATGCCAAATGCCACCAAACATTATCACATAGACCTTCCAGAAAATAGAAGAGGAGGTAATATTTCCCAACTCTTTTTATGAGACTAGTATTACTCATACCAAAACCAGACAAAGACAATACAAAACAAAAAAAGGAAACTAGAACATAGATACAAAATATACCTTTTTAACACGGATACTAAATATATCTTTTGAACATACATGTAAAATCCACTAAAAAATATTAAAAAATAAAATCTGCCAAAATATAAAAAAGAGTAATAAACTGCAGTGAAGTAGGGTTCATCCCAGGAATGCAAGGTTGAATCAATATTTTAATCAGTCAATGTAATCCATCACATTTACAATCTAAAGAGGATAAATTATGTGATCATATCAATTGATGCAAGAAAAGTATCTGACAAAATTCAACAACTACTGATGATAAAATAAATAACTCACTGCAAAGTAAAAGTAGCAGGAAACCTCCTCAGTATAATAAAGTATATTTTAAAAGATTCTACATTAACAAGACAAAAATATGTTGACGTTTCTAATCAATGCAATGAGCCAAGAAATAAAAGCCATTCAGATTGGAAAGGAAGAAATAATTTTTTCCCTAGATGATTTGGTCATCTACATTTAAAAATTCCCAAAGCATCTATGAAAAAAAGCTACTAGAATTAGTAAGAGAGTTTAGCAATGTTACAATGCCAACATACAGAAACCAATTATGTTTCTACATGCAAGCAAGTAATAACTGAAAATATCAATAAAAAGCAATACCATTTTATAATAGCATTAAAATGGATAAATCTAAATATAGACAAGATTTTACACTGAAGACTACAAAATATTGCTGAGTGAAATTAAAGAAGACCTAAATGGATGAAAAGATTTACCATGCTCATTCATAAGAAGATTTAATATTTTTAAGGTATCAATTATACTCACATTTATCTACAGATTCAAGACAATCAAAATCTCAGTAGGCTTTTTGGCAGCAATTGACAAGCCAATTATAAAATTTATATGGAATATACAATGGAATACTACTCAGCCATAAAAAAGAACAAAATAATGCCATTTGCAGCAACATGTATGCAACTAGAGATTATCATATTAAGTGAAGTAATTCAGAAAGAGAAAGACAAATACCATACGATATCACTTATATGTAAAATCTAAAATATGACACAAATGAACTTATCTATGAAACAGAAACAGACTCATAAACATAGAGAACAGACTTGTGGTTGCCAAGGGGGAGGGGTTGGGGGAGGGACAAAGTGGGAGGTTGGGGTTAGCAGGTGTAAGCTTTTACATATACAATAGATAAACAAAACGTCCTACTGTATAGCACATAGAACTATATTCAATATCCTATGATAAACCATAATGGAAAAGAATATAAAAAAAGAAAGTGTATTTATATATATATATATATATATATATATATATATATATATATATAAAACTGAGTCACTTTGCTGTACATCAGTAATTACCACAACATTGTATATCAACTATACTTCAATAAAAAAATAAATTAAAAAAATAAAATTTATATGTAAAAGCAAGGAAAATTGAAAAGCCTGAAAAAGCACAAAATTGGACTATTTATACTATTTCATTTCAAACTTGTAGGACATTTTGGTCCTGTCTAAAATGTTCATAAGACATTTGGTCCATGCCAAAAGGTCCTTGATATTTGGTCATATTTGGTCCTGTCCAAAACGTCCACGGAGGCATTTGGTTCATGCCAAAAGGAAAGTTTCTTGATATTTGGTGCTATTCCAAAACCACCTGACATGAACCAAATATGCTCATGGATATTTTGGATAGGACCAAATATCAAGGACCCTTTGGAATGGAACAAGTTTCTTATGGATGTTTTGGACTGGACCAAATGTCTGCTAACTGACTTCAAGATTATACTATAAAGCTACAGTAATCAAGATGGCATGGTATTGGGATAAGGCTAGACATATCTACCAAAGGAATAAAATAAAGAGTACAGGAATAGACTCACATATATATGATTAATTGATTTCTTACAAAGGCACCTAGATATTTCAATTGATAAAGGATAATTTCTTTAACAATGACTCGAACAACTGGACATCCATATGGGAAGGAAGGAAAGAAGGAAGGAAGGAAGGAGGGAAGGAGGGAGGGAGGGAAGAAGGGAGGATAGAAGGAAGGAGGAAGGGAGATAATTCTTATTTGTAACCTTTATCTTGCACCATATACAATAATTTACCTGAAGTGGATCACAAGCTTAAGTATAAAAGCTAAAACTTTAAAAACATAGGTAAAAATCTTGTGACTTGGGTTAGGCAAAGATTTCTCAAGCAGGGCACAAAATTCACATAAATTAAAAGAAAAAAATGATAAGTAGTACTTCAAAATTAAAAACTAGGTTTTTGGAAGGCACCATTAAGAAAATTAAGACAGGTACTTCCCTGGTGGCACAGTGGTTAAGAATCTGCCTGCCAATGCAGGGCACATGGGTTTGATCCCTGGTCCTGGAAGATCCCACATGCTGTGGAGCAACTAAGTCCATGCATCACAACTACTGAGCCCACGTGCCACAACTACTGAAACCTGCGTGCCTAGAGCCCATGCTCTGCAACAAGAGAAGCCACTGCAATGAGAAGCGCTCGCACCGCAACGAAGAGTAGCCCCCACTTGCCGCAACTAGAGAAAGCCCGTGCGCAGCAACGAAGACCCAACGCAGCCAAAAATAAATTAAAAAAAAAAAAGAAAATTAAGACAAAATACAGAATAGGAGTAAATATTTACAAAACATGTATCTAATAAAGGACTTGTTTCCTATTATATAAGGAAGTCATACTTCAGTAAGACAAAAGGTTTTTAATTTAAAAAGAAAACAGACAGAATATTTAAATAGACTCTTAACAAAAGAAGATATAAAGATGGCAAAAATGTTCATGAAAATTGCAACCTCAGCAGTCATTAAAGAAACCCAAATTAAAACCACAATGAGATGCACACATATTAGAATGGTTAAAATTTAAAAAACTGACAATTTCAAGTGCCAGTAAGATACAAAATGACATGAACTCTTATTCTTTGCTGGAGGGAATGAAAATGTACAGGCCCTTCAGAAAACTGTCTGGAAGCTTCTTATAAAGTAAAATATTCACTCCTAGGTATTTATTTACCCTAGAGAAATGAAAACAGATTTCTTCACAAAGACTCATAGTAGCTTTATGCATTTTAACCAAACGTAGAAACAACCCAAATGTCCACAGACTGACAAATGGGAAAAAAATTGTGGTAAATTCATGCAACGGAACACTATTCAGCAATGAACTACTAATACATGCAGCAATACACTGCTTTCACATGTTGTTGACTGTGACAAAACCTGGGATGATGAGAGGGTGATTCCTGACTCATTTTGTCGTTTTCTTCATTTTATACTAACAATCATCAGAGTACCTTGGTTTCTGTCCCTGGGCTCAAGGCAGAGTGGCTCAGATTTATGTAACCAACCACAGAGTTGAACACCTCCCTCACCCCACATGTCTTTTGAAAGAGCCCAACACTCCAATAACATTAAAATACCAAATAGAAAAAGTGTAAAAGAAAAAAAAATTAGAAGAAGCAATATCTCAAAATGAAAATGATTATGTACAATATGAAAAAAAGAATGGTAAGTGGGAGAAGAGAAGTTATTTAAGATGCCTTTCCTTCCAAAGCACACTCACTCGTGACAGTAGAAGGTAAAAGAGGTGCCCGTTTGGAACATGGAAGAAGGTTAGGTTTCAGTCAACATTCTTTATATTCTCCCCATACTTTGAACTACTCACACAAATCAACTGAAACGCTCTAAGAAAAATAAGGGAAGTAGTGCTTCAAATCCAGTACTAGGGGCAGTCTGCAAAAAGGAACAAGCTTGGAACTTGGTCAGGAGCTCCAGGTCAAGGCCCTGGCCCACATCCTCTTTCCTGAGCCAAACACAACCTCCCTGCACCTGTCATCAGGATAGCATAATAACGAATGCCTAGCTATCCCAGGGCTGCGGAGGGTCAAGTCTACTTTGAAAAATTGCCAGGCAGTATATAAATGCTAGTTCTTTCTGTTGTTGTCACATTAAACTGTGCCACATCAAGGTTAGCCTGTTTCTGTCATTTCCCTTTGTGATTCAATTACCGTAATGCAAAATATTGGTAATTAAAATCAGTGCATGAGAATAGGAAAGGAAAAGAGAACTGAAATATGTAAATTGTTAACTAAATAGCACTGTTAGCTAGTGAGCCTTATTGGTTGAAAAATATATGTATTTTTAAAATTTTATATATATAACTATATATATATAACTATATATATAACTATATATAAACTATATAACTATATAACTATTTAACTATATATATATATATATATATATATATATATATATATATATATATATATATATATATATAGTTCTGAGGACAGGACTGACTTACTGGCTTATCAAATGTTACCAGTCTGCAAGAGCCACGAGTCATTGGTTTAAAAACGTATCCCACCATGCAGCCCTTATTTTTAACTGCCAATAGACAAGCAGATTGAGCATTGGCTGCTTTTGCCAATACACTGCAGGACTTAGTGTTCATATGAATAGAATAAAGCATCCATGTGGACCCAGCTGGTCTGCTAGCTTCTGGCCTTGCTCAAGGTTTTCTATTAAAGGATGGGGTTTTGCCTAACATTAAGAGACAAAGTAACCCTCCCCAGAAGGGCTAAAGGTCAGAATATTCTTTTTTTTTTTTTTTTTTTTTTGCTGTACGTGGGCCTCTCACTGTTGTGGCCTCTCCCGTTGCAGAGCACAGGCTCCGGACGCACAGGCTCAGCGGCCATGGCTCACGGGCCCAGCCGCTCCGCGGCATGTGGGATCTTCCCAGACCGGGGCACGAACCCGTGTCCCCTGCATCGGCAGGCGGACCCTCAACCACTGTGCCACCAGGGAAGCCCCAGAATATTCTTAATGATATCCAGAAGCCAGCTTTACTTACATCATATTTCCCCCTTCATCTTTTAAACTTAACTCCAGAAATGGTAAATACAGAAGTTATTAAAAATTCCATTTTAAGAGGAAGATTTTTATTTGATTCTGCCTCTGCTATCATCAAAAATCATTCTCTTTTTCTAAGGCTATTCATAGCCCACATTGTAAAGGAAATTGATTAAGTTCAGACCTCAAGACACAATAAATCATAATCTTTCCTGACTCATTACATAATTCTTAGTGCTTAGTTACTGACATTAGAATCTTCTTTTTGATGAACAAATTCACGGCTTGAGAACAAGGATAAATTTATGTTAGTATCTTAAAGAGGCTGGCAGGGACCCAGATTCAGCATAAGCCTGGCCAAAGTATCCATTCACACATAACATCAAATCCTCTGACAGAAAGAAAAGCCTCAAGAGTTGCGTCACCCTGCCAGAGCCAGACTCTATCTCCAGCTTTACTGTCTTGGCCAAAGGCTGGAGCTGAGAAGGCAAACAGGACGACATGGCTGCTGAGTGAGCAGGTAAATAAATGTGTTAGTGGTGCAGGGGGTCTTCAGGTCATCCTCATCCTTTCCCTGAGCTGACTCTTACATTCACAGAGTTAAGTCAGGGACTTGCTGGGAAGACTGGCCATCACTCACGATCACTTAATAGGAAAGCTTGAAAAGTTCTCATTTTGCAAACTAAGACTCAGACAAGTCAAGCAATTTGTTCAAAATCACACAACTAATTAATTTCAGAGCTAGTTCATAAGCCTTGTTTGCCTAATTTAGTCATTTATACCACAGATATTTGTGGAGGTCCAACTACCAGCACCATGCTCCGTGCCTCAGATCAGCAAATCTCAACTAGGGCCCAGGCACCACTTTGGACAAAGGGACCTTATAAAGAGTGACAGATTAATCTAAAAATATAACTGCTGCTTCTTGATGTTCCAAGAAAATCAAGATGCACCACCCACATGGACTTTCATGAACAGCTATATGAAATCCCACCTATATCTCTCTGACCAAATCTCTCATTAACTACCCCTGAACTAACTCTGCCCTAGCACTTCTTGGGTGTTCCTTGAACCATCCAAGCACACTCCTGACCCAGGAACTTTGCACATCCAGTTTTCTCTGTCTGGAACACTCTTCTCCCACACAGCTGCTTCACTTCTTTCAAGTGTCACCTTCTCAGTGAAGTCATTCCCAAATGGCCCTATTCAAAATTGCACCCCCTATACATTTCTAGTACTTCCTACCCTCCTTATTTGCTTAATTTTACTTATTTATACATTTATTATTTACTTGCTTATTTGTTCATTGTCTATTTTCCCCCACCCAAGGATGTAATCTCCATTTTCCACAGGTTTTTTTCACTGATTTATTTATTTTTTAAATTTTTGTTGGAGTATAGTTGATTTACAATGTTGTGTTAGCTTCTGCTATACAACAAGGTGAATCAGTTATACATATACATATATCCACTCCTTTTTAGATTCTTTTCCCATATAGGCCATTACAGAGAATTGAGTAGAGTTCCCTGTGCTATACAGTGGTCCTTATTAGTTATCTATTTTATATACAGTAGTGTGTATATGTCAACCCCAAACCCCCAATTTATCCCTCCCCTCTTTTTCCCTGCTGGTAACCATAAGTTTGTTTTCTACATCCTTGAGTCTACTTCTGTTTTGTAGATAAGTTCATTTTTTAGGATTTCACATATGAGCAATATCATGTGATATTTGTCTTTCTCTGTCTGACTTACTTCACTCAAAATGACAATCTCTAGATCCATCCGGTTTGCTGCAAATGGCACTATTTTGTTCTTTTTTATGGCTGAGTAATATTCCATTATATATATGTACCACATCTTCTTTATCCATTCATCCATTGATGGACATTTAGGTTGCTTCCATGTCTTGGCTATTGTAAATAGTACTGCAGTGAACATCGGGGTACATGTACCTTTTCGAAGTATGGTTTTCTCCAGATATATGCCCAGGAGTGGGATTGCTGGGTCATATGGTAGCTCTATTTTTAGATTTTAAGGAACCTCCATACTATTCTCTACAGTGGATGTGCCAATTTACGTTCCCACAAACAGTGTAGGAGGAATCCCTTTTCTCCACACCCTCTCCAGCATTTATTGTTTGTAGATTTTTTTTGATGATTGCCATTCTGACCCGGGTGAGGTGATAACTCATTGTAGTTTTGATTTGCATTTCTCTAATGATTAGTGATGTTGATCATCTTTTCATATATTTTTGGCCATCTGTATGTCTTCTTTGGAGAAATGTCTATAAAGATCTTCTGCCCGTTTTTTGATTGGGTTATTCGTTTTTTTGATATTGAGCTGCATGAGCTGTTTGTATATTCTGGAAATTATCCCTGGTCAGTTGCTTCTTTTGCAATTATTTTCTCCATTCTTAGGGTTGTCTTTTCGTCTTGTTTATGGTTTCCTTTGTTGTGCAAAGGTTTCAAATTTAATTAGGTCCTATTTTTTATTTTTGTTTTTATTTTCATTAATCTAGGAGGTGGACTGAAAAAGATCTTGTTGCTATTTATGTCAGAGAGTGTTGTGCTTATGTTTTCCCGTAAGAGTTTTATAGTATCTGGCCTTACATTTAGGTCTTTAATCCATTTTGAGTTTATTTTTGTGTATGATGTTAGGGAGTGTTCTAATTTCATTCTTTGACATGTAGCTGCCCAGTTTTCCCGGCACCACTTATTGAAGAGACTCTCTTTGCTCCATTGTATATTCTTGCCTCCTTTGTCATAGACTAGGTAAACATAGGTACATGGGTTTCTCTCTGGACATTCTATCCTGTTCCACTGATCTATATTTCTGTTTTTGTGCCAGTACCATACTGTTTTGATGACTGTAGCTTTGTAGCATAGTTTGAAGTCAGAGAGCCTGATTCCCCGAGCTCCATTTTTCTTTCTCAAGATTGCTTTGGCTATTTGGGGTCCTTTGAGTTTACATACAAATTGTAAAATTTTTGTTCCTGTGAAAAATGCCATTGGTAATTTGATAAGGATTGCACTGAATCTGTGGATTGCCTTGGATAGTATAGTCATTTTTATAATATTGATTCTTCCAATCCAAGAACATGGTATATCTTTCCATCTGTTTGTGTCATCTTTGATTTCTTTCATCAGGGTCTTATAGTTTTCAGAGTACAGGTATTTTGCCTACTTAGGTAGATTTATTCCTAGATATTTTATTCTTTTTGATGCAATGGTAAGTGGGCTTGTTTCCTTAATTTCTCTTTCTGATCTTATGTTGTTAGTTTATAGAAATGCAACAGATTTCTGTGTATTTATTTTGTATCCAGCAACTTTACCAAATTCACTGTTGAGCTCTAGTAGTTTTCTGGTGGCATCTTTAGGATGTTCTACATATAGTATCATGCTATCTGCAAACAGTGACAGTTTAACTTCTTTTCCAATTTGGATTCCTTTTATTTCTTTTTCTTCTCTCATTGCCATGGCTAGGACTTCCAAAACTATATTGAAAAAAAGTGGTGAGAGTGACATCCTTGTCTTGTTCCTGATCTTAGAGGAAATGCTTTCAGCTTTTCACCATTGACTATGATGTTAGCTATGGGTTTGTCATACAATACATGGCCTTTATTATGTTGGCCATGTATGTAGCCATACATGTAGATTCCCTCCATGTCAACTTTCTGGAGAATTTTTAATCATAAATTGGTGTTAAATTTTCTCAAAAGCTTTTTCTGCATATATGGATGTGATCATATGGTTTTTCTTTTTCAATTTGTTAATCTGCTATATCACATTGACTGATTTGCGTATATTGAAGAATCCTTGCATCCCTGGGATAAATCTCACTTGACCATGGTGTATGATCCTTTTAATGTGTTGTTGGGTTTGGTTTGCTGATATTTTGTTGAGGATTTTTGCATCTATGTTCATCAGTGATGTTGGCCTGTAATTTTCTTTTTTTGTGGTATCTTTGTCTGGTTTTGGTATCAGGGTGATGGTGGCCTCAGAATGAGCTTGGGAGTGTTCTTTCCTTGGTAATTTTTTGGAAGAGTTTCAGAAGAGTAGCTGTTAACTCTTCCCTAAATGTTTGATAGAATTCACCTGTGAAGCCATCTGGTCCTGGATTTTTCTTTGTTAGGGGTTTTTAAATCACAGTTTCAATACTTGCGATTGGTCTGTTCATATTTTCCATTTCTTCCGGGTTCAGTCTTGGGAGATCGTACCTTTTTAAGAATCTGTCCATTTCTTTCAGGTTGTTTATTTGATTGGCATATAATTGCTTACAGTAGTCTCTTATGATCCTTTGTATTTCTGTGGTGTCAGTTGTAACATCTGCTTTTTCATTTCTAATTTTATTGATTTGAGCCCTCTCCCTTTTTTTCTTGATGAGTCTCGCTAAAGGTTTTTCAATTTTGTTTATCTTCTCAAAGAACCAGCTTTTAGTTTCATTGGTCTTTGCTATTGTCTTCTTCATCTCTATTTCATTTATTTCTGCTCTGATCTTTATGATTTCTTTCCTTCTATTAACTTTGGGTTTTGTTTATTCTTCTTTCTCTAGTTACTTCAGGTGTAACGCTAGGTTGTTTGAGATTTTTTTTTGTTTCCTGAGCTAATATTGTATTGCTATAAACTTCCCTCTTAGAACTCCTTTTGCTGTGTCCCATAGGTTTTCAATCATCATGTTTTCATTGTCATTTGTCTCTAGGTTTCTTTTAAATTTCTTCTTTGATTTCATCAGTAATCCATTGGTTGTTTAGTAAAATATTGTTTAGCCTCCATATGTTTGTGTTTTTTACAGTTTTTTTTCCTATAACTGATTTCTAATCTCATAGCATTGTGGTCTGCTCTCCAAACCTCACGTTCCAGCATCCAGCCCCCATGCATACTGGTGGACACCCACCTCAGGCTGCAGCAAACAGGGCTGTGGGATGGAATATCTGTGTAGGTCTCACTCTGTCCTGCCTGCCACAGACCAGTTGTTGTGCCCTCCTCTGAGTCCCTGAAGTTCCCCTTCTGTCCCAGCTGATCTCCCTAATCAGCTTGGATTGGTGAGGGGGCTTCCCAAGATGTGGGACCTCTCCTCACCTTCAGCTCCCCCTAGGGGTGAAGGTCCCATCCTGCTTCCTCTCCTCTTCCTTTTCCCTTCTTCTTTCTTCCATCCTACCCAGTTACATAGGGATCTTTCTTGTTCTTTTAGGTGTCCGAGGTCCTCTGCTAGTGTTCAGCACGTACTCTGTGAGAATCGTTCCATTTGTAGATGTATTCTTGATGCATTTGTGGGGAGAAATGAACTCGTCCCCCTACTCCTCTCCCATCTTCCGAGACCTCTCACTGATTTATTCTTAATACCTACAACAGTGCCTGACACATTGTAAATATGTCAAATACAAGAATAATGTATATAAACACACCTAGTATGTGTCGAGCCTATAGTAGGCATTAAATAAATGGTAGCTATTACTACTTAGAATTTACTAGAATATGTTAACTTTTTTTTTTTTTTTTTTTTTTTGGTGGCCTCTCCCGTTGCAGAGCACAGGCTCCGGACGCGCAGGCTCAGCGGCCATGGCTCATGGGACCAGCCGCTCTGCGGCATGTGGGATCCGCCCAGACTGGGCCACGAACCCGCGCCCCCTGCATCGGCAGGCGGAATCCCAACCACTGCGCCACCAGGGAAGCCCCTAGAATATATTAACTTTTGATCAACAGGACATAATCCTCTAGGGCACGTAAAATCTCCTCATTAACCTCTACAGATCGTTCTACATAGTTGCTGAGATATAGCAAAAGTCCATCTTGTTCATGTCTAGATCACTACTATACATTCAAAATGGGTTCAACAAGTGATTTTTGATGGAGGTCTAAGTTTCTAAGTAAAACCTCTTGTGTAAAATTAGCTGCAGTTTTGTAACATACATTTTTTTAGCAACAAAAAGAAACTGACAACTTATTTTCACTTGTTATTTATCTCAGTACTTCAGGCTCTTATTGGCTCTTATTGATTATACACAAGAATGTGCCTCAAAATGCCTCCAACTTAGGATGAAGCACAGATATTAGTTTCATTTCCCTTAGTTTCCTCCCTCTCCCCCAGCAAATTGCATCAATGTGACTGACAACTATTTTTCCAACATTACAGGCATATTTTTCACCTTATTGCCTGGCTACTCCCTTTATCCACACATGAAATTTTCTTTTTCCTTTGGCTTAACTATTGTGGCATCTTGTTTCCTCCTATAAGGTAAATACTACTACTACTACTACTATTATTATCATTATTATTATTACCAAACTATTACAAATGAAGAAACCAAAGCATAAAGAAATTAAGTAAACTACCTAAGGTCAATGTTAAGTAAGGGGCACAGTTGGGATATGAATCATAACTATTTGATTCCACACCCAAATTCTTTTTATAAAACATTGTATTCTAGAGGGGATGTTAGTTTAAGTCTTTGGAAATTCATGTACCAAAAAACTGTTATTCATGACACTTTATCAGCACATGTACTAGTTTGCTAGGGCTGCCATAACAAATTACCATAAACTGAGTGGCTTAAGACACAGAAATTTCTTCCTTCACAGGTCTGGAAGGTAGAAGTCTGAAATCAAGGTGATGGTCTGAAGCCTCTAGAGGAGGATCCTTTCTTGCCTTTTCTAGCTTCTGGTAGCCTCAGGTCTTCCTTAGTTTGTGGCTGCACAACTCCAGTCTCTGTGTCTGAGACCAAACTCTTAATCAGTCCTCTCTATAGAACTTCTCTGAGCCTAAGTTAAATATATCAAATCCTTTTCAGCTCCAAAATTCTATTATTCTAAATAAAAAATAGCTAAATTAACCCTTCACATACTTAGTAATTGTACCTAATCATATAATCATGATTTTGCTAATAATAATTTAGCAGCAAAGGTCATCTATCACTTAAATGACAATTGTTAACATTATTTTAATGCAATTAAATCAAGTATTTCTGGGATCTAATTGGTACCTCTTCCTGAGCAGAGTGGGTAGAAGTTGCACGTCAGGAGAGATTGCAGAGTGGTACTTGTACTATCTTAAATCGAGTTGGCAAATGTTTGAGACTAGCTGTGTTCTTGTTCTGAGCACCTACGCAAACCCGACAGCTGGGGTCTCCCAAGCCTCCTAATTGTGAATATCCAGATAGCATCCTAAATAATGGGAATAGTAGCTATCCTTGAACCTTCAAAGCCTTCTTCCTGCCCTTGGGACAGTGTCCAAAATCCTAAACCTGCCTACAGAAGTGTTTCTCAAACTATCTGTAGTGACAGACTAATTTTTTTCCCCAGTTTTATTGAAGTGATGAACAAGTTTTTAATCTCTAAGCCATCATGAATCAACAGATTAGAGATTCAAAATTTTATGTTTGTAAAGTATAATAAAATGAACTTCCAGAAAAATAAATTTTGAAAGACACAGAAACTCAACAGACCTAAAATTACATTTCAATAAATCTAATCAGAACAAACATAACAGGAAAAAATTATAGAAACTATATACATTGCTTATTGAAAGCTTGCATGTAGGAGAATAAAATGGAGAATTACTGATTGTGCTCATATCTTTTGTCATTCACAATCATAAAGAAAAAAGTTATAAAGAAAATAGAAATCCCCTGTATTAAATTGCTTTACACACACTTTGAATGAACACCATGTATATCAACAGTTGAGCTTGTTTCCTGCTTGTTAACTTATCTGAGTTGGATTGATGAAAATGCTGCTCTCAGGGGATAACATACATCTATGTCTTGTTTTATTAACACTCATCATAGAGAAATCAGTCTCCCAAGGTATATTGTCAGGAATGGAAGAAAATGAATTACTGTAAGCTCAGGGTGTTTGTTCTTAATTTTTATCTAAAGTGAAGCAAACAATGCCGTATTTTCAAAATCTATCTTTAATCCTTTATCAGTAAATAGTTACAATAATTTATCATGTAAAGTCATGGTTAAATCTACATTATCTTTCAAAAATTAAAAGGAATGCTGCATCCACTATTTTTTATGCATAGATCTTCTTCTGATACAAAGTAAAATTCCAAAACTTCTATCAAATTTGTAAGGTACTCACAGATGTCAAAATTCTAAGATCATCAATTATCCCATTGATATTTTTCATTAAATTATGCAACATGTCATAACAATCCATAGAAACTGTTCTTCCAAGTTTCTAACTCTCAATTTTACCCTTCAGTGTTGTCTATTAATGAAATATAGTTTGCGTTCCTTCCTTGAATGAATGTATTTAGATAATTTAAAATACCAAAGATGTCAAATATATAAACAAATCCATGCTGTCCAATTCACAACTTTAAAATGTTGAGATAAAACTGATTTCTTATCTTGCAGAAAGACTTTCTTTTGTGGTTCATACGTTCTCAACTGAACATTTTCCCTCTATAATCATCATAACTCAGCCTGCAAAAACAGCTGCTTATTACCAGCTTTCATGTTCTTCACATCATCACAAAGAGAATAAGGTAGTAGAATTTAACACATTAGCCTTACCATACCTCACAATTTTTGCTACGTCGCTAAACACACTGTCTGTTCAGCTAACTTTTTTTCTCATAATAAGACTTTCTTGATAAAGAAAGTAGTGTGTTACAGGGAACTATATTCAATATCCTATAATAAACCATAATGGAAACAATATGAAAGTGAATATATATATATAATATGTATAACTATCACTTTGCTGTACAACAGAAATTAACACAACATTGTAAATCAAGTAGACTTCAATAAAATAAATTTTTTTAAAAAGTAGTGTGTTAAATTATAAGCTTCTTAATCTGAGTATTTATTCCAGAATGCTTTTCTGTTATTACAGTTGCACCACAGGAGGACAATTCTACGTAAAACTTAAACTGAAAACCACCTGCTTAGATATTGTGGTAATATCAAAATGCAATCAGAGTTTCTAAACATTTCCTCTTCAGTTATCTCATGTGGACCCATTATAAACAGTTTAAAACTAGCATCACGCTTTGAGTAACTCTGGTCTACAAGACTCTACATAATTCATCCTCACTCAGATCCCCAGCTTCATCTCCTGCAACTTTGCCTCTCACTCTCTATACTCTGGTCATATATAAATACCCCATGCTCTCTCCCACTTCACACTCCATACTTCCCCTAGTATAGATGCATAGTATAGACAAGATGAGCTTCTCGTTTTTATAACCATTTTTTAAATATCTGTGCTCCCTTCTAGAATGTAACCACCATAGGGACAGAGATTATGTCAACCTTCTTTTACCATCAAATGCCAGGAAAATTGCAGGTGTACAATAAATATGAACTGAACAGAATTTTTCTACAGCAGTTTACAGGGTGCAGCAACAAAAATGTCTTATATCTTCAGAAAAAAATATAAAATACTATTTTCAGACTCATTGGGTAGCAAAAGTGAAAAATGATCCCTCACCTTGATAGTACGACTGCATCCTTGTAGGAACTATTTAGCCCCTGAGCCTTCTGGAGGCAGAAAAAGAAAAGGAATTAAGGGGAGGTGGGGTAAGATGGAATAGGAAGGAGGGAAGAAGAAAATTCAGAAGAGGGCCAAGTACAAAAGCAGCTAAGTTTTCTGTATTATGCCATTTGCTTTGTCTGGAATAGCCTTCCATACCTCACTTTACATCCCCAGTCTCATCCCACACCCTACCTTATGAACTTCCATCCAGCCACAAGACTCACGTGATTATCACCTTACTTACACACACACACACACACACACACACACACACACACACACACACACAGTAGGGGTTGGATGCACCCGGTTCTCTACTGTATTCTTCAAATCCATAACACTCAGCATTCACCTCTGTTGTAACAAATATCGCATCATTTTTACAAAGTTGTTTACTTATCTATCTTCCAGCTACCTAGAATATATCTTCCTTCAGGGCAAGAATTCCTGTTCACCTTTGAGGTGCCAGAACCTAGTTTAATGCCTGACCCAGTGTAGATTTCAGTATGTTTGCTGATATAATGAGTGAATAAGGTTTACGTCCATAAGAAGTCAGAAGGATGGGGGTAAGGGGTGGGGAAAGGGGAGTAGGGAAAGGGGAAAAAAGGAATTAGGTATGGAGTGGGGGATGGAAATTAGGCCAAATGACAATAAAAGTAATTCTTAAGGATAAAGTAAATGAGGATAGATAGGTGGGAGAAAAATTAGATAAGGACAAAAAGGCACAACAGACTATTTTGAGTTATTACAAAAATGCCCTAATAGTCTACGAAATTTTATCTTTTTATTTGCCTTTTTTCTCTTTACTTGAGTATCTTTGTTCTTTTGTTTATTTTGTTGTTGTTTTTTTTCCCAACAGTGATTTACTGAGAATCTACTTTATAGAAAGCATTGTGCTAGGTTCTAGGATATGAAGATACTGAGCTGGTAAGCATGATAAGAGCAAGGACAGAGATTTTCATAGACTAGAATAAGGTCAGGGAAGAAGGACTTCTCACCACCAGACCCTGCATATTTCCCATATGGATGCTTTCAGCCCTTCAGTCGAAGAATGGACTCATAATGTAATAGTCTTTTTGAGATGAGTTCCCAGTGCTTTGCCCAGATGACAAAACATTCTGACCTAGAATTTATTTTCTTATTTCTCAGTGTCCAAACTTAGAATTTGGCCTTTAATCAGTATTAATAACAACAAAAAATATACAAGGCTTCTCTGCTTTAAGGTATCTTCTTAAGCTAACCAAATAAATAAATGATTTTTCATATTTTATAGATTATTATTTCATTCCCACTTTTCTGCAGCAAAGAGATCAATTTTGCCCTAATTTATCTCTAATGTAATAGGGAAGGTACTGATTTTCTGAATTTATTAATTTCACTTCAGTGACATTTTGCCTTGAATTTATGACATAGATTCATTATAGCCTAATGGAATATATCCATTTTGACCTGGTTTAGTAGCATCAATATTTGCACTACTGCCATTTCTGTAAAACCTCAAAATTGATATCTGACGCCTGCAGCTATGTCTGGGATTTTTAAATTGGTAATCTGATGATAATATATGATAATTATAATTTATGAACCCTATTCACTTAAAATTCTTTAGTGTATGCCAGGCAATAAATATCTATTTAATTAAATAAGTAAATGTGCAAATAAATAAAATAAATACTTATCTAAGTTTATCTTTTTACAAGTAAAATAAATGTTTATCTAAGTTCACCTTTATACAAAGAGTTTTGATTAAAAACTTTAAACTTCAGTTACATTCTGGTTTCTAAATAGCATGGTAACATGGTGTCGAAGTAGAAACTGAGTGTAACGCATACTGAATTTTCAATTAACTATTGATACTGCTTGCCACATTTTCATAAATCAAAGAGAATGTGAGAAGGGTTGGTAAACTCCCTTTCCATAAGAAATTCTAGCTAGGATGCAGTCTAGAAGCTGTGATGACAGACATAAAAAGAGACAAGGAGATGGGAGCTAAAAGATATAATGAGCAGTAAACACATGGGTGAGAGGTATGAATCACAAGGGAGGTGATAGGAAAAAAGGTGATATTTGTTTTCACATCAGACTGGTTGGAGTTGGCCAGGAGAAGACAGGAAGTAGAGAAAGTAGAAAGGAAGTTTCCTCCTGCGGTCTTTCCCCTTGGCACTTAGAGAACAGTAGCAGATTGGGTCCTTGCTTTGGTGCTAGGAGAGCATCTATTTATCAGGATGAGTGAGTGTCAACTCTGGTTAAAGTATGATATGATAACATGACAGCAATTTAGTAAGGAGCCATAAGTTCAGTTAGAAGAAACAAAGCAGAACAGTTGAAATGTAAAGAGGAATTCCCAACTTGTTTCTAAGATTCCTATTTAACTTAGCCGTGTTTAATTGATTAGTATTCATACTGATGATTAAATAAAAATATATTGTTGCAGATACATGCAAAATCACAGTTTGGTCTAAATCACCATTACAAACAACTAAAGGAAAAGTTTGTCTTGCAACTGTCACCATCCCATGTAGTTGAGTGAGAAGCACTAAAGCCATAATTTTCAAACTCTCTCTTTTTTTTTTTAACACCTTTATTGGAGTATAATTGCTTTACAATGGTGTGTTAGTTTCTGCTGTATAACAAACTGAATCAGCTATACATATACATATATCCCCATATCTCCTCCCTCTTGCGTCTCCCTCCCACCCTCCCTATCCCACCCCTCTAGGTGGTCACAAAGCACCGAGCTGATCTCCCTGTGCTATGCGGCTGCTTCCCACTAGCTATCTATTTTACGTTTGGCAGTGTATATAAGTCCATGCCACTCTCCCACTTCGTCCCAGCTTACCCTTCCCCCTCCCTGTGTCCTCAAGTCCATTCTCTATGTCTGCGTCTTTATTCCTGTCCTGCCCCTACGTTCTTCAGAACCATTTTTTTTTAGATTCCATATATATGTGTTAGCATACGGTATTTGTTTTTCTCTTTTTGACTTACTTCACTCTGTATGACAGACTCTACGTCCATCAACCTCACTACAAATAACTCAATTTCATTTCTTTTTATGGCTGAGTAATATTCCATTGTATATATGTGCCACATCTTCTTTATCCATTCATCTGTTGATGGACACTTAGGTTGCTTCCATCTCCAGGCTATTGTAAATAGAGCTGCAATGAACATTTTGGTGTATGACTCTTTTTGAATTATGGATTTCTCAGGGTATATGCCCAGTAGTGGGATTGCTGGGTCATATAGTAGTTCTATTTTTTGTTTTTTAAGGAACCTCCATACTGTTCTCCATAGTGGCTGTATCAATTTACATTCCCACCAACAGTGCAAGAGGGTTCCCTTTTCTCCACACCCTCTCCAGCATTTATTGTTTGTAGATTTTTTGATGATGGCCATTCTGACCGGTGTGAGGTGATACCTCATTGTAGTTTCGATTTGCATTTCTCTAATGATTAGTGATGTCGAGCATCCTCAAACTCTTTTAAACTCATGTTCCCTTTATAAATATAACCCCAGGGGATTCTGATCTGTATCCATACCACTCAATAAAATTTTTGTTGAGTTTTTTTTTAAATTTTTATTTTATATTGGAGTGTAGTTGATTAACAATGCTGTGTAATTGAGTTTCACTTTCTACAGTTTATGTTATGAAATAATATAGCACTCCCCTACCTTTGATACCAACACCACCACCCTGCGGCATATACTTCCCCCTTGAGATTTACAGCCTTAAAGGAATCACTCAACCTTTCTTTGGTGGCATTATACTGCCAACATAAATAGAGATGGAATAGACAACTGGGTTACATTATCATCTAACATGTCTACACTGGTAACCACTGAATTCAACAATTAATAAAACATAATACATACATCTATAAATATAAAATATTTTGCTATATTTGGTTTTATAAAGTGCTATAGTCTGATTACAAACCCTATCTTCTATTGGTTGCTCCTTCTCTGATTAGGCTAGAGAAAATAAATCATTCAATGTGTTATGAAGAAAGAAAAAAACAAGAGTCTGAGATTTCCATTTAGGTCAAAGTACTTAGAAGAGTAATTATTATTCAGTAAGACAGGGAGAGGGGCTATCAGGGCAGGTCTTAGTTTGGCTAAATCAGAAAGCAAGATGTCATGTTTTAAAGGCTAAAAGTTGTGCCACTTCACAAAAATCATCCAACTAAGCAATCCTTGTTGGTTGCTAAATATATTTGCTAGCGTAAGCTAATGTGAAACACACAGCAAAGTTTAAAAAAAGAAGAAAATGTTTATTTTAGTTCAGGATATCCAGCTGAGGTTAGCTCTATAGGCTTCCTTAAAAAAGCTGTCAGAAGATTTCTAACATCTCCATCTCTTAGTTAACTGTCCTTTGTTAATAAATGACTGAAGTTAACATAATTTCACAATTTTAATCAAAATCAACTAACATTCCTTAAAGGAATTACATGGCTAAGGTATACACAGGAGTGGTTAAAAACTACAGTGTAATCTATTTCTAAGGGCATGTGCCCTTAAGGAATGTATAGTTTAGCCTCAGGGATATAGATGTATACACATGAAAACTGTTGGGCAAAATAAAACGTAATTGGTTTTATGAGAGAGAAATTACTTAGAGTATCAGAGGAACACAGAGGACAAAGGCAATAGATTAATTGGTAGACCAGTGGAGTTTTCTTGAAGAATGGAGAGTTTGATCTGGGCTTCAAAAACTTGGTTTTTAAAGGGTAGAAGAGAGAATGAGGGACACTCCAGACAGATGGTACAACATAGGCAAATGTTTCCTCCCTGTCTGAAAAATAAAAATCTAGTTTAGATGCATAAAGTGGATAAGTAGGAGATAAGGATAGAAGGTAAGTGAAGCCCACAGCTTTGAAAGCCAAAATGAGTCTGGATTTTATTTTGAAGACAACAGGAAACTGCTGAAGGTTTTTAAGCACCAGAGTGACTCAATCAGAGAACTTTAAAATGTCCTTTGTTCTTTTGTACAAATGAATACTAAATACATTACTGACATCCTTTTATAAAAAGGCCCATCTATACAGTACTGGTGAAATCAGAATGTTAAAAAGAAGCTGTGAATCCTCTCAAATTTGACAAGATAATATGAGTAATAATTACCTACCAAGGTTGGTCAAATACCTGTTGGGACTACCAGATTACAGAACACAGTGCAGAAATTGATTGTAACATTCTCAGAAACAACAGAAAACCAATGAAGGTTCACACCTTCATTGTGAAGGTGCAGAAAAGAGGAGTGTTTCCAGTGTTAAAACTTAGCATCTTTAAAATCTAGGCAAATTAGTAAGCATGGTCAGGAGCACCCAGAACAAAGCTATCAAATGTCTAGGACTCTTTTGTACCTTTTGCTTATAAAGATAGCAAATTAAAAAACTAAATGTTACTTAGAAAGACTATACTTTATTTCACTGCATTAAATATCTCAGATATGGGGGGAAATGGGAAAAAGCTAAATCAGACACTATGATAGAAATAATGCTATATGTTCAACAAACTCTATTTTCTTTTAGTCTAAAGACACAGCAAGAATAGATTTCCCAAGATCCCTTGTTTAGCACATGCTCTTGACTGAGTTGTGGCCAATAGAATATGAGTAGAAGGGATATTCAACACTCCCAAGACTGGCTCCTAAAACCTCCATACTCTCTCTTTCCTTGCATGCTGGCCAGGTGCAAAAATATACAGAGCAATGCTCTGAGACTCTTGAAGATTTAAAAGACAAAATACAACAAAACCACATGATGGAAGGAGATTAAATCTATGAATGTGAGGAAGAGGAACCCTCCTCCTACTTCCCAATGACCCTCACTGGATTGTGATACGAACTAGAATAAAAGCTACTGAGATTGGGGATTGTTTGTTATAGTCAGCTCATCCTAATACAGTTTCCCAAAACTTTATTCCTGTTTAAAAATCAGAAGAATTATACAATACACATTCTAATTCTCCTCAAATCACTTAAAAGTATTTCAAAGCAATAAATACACCAAAACATTATGTTATAATCAAATATTGAGAATACTAAAAAGTAAATTTGAAGAGAAAGGATTTAAGGGAAAGGGATAGAACCACTAATCATTATATTTTGAAATGAGGTAGCCTGATAATTCATTAGGGATTTATTTATTTATTGGTGATTCTCCAGTGAGCATGTCCAGTGAGGATCAGACACAGTTTGGGGAGGAGACAAAAGTACGCTGAACACTAAATTACTAAACCAAATTTTATTCAGCTTTATGTGTTTAAAAAGAAAATTCTTATATGTAAGAGTTCTGATGATGTAGATTTTTTTCTTGTATGTTTTTATTTTTCTAGGATATTCTTTATTCTTTCTTCTAATGTAGTTGTATTTGTCAGCTGGAATTTCTCATTATCTATTTTTAATATATTTTTCATTTTTTGGCATTTTACGTGGCATTTTTATACTTTAAATTTTTCCCTTTTGATAATATTCTAAGCATAAATTCTCATGACTTTATAAATCTTATCTAAGATGACTTTAATTTCCAAGTATGTTCCTTCTGTAAGATATGCTTTCTTTCAGTAGCATAGGTTTTTAAAGTGAGATTTCAGTGAGCCCAGACTGACCAAGCAAAACATAGGGATCAGAAAATGGGTAAGAAATCGATTAATATAAATTCCTTCTTTAAAATCTGGTCATTTGAGCACTGACAGATCCTTAATGTCTCTTCCCAAATCATTTTTTAAAATAAACTGAATGATTTGATATCCTCTTCTGGCCAATATCATCATCAAAGTATCCTGTGATCCTCAGGTAGACCATGCATTTCCTGACTGGCACTCATAGCCCCAGAGGGGGCCGTTTGGTTTGAATCCTCACAAATAGACGTCCCTTTGGTACGACTATCATACATATATTCATTTATCAAACGTTTAATGAAGGTCTACTATGCACCAGAAATTGCTGATACATTAATGAACAAAACAGACAAAAACTGCTACCCTCTCAGAGGCTTATTCTGAGGAAGAGATACAAATAATAAACTAAATTAACTACAATTAATTATACAGTATGTTGGATGGTCATAAGCACTATGGAAATAATAAAGTAAGAAAGTGAAATAGGCAGTTTATAGAGAGGTTAAAATTTTAAATAGGGTGTTTAGTAAAGGTCTCTCTAAGATGGTGAAATGAATACTCAGAATTACCTAAGAAATTTACACAAAGTAAAGACTTGAGGCAATTGTCACAAGGATTAAATAAAACCAAAGCAGAACCCCCAAAATATTTTCTTCTATAAAAACTAGAGTTGAAACAACTTTTTGCTTTAATAATGTAGATATTTTGAAAAAATTGGGAGGAAAAACCATTAGTATTTATTTTTTAGATAATTATCTCAAATATCTGCATGACTTCACATATGTAACTAAATGTAACAAGAAAAACAATGAAAGTTGGACATCTGTCCTCCTTCTTCAATCTCTCATTCAATATCAACAAGTCTGCAAAATTCTCTGCTGGGCACTTTAGAAACTACAGTAATGAGTCATACAGGATCCTAGCTTAGTAATGTGATTTATGAAGAATATACTCAATTCTAATGTATACTAAATTAAATAAAAAGTGGAGCAATAATGTAAAAAAAAAATGGGCATTGGGGTCAAGGAGGTGAGCTGTGACAGTAGCTTAGGGAAGAGAGTTTCTAAACAGAGGGAACAGCAAATGCCTTGAGGCAGGAATGTTCTAGGCATACTTGTGGAACAGAAGGAGAATAGTGTGCCTGGAGCAGCAGCTGTATGGCTGGGATTAGGGGGACAGTAAGAGCACAGGAGGTCAAAGATGTAACAGGGTGCCAAGTCACCTGAGCCTGTGAATCACTGTAAGAATGCTGGCTTTTTCTTTAAGTGAAATGGAAAATCACTGAAGGATTTTGAACAGAGAATGATATTAAATGAATTATATGTAAAACGTTTAATTCTGGATGCTCTGACAATGACTGGAGGAGAAAAGGGTAGAGGAGCTAGGAGACTACTGCAATAATCCAGGGGAGAATGATGAGGCTCAAACCAGGGAAATAGTGACTAAGTACAGTGAGAAGTGGTGAGACTGTGAATATATACTGAATTCAGAGCAGATAGAACTTACCAACAAATTTGATGTGGAGTACGAGGAAAAGAGAGGAATCAAGGGGAACACTAAGATCTTTTATATGAACAACTAAGAGAGATAAAATTGACATCTATTGAGATGGAAAATCTAGAAGAAGAACTGGTTAGGGGAAGAGAGGCGAGAATCAGAAGGTAAGTCTGGAACACATTAAACTTGAGATGACTGTTAGACGTCCAAATGGAGATACTAAGCTGGCAGATGGAGTTTCGTGATGCAGATTCAGAGGAAAGGCATGTATAGGAAATATAAATCTGGGTGTCATTGGCATGTAGATGATTTTTAAAGCCATAAGACCAAATGAGATCGCAAAAACTGTGAGAAAAGACAGACGGAAAACAATAAGAGTTCTGGGGCACTCCAACATTAAGAGTTCTGAAAGAACAGAAAGACATAGCAAAGAACTGAGAACAATAAGCCAGTGAATTAGGAGTAAAACTAAAAGAAGGCAGTGTCATGGAAGTGTCAAGTGCTGCTTGTAGGTCAAGAGAAATGAAGATTGATATTTGATCTTTGGATTTAGCAACATGGAGGTCATTAGTAACCTTGGCCAGAGCTATTTCAGTTGAATGATGGAGGCAGAGCCAGTTTGGAATGCGTCAAGAGAAAAATGAGAAAAATGAAATTAGAGACAGTGAGGATAGACAATTTTTTGGAACAATTTTGCTATAAAGGAGAGGAGAGGGGCTTCCCTGGTGGCGCAGTGGTTGGGAATCCGCCTGCCAGTGCAGGGGACACGGGTTCGAGCCCTAGTCCAGGAAGATCCCACATGCTGTGCAACTAAGCCCATGTGCCACAGCTACATTCTAGAGCCCGCGAGCCACAACTACTGAGCCCATGTGTCTGGAGCCTGTGCTCTGCAACGGGGGAGGCCACCATAGTGAGAAGCCCGCCCACTGCAGCAGAGTGGCCCCCGCTCACCACAGCTGGAGGGGGTCCGCGCCCAGCAATGAAGGCCCAACGCAGCCAAAAATAAATAAATAAAAAATTAATAAATTTATTTAAAAAAAGGAGAGGAGAAAAATGCAATGGTAAGCAGGAGAGAAAGAAGAGTAGGATCAAAGGAGGTTGTCTTTGTTCTTGTTTTAAGATAGAAGATGTAACAATATGTTTATAAGGTGGTGAGAAAGAACCACTAGGGAGGAGAAAGCTGATGACTGAGAGAAAAAAGGAGAATCACTGGAATGATGTTCTTGAGTACATTCTAGAAATGGAATCAAATACACAAGTAGAGCGTTGGCATTTGCTGAAAACTTGGATAGTTCTTCATCCATACTAACAAAAGAAGATGGAGCTGAGGCACACAAAGGCAGAGGTGGTTAAATGTGATGGTACAAGCTTAAGGATGGTCTCTTCTGGTTGCTTCTATTTTCTCAGTGGAAGTTAGGATGGGGCAGAGATGTTGAAGGTTTGGGGAAAGAGGGGAAGGTGTGAAATAGACATGTAGAAGTATAGAAGTATGAGTGGCATGGGGAAGTATGATTGCAAGGCAGCAGGATAAGTCTATTTGAGTTCAGTGATCAAAACTCTTGCCAGTCTTATGATGGCAAAAGATTAGAAGGTATGTACAAGAGAATTATATAGTGATTAATTATGAAATTTAAGCTAGGTTAAAACGTTGGTAAAATATGAAGAAATGAGGGATAGTAAATAGGTAGGGGTCAAATGATTGTTCAATCAGGGTATTAGGAAATAAACTGGAGATAAATAGTCAGGGAAAGATGCTTGGGATCAAGATTATGGCAAGGCTGCAGTTATTAGTTAGGATATGGTCTTGAATGAACATAGGTTGTATTTGAGAAATAATGGAGGACAAGATCTCTGAAGGAGAGGATGTCAAGGAACCAAGTGTCTAGAGTAGTAGAAGCATGATTCACATGGATATTAAAATCTTTAAGAACTGTGGCAGGAGAAATGTTGGGAGAAGTAAAGTAAGCCAGGAGCTAAAATATTCAATTAATAATGTTATATTCAACAAGGAATCTAAAGTAAATGAATTGAAGAAACTTTGTGCTGCTAAAGATGGGTATTCATCATAAGGAATGGGAATCTGCTTTTGCCTTCTACAGAATATTAATGACCACACTAGAGAGACAGATAATTGAAAGCTATTTCAACAATCAAGACTAAAAAGGAATCTATTATGTATTGGGTAAACCATCTGGACATCTTTAAGGTTGGCTCATGCCTTTCCATTCTATAGGAGGAGTCCTTCAGAAAAGATCCCATATGACTAATGCACTTCAACTTTCACTGAAAGAAGAGTCAGCTGACATAATTTATTTAGATTTACTTTTAAAGTATTTGACCTTTAAAAAATACCTATACACAGAGCACGTAAGAACAGAGAAATTATGAAATCAATACAATGCTCTACTAAGTTTAAAAAGGAAAAAGTAGTTACATTTAAAAATAAAGTACTATTTTTCAAATATGGGGGCAGGAGGAATGCTAAGGAAGGACACGTTTGAGCCATTTAACATGAGATTATCTCCTCCCTGAGTATTCTAACTACTGTACATCAACAGGGAAAGCTGCAGGTTTCAGACGAGTGTTGCGATCACTCTGACCATTGATTACATTTGTTCAAACTTAAGGAGACTATAAGAAATAACATATGTTTCTAGTGGTGACCATTTAGCTATATGATGGCATTGTGATTCAGCAGCAGTTAAATACTAAGTATTCCCAGTTAGATTTTAAATTATACTCACATGGTATAATCTTTCACAAAGATAAAAAGATGAAACATCATCAAAAAGTAAATGTATCTCTTTAATCTTTGCCACTCCCAAAAGGAAATCTACAAAGCTCTTATGGGCAACCTGCTTTGGGTGATTGTATCAAAATCAAAAGTACAGTTTACCCTTGAAATATACCCTGAGAAAACCATAATTCAAAAAGAGTCATGTACCACAATGTTCACTGCAGCTCTATTTACAATAGCCAGGAAATGGAAGCAACCTAAGTGTCCATCAACAGATGAATGGATAAAGAAGATGTGGCACATATATACAGTGGAATATTACTCAGCCATAAAAAGAAATGAAATTGAGTTATCTGTAGTGAGGTGGATGGACGTAGAGTCTGTCATACAGAGTGAAGTAAGTCAGAAAGAGAAAAACAAATACCATATGCTAACACATATATATGGATTCTTAAAAAAATAATAAAATGGTTCTGAAGAACCTAGGGACAGGAATAAAGACGCAGACATAGAGAATGGACTTGAGGACACAGGGAGGGGGAAGGGTAAGCTGGGACGAGGTGAGAGAGTGGCATGGACTTATATACACTACCAAATGTAAAATAGATAGCTAGTGGGAAGCAGCCGCATAGCACTGGGAGATCAGCTCGGTGCTTTGTGACCACCTAGAGGGGTGGGATAGGGAGGGTGGGAGGGAGATGCAAGAGGGAGGAGTTATGGGGATATATGTATATGTATAGCTGATTCACTTTGTTGTAAAGCAGAAACTAACATACCACTGTAAAGCAATTACACTCCAATAAAGACATTTTAAAAAAAAGAAAAAGAAAAAAAATCCAGGTATAATTCATAGTCAGCCCTCCATATCCACAGTTCCTCTGTATCTGTGGTTCCACATCTGTGGGTTCAACCAACGGCAGATGGTGTACTACTGTAGTATTTATTATTGAAAAAAAATCATGTATAAGTGGAAGTGCGCAGTTTGAACCCATGTTGTTCAAGGGTCAACTGAAAATGAAAACTAAAGAAGCTTTTCAAGATAGTTCTCTGTCATGACAATATTTACTATGTGATAAGCAAACAAAAACCAGTACAAGACACATCCCTGCCTTCAAGTCATCCATAAACTAGAGAGAAAGACACACACATAAGAAAACTATACAGGTACAATATACATTTGCATACCAAATGCTAAGGGACCAAAAAGGAAGGGAGATTAAGTCTTTCTGAGTCAAAAGAGGGCCATAGGTGGTATCTGAACTGGGCCTGAAGAACTGAGTTAAGGCTCAGATTGAAGGATGTTTATGAAGGTCTGTGTTCTGGAAGAAGGTGGTATTGGGAAGCAAGAAGGTCATGCAGAAGGAAAAGCAACAGCAAAATGTAGAGGAATAAATTCAAAGGACATTTACATTAATTGTGAAGAGAGGTGTGGTTCATGAGGAGAAACAATGGAAATGTTCTGTAAAATGAAATTAGAAATGTAGCCTTGTAAGTAATTTATTTTTAGATAGTTAAGTAGTCTGTTAGACTAAGCAGTCTGTTTTTACTCCTGTTAAGTAGTTATTTGCCAAAGTGTGTTCCATAAATATTAGTTCTATGGAATGTTGTCAGATATGACATAAAAAATGGTTCTCTGATCAAATAAGGTTAAACAAAATTTAAAGGATTTTTTACTTTAGACTTTTCTGCACTCCTTAATACACATTGTGAATCTCAAAAAGAAAAGAAAATATATAGTTTTACAAATGAATTTGACCACAGGAACCCCACCCTCACTTTTTTAAGGAGCATATTAGAAGACTAATGTTTTGTGGGAATGTATTCTGCAAAATGCTACTGGGCCAGTGAGGACATCACTACAATATAAACTGGCTTCCTACCACATGACATCGTACATATCTATTCCTCACCCAATAAAATTGTTTTAGTACCTTCTACATGCCAAGCTTAATCATGCATAAAAATACATGAGCCTTACAAATTCAAATTATGGTCATAGGAATAAAAATATTAGATTCTTCCTGAGTTCATCTGAACAAAACAAAAATGAACTTGGATTCTTATTATAAAGGACACAAAATCATCAGGGTATAGTGGCAGTTAGAACTGAGATTCAGGACCCAAACTGTCTAAATTTAAATCCTAGCTATTCCACTTACTAACTGTGTGAGCTCAGACAATGACTTGACCAATCTGTGCTGATTTTCTCCTGTGTAAAATGGGAACTGTAACGGTACGTAACTCAGGGGTTGTTCTGATGGTTAGATAAATTTAATAAGTTAATATTTACAAAGTGCTTGGAACAGTGCTAGGTATATAATAAGCACAATGTGTTTTTCTGTTATGTAAATAAAATAGATATGCTAGGGTCAGAGGGAGTGTTTTCCTTTCACAAAGTATTTTATTGCACATTTATTCTGGGAAATTTTCATAATAAATCCTTAGCCTGTTTAGAGATTGGTGAAAATGAGATAAAACAAGGCCACGTGGGCTCTTCTCTTAAGTAGGAAACTTTACTGAGACATCAATCTTTACCCTAGGTATTGAGCCACAGTCTCCTAGCTCTCATTATTTTCTCCCCACACCTGGTTAAAAAAGTCAGGATATAAAAATGTAACAGAAGGATGAAGGAATAAAGTTGATTGCTAGTTTCTTTATAGTACTTCTTCCTATTTTTCACACTGTCCAAAATCAGTATGCATTACTTTTATATTCAGAAAAAAAGTTACTTTAAAAAATTAGCTTTCAAACTAGAGTTAGAAACAAAGACGAACGCAATATAGTCATTTTTCTCCTTTTCAATCCAAAAAATAGTGGCCAGCAATAATTGGGAGCTCAAGGTAGGAATAAGCATTATGTTTCAAATTAGAAATAGTTGTGAATTTACCAAAGAAATCCCAAAACTCTTAATATAATTTTAAAATTCATGAACATTAATATATTTTAAAGAAAACAATATGATTCACATTGAATTCTTAGCTGCTTAAAAATTCAGGTCACTGTACTTCTCTACAAAAAAAAAAGTGTTCAGAATTACCTTAAAAGTAAAATTGTAAGAAAGAGTTTAAGAACTCAAATTCTGAGGATTAAAACTAAGAAGTCTTCTTATAGACATTTCATAATAATAAGGTCTAAAAGGTTTCTTTTTCTTCCAGATTGAATAAAAGAATATTCCCCATTTCAGCAGGTGTTGGATGGATCATTCTGACTACCCAGGTCAAAAATCTTGGAACCATTGCTCTCATGTTCCACACCCAATCGTCCAATATATCCTTTCTGCTCCTCTTCAATATATATCCTGAGTCTGGCCACTTACCACCTCTACCCACAATCGTCTTGATTCAAGCCAGCATCCTAATTGCTCTCCCTGCTACCATCCTTCCCCTTAGTCTGTGCTCCAAACAGCATGCAAAGCAATGATCCCATTACAACGCAAGTCAGATGGCGTCACTCCTTGGCCCAAAACCCTCAGTGCTTTTCCATCTTGCTTGAAGTAAAAGCAAAAGTCCTTGCTGAGTCTTCCATGATCTGATCCATGTCACCCCTCTGATCACACTCTTCCTCCCCTGTTCCATTTCAGTCTCCTCAGCCTCCTTACTGTCTCCATAACAAGCCAGTCAGACTGTTACTGACCAGGGTTCTTGGCTTCCTTAATCAATAGAAATTGATCAGAGGACAGACAACAAATTCAGGCAAGGCTCTATTGGGGCCCCTGCTGCAGCAGTGGGGATGGAGAACAAACAACAGGTTCTCTTGCTCGCTTGCTCCCCAAGGCGGGGGACGAGCTTGTTCCTTATATGGGGTGAGGGTAGAGGTGCGTCCAGGGGTCAGGCCGGAGGGGTGGCTTAGGTGTTTTGCCCACCCCTTAGGTGGTGTTGTGTGCAGGGGGCATGCTCAGTACCCTGCTTTTGCTCCCAACCCCCTGCTTTTGCTCCAGGCTCTTCAAATGTGGCAGTTGGGTTTTTTGGTCTCTGTATCTTTTGTCCAGAATTTGCCCTAACTGCACATGCATGCAGTTATTTTTAGTTCCTTACTGTTTCTTAGTATTTTGCTGCTCGAGGAGAGGTGTGTCCAGGTGCAAGCCCTGTAGCACTGCAGCAAAGGGGCCCAGGTCCCAGCCTGTCTCAAGTCCTGTGCCCATACTGTTCTTTCTGCCTGAAATGCTCTTCCTACAGTTATTCATGTGGCTCAAATGTCACCATATCAATAAGGTTTTCCCAGACCACCTCTTAATTTTTTATAAGAAAGTTTTTTTTTTACTGAAGTATAGTTAATTTACAATGCTGTAAATGTACAGCAAAGTGGTTTCAGTTATATGTAACGAATATATATATATTTTTAAGATTCTTTTCCATTATAGGTTATTACAAGATACTTAGTATAGCTCCCTGTGCTATAGAGTAGGTCCCTGTTGTTTACCTATTTTGTATATAGTAGTGTGTATATTTTAATCCCAAACTCCTAGTTTATCTCTCCCCTCCCCATCCCCTTTGGTAACCATAAATTTGTTTTCTATGTCTGTGAGTCTATTTCTGTTTTGTAAATAAATTCATTTGTATCATATTTAGATTCCACATATAAGTGATGTCATATAATATTTGTCTTTGTCTGCCTAATTCACTTAGTATGATAATCTCTAGGACCATCCATGTTGCTGCAAATGGCATTATTTCATTCTTTTTGGTGACTGAGTAATATTCCATTTTATATGTATCCATTCACCTGTCACTGGATATTTAAGTTGCTTCCATGTCTTGGCTATTGTAAATAGTTCTGCTATGAACATTGGGGTGCGTGCATCTTTTTTAATTAGAGCTTTCTTCTTTTCTGGATATATGCCCAGGAGTGGGATTGCAGGATCATATGGTAACTCTATTTTTAGTTTTTTAAGGAAGCTCCATACTGTTCTCCATAGTGGCTGCACCAATTTACATTCTTACCAACAGTGTAGGAGGGTTCCCTTTTCTCCACACCCTCTCCAGCATTTATTTATAGACTTTTTCATGATGGCTGTTCTGACTCATGTGAGGTGATACCTCACTGTAGTTTTGATTTGCATTTCTCTAATAATTGGCAGTACTGAACATCCTTTCATGTGCTTGCTGGCCATCTGGATGTTTTCTTTGGAGCCCTGACCACCTCTTTTAAAATTGCAGACTGCCCCATACATATATTTTCTATCGTCCTTCCCATAATTTTCTCTACATAGCACTTAACACCATCTAACATCCTATATATTCTCCTTATGTATTTCATTGTCTCTCCTTAATAGAATGAAAGCTTCATGAAGGCAGGATTTTTCTGGTTTGTTCCCTGGGGTATTATTCCCAGAGGCCAGAACGGTGCTTAGCACATAAATAAGTGCTCAATAAATATCTGGTGAATGTTAAATGAGAGTGGAGTTATTGGGTAGGCAATTGAATATACACTCCTGGAATTTGGAGAGATGCCTGAGCTGGAGATATAATTTTAGGAGTCATCAGTGAAGATGGCATCAAAAATAAAGCCTGGATAGACTCAGTAAAAAGGAAACTTTCAAGAGAACTCATTTTCATATCTGTTGGAAAAGTATAAAGATAAAAAATAATGCACTTTTTGCAAATTTCAAATTAGCGAAATTTATAAAACTGGAGGCAAGTAAGATGATACAAAATATGCAACTAATTGCAGGAGTCTGAGTCAATTTTTAATTGCTTTCTAATTGCATTTTGCTTTATTTCATATTCAAGGTTATCTTACCTTCTCAGTAAATGAAGAACATGGATGTCTTCTCATCTGTTTACCATCTGATCTTAAACAACAACCATGGAACACTAATAAGGAAATGAAACACATGTAATATGTTCCTAAAGAATTCACATTCTAGTCTGCATCTTCTGTGACCTTTTAATTGTACTGGTGACTGACAGGACATGTGGGAATTGAAAGTAATATACTTGGAAGTAAATGGAGATTGCAATTCTCCTTCCAATAATTTGAAACTTACACTGAAGCTTCTTCAAAATATAAATGCAGAGTCCAAGGTCAGACAACACTTTACTGAGAATCAGCAATTAGAATCCCAAATGGTCCCCTCAAAGGCTCTGCTGTCTGCATGTAGTGGAAACAGATGCGTAAAGTGGGAAAGTATTATAAAATAACCACCACCACTGCTTGGTAATTTGTGTTAATTAAATGTATGAAGTTGTCAGCCCACTGTACTTCTTAAATGATATCACTCATCAGTCCTTGCAATTTGTTTCAACATGATACAAATACAGTCGGAAGCTGCCTAGCTGCAGAATAATCTAAAAGCTTTTCCAAACACCTTTAATGAATATTCACAACCACCACTTTCCAAACTGCAATATTTCATCACCTACTATATTTAAATTTCTAAAATCTGCATTATATATTTCAAGTATGTTTAAATCAAAGTTAAAGTATTGGAAAAGCCTACATAATTTAACAAGTAACATGTATTAGAGGGTGCTGACTCAGCAGATGATAGGCAATCAATGGGCCAACCTTACCTGCATAAAAACTGCAAATAACTGCAGGCTTAAAGTTATGAAGGTGAAGAAGCTGAGAAAGAAATTAAAATTTTATAAAAGCAATAGACAAGGGAAATCAAATGAAAAGAAAATGTACAAAGGCAAGAGAGTTGAAAATATAAAAACAACCTGAACAGTTGGTAAAATAGAAATCAAGTAAATGAAATGGGTTCAGGATCTGAGCTAAAAAGAAATTGTTATTACTCAACCATCCAGTAAAACTCACATTTTAAAAAACAGAAATTATTATAACCAAGGTGAGAGTAAAAGAAGCAAGAGAATCCTGGAATACTGTGGAAACTGATCTGAAATAGGTCATGGCTGTGAATTTTTCGTAGTTTCCTTTCCAACAGAATCTCTAGAGCCTTCTCTTCTCTATCACATCTCTCTAGCGCTCCTCACTGCGTCCAGCATTACACCACCTTCCTGACCACAGCACACCCATTTTTCAAGAGATTTGTACGGAGTATGGAAGTCAAGAAAATGACAAAATTTGAGACCCTTCTGGTTGACTCATTATAAGTCATATTTAACACTTATTAAATGTCAGTGTCCTAGAATCATAGACTCTCAAGGTCAAAAGAGATTTTAAAGGTCTTCCAGTCCAACCAAGTATCCATTCTCAAATTCCCTCTGTAACATTCCTGCCACACAGCTGTATTATTTTTACTGAAACATGTTGATTGATAGAGAATCCACCATCTTCCAAAATGGTCCATTTCACCTTCAGCCTGTTATTCATTCCATTCTTATGTCACCTAAACTAAATACTTTACCTGGGACATTTATTGATAAGAAATCATAAAAAAATCACAGTGCCTGGGGCCTACCTCAGAGAGACTCTGATTTAGAGTCAGTATATTGTCAAAGCTCCCGAAGTGATTCTAATATGCAGCCAGGACTGAGAAACATTGCACTAGACTAGTTTACGCCACACCAGGATGATTATAAAGATTGATATACAGATGATGATACATTCCTTGCTGATTATACAGAAGAATTAAGCCACATGATAGCATGGAAAGAGTACAAGGTTTGAATTCAGACAGGCCCGGCCCAACCACTTCCTAAGTGAGTGACCTCAGCCAGGTTGCCTAGCTGTCCTGAGCCTCAGTTTCCACATCTGCAAATAGAGGACAATAGTAGCTACTGGGGAGTTTGAGGAGATACTCGACTCCACATGACCAGTTCGGTGCTGTCATGTCCACCTGAGCCTTCTCCAGGTAAACATGGTGGACAGACCCCAGGGTGGTCCCACAATTCCCACTCCTTGGTGTTCATACCCTGTAAAACGCTCTCCCCTTGAGTGTATGTGGGACCTGTGACTTCCTTCTAACCAACAGAATATTCAGAGATGAGGTGATTTTGCAGATAATTAAGGTTCCAAATCAGTTGATTGTGAGTTAATCAAAGGGATGAGTCTCCTGGGTGGGCCTGACTTAATCAGGTGAATGCCCTTTAAAAGAGAGACTGGGTCCCCCGTGAAGGCACAGACAAGCAGGAGATACTCTCTCTTACAAGGCAAGGAACTGTGGATGGGCCACTAGAAACTGCAGGTGCCTCTAGAGCCTGAGGGCAGCCTCCAGTCAGTAGCCAGTAAAAAATTCAGAGTTCTCAGCCATATAGCTTCAAATGAATTTTGCCCACAACCTGAGTGAACTCAGAAGCAGACCCTCTCTCAGTCAAGCCTCTAAATAAAGATGCAGCCTGTGAGACCCTGGACAGAGGACCCAGTTAAGCTGTGCCCAGACTACTAAGCCATGGAAACTTTGACATAATTAATAGCGTGTTGTTTTGAGCCACTAAGTTTGTGGTAGTTTGGTCTGCAGTATAAAACTAATACCATTTTGTTTGAATTTTTTCAGTCTTTTCATGGCTCTGGTAACTCTACCCCAAACATCTCCACTTTAGCTAAATTTCCTTTGAAGTGTGGCTTGCAAAAGTGGATGCAACCATCACAGAAAAAAATTATTCAGGCAGAAAGCATTAATGGATGCTAAATTTGGGGTTGTGGCAGTCGCCTAAATTTAATGAGAAACATGATATTTATAATTAAATTTGATTATGCCCTGTTTTTATATTTATATATAATAATTTATATTAATCTATTCTAGTTTGTATTAATCACTTGAGTTGCATAACGACCTCACTAGCTTTACATTATTTTTGGGATATAGCCATGTACATGCATGTGCACACACACCTGTGTGGATTATCCAGCCAATCAGGAAAAATCTCAGAACCTTAGTATTCCTCTTTTCATATTTGCACAGGCAAAGTACATTTAGAAGTACCTCTAGGGCTTCCCTGGTGGCACAGTGGTTGAGAGTCCGCCTGCCGATGCAGGGGACACGGGTTCGTGCCCCGGTCCGGGAAGATCCCACATGCTGCAGAGCGGCTGGGCCCGTGAGCCATGGCCGCTGAGCCTGCGCGTCCGGAGCCTGTGCTCCGCAACAGGAGAGGCCACAGCTGTGAGAGGCCTGCGTACCGCAAAAAAAAAAAAAAAAAAAAAAAAAAAGACACCTTTATTACACTTAGGAAATTCCACTTAGGAAATTCCAATTCTAGGAGATCTATGATGGAAATGGGGATAAAGAACAAATATATATTTCTTTTTATACATCACAATATCACATGCAGTCTGTAGGGTGAGCCCTAATCCAATATGACTCTATCCTTAAAAAAGGTGAAATTTGGACACAGAGGCACGCACACAGAAAAAAATGCCCTGTGTACATGAAGGTAAGATAGGCTGGGACCTGGAACCCTTTACTGCAGTGCTTGCACCTGGACAAATGTCTCATTGAGCAACAAAACACAAAGGAACTTATAAGGGACTAAAAATAACTGCACTCATGCACAGCTGGGTCAAATTGTGAACAATAAGATACGAAGAGGCCGAAAAACAACTGCCACTTCTGAGGTGCTGGGAGCAAAAGCAGGGTACTGTGCATGGTCCCTGCACACAGCATCACCAAGGGGGTGGGCAGACCGCCTAAGCCGGCCCTCCACCCAACCCACCGATCCGCTCCTAACGTCAACCCATTTAAAGAACGAGCTAGCCACCCCACTCAGAGATTGACCAAGGGACACCTGTTACTTGTTTTCACTCCCTTGTGCTGCAGCATGAGTCTCAATAAAGCCTTGCCCGAATTTCTCCTCTGGCCTCTTATCAATTTCTATTGATTAAAGAATCCAAGAACAGGTAGGTAACAGGTAGAGATCAGGGTGATGTGTATACAAGACAAAGAACACCAAAGATGGCCAGAAAACCATCAGAAGCTAGGTGAGAGGCTTGAAATGGTTCTCAGAGGAAACCAATTCTGCCATTGCCTTGGTTTTGGAATTGTAGCCTCCAGAACTGTGAGACAATAAATTCCTATTGTACAAACATCCAGCGTGTGGTACTTTGTTACAGCCACCTGTTTAAAAAAAAGAGACAACAGGCCTAAAGTGGGGTAACTTGTGCTAAGCCCCAAGTCAGCAAACCTAGACTTAAAACCTACTCTAACTGCAGTTTCAGCCTCTCCTTGGAATGTAATCTTAACCAGTCATCCTGGAACTTCCTGGCCAGCACTACTGAGAGACTCTGCCTTCCTCCAAAAGGAAGGTGATCTTGTCAGAAATAATCCTTTCTTTTATTTATGATTTCCTATCCCACTCATTTCTGACTTTAAAAGCCATTCCTTCTTTGCAGCTCTTTGGAGTTCCTTTCTATTTGCTAGATGAGACGTTGCCTCATTCATGAATCATTGAATAAAGCCAATTAGATCTTCAAATTTACTCAGTTGAATTTTGTTTTTTAACAAGCCCTAGCAAACTAATACATAATTCAATGTTAAAAATTAACCCAAATCCCAAAGGAAACCAAAAAAAAAAAACCCACATAAAATGAGTGTTCACTTTTTTGATAGTCATACATTCATAAGGTGATGTTTATTTTCATAGATAATGATAGTACAAAAATATGATTCTCAAAGTAAAGTCTTTACACATGGATTAACCTTACGTCGGAAACTGAAGAGATTCTTAAAAGAAAGAGGAATATTCTACAGAGAAAGAAAAAGGAATAATTTAGAGTGCATGTATTTTAATAGAAACTAAGGAAGAATTTTCAAATATACAAATGGAACAGAACAATAAAGAGGGTTAAGAGACAAGCGCACTTTCTTAATAAAATGATGAAATCACAAATGCTTGAATAGATTAAGAAGATAATGATGAGTTGTCGAAGAGAATGCATTTGGACATATCTTTTAAATTTTAATTCTTTACAAAGAACTATAAATTGTTATATTTGCAATTTAATCATTACTTTTTAAGTCTTTCAGTTCCTTGAAATTTCCTACTAAAGAATTGTCAGTAAAAAGATGTGGAAAAAGATGTTTTGTGTTGAATTTGAATATATTATTCACTTAATTACAACCTTCATGTAACAAAGGTTTCTTAATGTAGTCTCATTTAAAATTAATAGATAAATACTCAGTGAATCCAAATGTTTAATGAGCTACAAGGTTTATTAACATTCCCATTTTATTTATTTTTAGCTTTATTAAAGCTCATCTATTGCCCACAGGCTTGTGATGCACATATCACATAATAAAAAGGCAAAATTAAATTTAAACTCTTAAGTAGCAGAGTGAACACGAACATGGCTACATTATTTCAGAACTGCCAAATTTAAAACTGAAGATTAAAGTTTTTATTTGCTATTAATTAATATTATATTTATACATGAAGAGAGTGCAAACAAGTGCAAAAGTTACCAACAGACTTATAAAATGATATTTTACATGAAAATTAATATAATTTGTAGCTTAGGAGTAGCGCTACTGCTCAAATAAATACCTCCCTCATCTATTGATGATGGCAGAAATTATTACAGTGATTGATTCCTGAGTAATATATTTTTAAAGAGGGCAACATTTTAAGCTATCCTCAGTGAAAACACTTGAGATCTCAACCTAAGTGCACATTTTTATAGCTGGCAGGTGGGGCCTTAGGGAGGGAGTGAAGGAAAGAAGCATCTGGAGGCTGGAAGCACCAAAACCGGCATTTGTCAGTGTCCTTATTTTATTTATATCTACCTATTCAGGATTCTATTTTTCCAAATGAACGTCTTCATGTTTTGGAAGTCATAGCCCCAGACACTGGATAGACTTGTGCAAACCATGGTCTAACTTCAATTTATTTGCAAACGTTTATTGAGTATCTATTACGCCCAAGATACTGAGCTAGATTTTATGGCAGATACAAACATAAGAAAGATATAGTGACCAAGTCTTTGGATGCTTACAATCTGCAAGGGTATAAAATAAGTTTAAAATTTACTAACAACACAAGCAGTATAGCATGATGGGTAAGAACAAAGACCCAAGAATTACACTGGGTTGAATTGTGGCTCCAACCTAATGAGTCATGTAACTTCTCTGTGTTTCAGTTCCTCAGCCATGCAATGGGAATAGGTTGTTATGAAGACTAACTGAGTTAATAAATGCAAAGCACCTAGAGCAGTGTAAACAATAAGTATGAGGTAAGGGTCATTTGAGAAAACTAAAAACAAAGGGCTAATGGATTCAAGGGAGGGCAAGATGGCATTTGGTGGGAAAATCAGGAATACTTTCCTAAGATAGAGAGCATAAGGCAGCAATGTTAGTCATTCCCCCTCCCCCCTTCATAGGCAAAAGAACTTCTCCACCTTTGTAGAAAGTACCTCTGCCATTCTGTTGCCTGACAGGTTCACTTAATGTGTGGGTAGTACTGTAACATATTCTTTTTCTTTAGTTTTCCCTTTCTCCTTGGTCACAGTGAGAATAACTTGTGCTAAAACTGTCATTTTATAACAAAAATATGTCAACATTCCACACAGTCTTTGCAAGAATGTCAGGATGAATTTTTATGATGCGAGTGTCATGAATATCCTTCCACATTCATTTATTTTTAATATATGAAGAAGCAGGTGCTTGTCTGCTAAGGGAATAGAGAACACGAGATGAATTTGGTTCACATCATGGTATTGATTTTTTAGGATGGCACAGATATTGGTGTGGTTAGGGCTCAACCAATAGTCTAGAACAAATCAAAAATAATTTATCATGCTTATCGGAAGTAAAATACTAATGCCTTTTCAAATATTTGTACATTATATACAGCTTCCTTAAAAATAAGTCTTAAAAACTATATAAACTTTTAAAATGTTAACTTTTTCGATTTTCCTTTAACTTAGGGATATAGGTATTGTGGGTTGAATTATGTCCCCCCAAAAGATATACTGTAGTCCTAATCCCCACTCACATACCTGTAAATATTACCTTACTTAGAAATAGGGTCTTTGCAGATGTTATCAAGTGATAAAATCATCGTAGATTACAGTGGACCCTGATCAAATTACAGTATCTTATAAGAAGAGGTAAATTGGGACACAGAGATAGAGCACACAGACCCAAAGAGAAGATCACGTAATGAAGATGGAAGATTGGAGTGATGCACCTTTAAACCAAGGAATGCCAAGGATTGCCGGCAAACACCAGAAACTAGGAAGAAGTGAGGAAGGATTCTTTCCCAAAGACTTCAGAGGGAGCAAGGCCCTGCTGACACCTTGATTTTAGGCTTCTAGTCTCCAGAACTGTGATAGAATAAACATCTGCTGTTTTAAGCCACCCCACCTATATTCCTTTTTTTGTTTGTTTGTTTGTTTGTTTGTGGTACTCGGGCCTCTCACTGTTGTGGACTCTCCCGTCGCGGGGCACAGGCTCCGGACGCGCAGGCTCAGCGGCCATGGCTCACGGGCCCAGCGGCTCCACGGCATGTGGGATCTTCCCGGACCGGGGCATGAACCCGTGTCCCCTGCATCGGCAGACGGACTCTCAACCACTGTGCCACCAGGGAAGCCCCCACCTATATACTTTGTTATGGCAACCGCAAGAAACGAATACAGTTAGGTTAGTTCATTCACTCGGCAATACTTATTGCGTCTGTCATGTATTGAGCACTGTACCAAGTGCTGCGGATACTGTGAGCAAGGGCAACAAAGTCCCAGTTCTTGGGCACTTGTGTTCTTGCAGAGAAGACAAACATAAAACAAACTAACATTCATGAATCTGAATACAAACATTCTACCCAAAGCACCTCTCTCAAGTCGTTCTCTAACACATTAGTTTGTTTAATTTTCTTTATAATTTTCATCAAGATAATGAAATTATCTCGCTTGTTTTGTCCTATGACTGTGGTCAGTCTTCTCTCATTCTGTCTCCGGTTTTTAGAAGAGTACATGACATCGTAGACACCCAATAATTGCTGAAAGAAAGAATGAATGCGGGACTTCCCTGGTGGTCCAGTGGGTAAGACTTCACGCTCCCAATGCAGGGGGCCCGGGGTTCGATCCTTGGTCGGGGAACTAGATCCCGCATGCAGGCCACAACTAAGAGTCCGCATGCCGCAACGAAGATCCCATGTGCTGCAACTAAGACAGGGCACAGCCAAAAAAAAAAAAAAAAAAAAAAAGGAATGAATGAAAGAGAAAAGGTATAGAATAAGAGTACTTATGAAGGAGATATGACCTCTTCTAAAAGATCAAAACAGCCTTCCCTGTAGAAGTGATATTTGGGCAGAGTTATAAATAGAAGTTAACAGCTCACTAGGGACTAATGTGAGTTAATTTGAAGAATAGGCAGGAAAGAATGCTTCAAGCAAAGAAAATAGCACTTATGAAGGCCCTGAGGCTTTAGAGAAAAGAATACAATACATTTTAGAAATTCAAAGGTCAAGGTGGCTAGGACCCAAAAAGCGAAGTGGAGGTCCCATCACGGTGAGTCTGGCGGAGCCGGCAGTGGCCAGATCATTGAGGCCAGGCTAAGCATTTTGACCTTCTCCTAGTAGAGTGGGAAATCTTCGCAGCGTTTTCAGAAGGAGAGTGAATAATCACGTTTATGTTTACCTTTCAAAAATTTCTCTCTGGCTCCAGACTAGGTAATTGAAAGCCAACAAGAGTGGACATGGTGCGGGGTGGGGGTGGGGGTGACTCAGGGGCTGTTACAGCAGTCTGGATGAGAGATAAGACTAGCTCAGAGCAGAAAACTAGCTACAGAGAAACAGATTCAAAGATTGTATAAGTATCGAAAAAAAAAAAACAAGCAGAAGATTGTAGTTGATTAGATGTGAAGGAGCAAAGGATGAAAACCAGGGTTCTGGCTTGTGCTGCTGGGTCAATGGGGTATCATTTTTTTTCTGATAAGGAACTAGAAAAGAATCAGATAGCAAAGCATGGGTAAGAGTTTAGTTTTGACCATGTTGAATTGAGGTTCTAATGACACATCCACATGCAGATGCTGAGTAGGCAGGGTCACAGATGAGTCTAGATCTTGTCAGAGAGGCCTGGGCCAGAGACATCAATGAAAGGAATCACAGACCCAGAGATGGTAATTGATCAAAATACTTAAAGAGAAGAGAAAAAGGTTTTGGATTATGTCTTGAGAAACCAAAGCACTTGGATACATCCTTAATTTCTTTACAATCTAGAGTAAATCATTTTTATTTTCTTGAATACAAGCTCTCCATTGCTTGTTTTAAAAAATTAAACACGTACTGAAAAACAACAAATCTTCTGAATTTTATTCTTAACATTGAGATCTTAAATTTTACTAAATGGTGATGATAAAATTTAATTTGCTTCAAATATCTATCAATGATAAACCTATAGCAATTAAACCACTTGCATTTACTTTGTACACTTGTCAACCCCAAGTAAATTTTGGATAAATATTCTTCATGTAAGACATTAACTTGCCTTGCAATATTCAAGCTTCCTGTATAAACATCTACATACAAACCCAAACCCAAGAGAAGTATTGTCATCAGATTGAATTCTCATTTCCTTCTCAACTTTGAACTACTTTTCCATTTTCAATATGTCTTTGGATTATTGAGAACTTGATGACCAGAAGAGAGGCAAGAAAGAGAGCAATGACATAATACCATGACTAATTCACAAAACTAACTTTGGGTTATAAGAGTGTGAAAACACATGTGGGAAGCAATAACACATACAGAGTTTTCTTTCCAGAAACTGCTTTTGAAATGGGCAACATTAGAGAATGTTTATAGAATTCAATTTCCACTTAATTCAGAGGGAAAATTGCAAATTTTAAGATGACTTCCTATTATTTACAAAACAAAGCTTATTTATAACCAACCCATCCTTGAAGAGCCTTTCATGTTAAAATTTATCTATTCTGTCCCTTTTCATCATCCTTGACTCAAAACTTGATTACAAAGTCATAAACACTCTCTCCTCTTCTCCCCTCATTATTTACATAATTAACTTATCAGTGTCAATTGCATAGAATCCTTTTTAGAAATCATTGGTTCAATTTTATTTTCATAGGTGAGGAAACAGCTCAAAGACATTAATCAACTTCTCCCAAAATACACACTACTTTTACTTTTTTTTGGTTCAAACCTGTACATTACCATTTATATGTGATAAGTCACCTTTCCATATTTTGGAGGGAAACACTGTGCTGAACTAGACCCTGTCTATCATTATACCCAAGTTTTACCCCACTATAAGTAAACTTCACTCTAACAGTAGACGAACCAACTTCCCAATTATCTTTTAATGGTTACTGGCATCCCATATTATATTGAATAAAACTCTTATGAAAGAATATTAGTGCACTTCAGTTTGAGCTGTCCTTCTCTCTATTGCATTATGAGGTATTTATAATGCTCCTTTACCCCAGTATAAAGTAAAATCTGTATTTCCATGATGAGCATATTTGTACCGTACTTTACTTCATAATATGAAGGGGAATCTTAAGGGGAAATCACAAACCTTCACTCCTAATCACAAAAATAGGAATTTGACTCCCACTGTTCCAGAAATCTCACAAAATAAAAAGGGTTTGTAAATGCTGAATTTTCTTAAAAAAAAAAAGATTACAAATATATTTTTATCTCCTCTTGAAGTTTACCCCATTTGCTTCTCATTTCTCAAAGTGGCCTTTGGAAACATTTCAATCTTCAATTCATGAGCAGGGAAAAAAACATTCATTCCTGATTTAATGAAGTAATTTTAGAAACGAGTTTCTAAAGACAGTACTAGGGTATCGCTATGGACACAAGGGAGAAAAAGGAAATTTTTGGCCAAGTATGACTCAACATCTACAATCTCAGAATATACATTTATGTAATGGGAGAATTAGGTATACACTTAAGACTTTCTCATGTTCTCACTGCAACTGAATAAAATCCAAGCTCCTTACTAAGTCCTAGAAGACCTGTCACCATCTTGATATTGCCTGACTCCAGTGTCATCTCAGAACACTTCCTCGCTTTTTACCTATCCACCACGTGTCCCTTGAAGATGACAACCTACATCTGACTTCAAGACCCTTGCTTTAGATTTTCCCAATGCCTGGGATATTCTTACTCTTGATCTTTACATAGCATAATGGCCTTCCCTGACCATCCTGTCTATACACACCTGCCCACCTCAGGTCTTCCCCATTATCCCGCAGGGCATTTGTTACTACCTGAAATCATTGCTATTTTAAGGTTTATTATACATTTTCCCCCACTAGATTGTAAACTAAATGAGAAAAGGGAATTTAATCCTAATTTACTGCTTGGTTCTTAGGCATGTAGATCAGCACATAGCTGATGCTCAGTTAATAGGTATTAAATAAATGTAACATTGATGTCGGTCTACCGCTATATTTTATTCACTCAACTACATTTATTGTCTACTATGTGTAAGATAACTTGCTAGGCATTACCTAAGAGTAAAATAAAAAAAAAATTCTTCAAATTTCTAAAATCAATGCTAAAGGGGATGGTGGGGGAGGGATAAATTAGGAGTTTGGGATTAACATATACATGCTACTATGTGTGAAACAGGTAAACGGTATGGACCTTCTGTCTAGTACAGGGAATGATACTCGGTATCTTGTGATAACATATAATGGAAAAGAATCTGAAAAGGAATACATATGTATATATATGTGTGTGTGTGTATGTGTGTGTGTGTATAGCGAATCACTTTGCTGTACATCTGAAACTAACACAACATTGTAAATTAACTATACTTCAATTTTAAAAAGCAAACAAAAACAAAACAAAACAAAAAAACAGGTGTCAAGAAAAAAATTTCTGAAATCAGAGGGAAAATCACAACACACAAGGGATTAATCTCCAAAATATACAAACAGGTCATTCAGCTCAATATCAAAAAAACAAAACAGTCAAAATATGGGTGGAAAATAGACATTTCTCCAAAGAAGACATGCAGATGGCTAAAAAGCACGTGAAAAGATGCTCAGCATCACTAATTATTAGAGAAATGCAAATCAAAACTGCAATGAGGTATAACTTCCACTGTCAGAATGGCCATCATCAAAAAATCTACAAACAATAAATGCTGGAGAGGGTCTGGAGAAAAGGGATTGCTCCTCGCTCTTCCACTATGCAGAACAGTATGGAGGTTCCTTAAAAAACTAAAAATAGAGTTACTATGTGATCCAGCAATCCCGTTCCTGGGCATATATGTGGAGGAAACAATAATTCGAAAAGATACATGCACCCCAATGTTAATTGAAGCACTATTTACAATAGCCAGGACATGGAAGCAACCTAAATGTCCATTGACAGAGGAATGGATAGAGAAGACGCGGTACATATATACAATGGAATATTACTCAGCCATATAAAAGAACAAAATAATGCCATTTGCAGCAACATGGATGGACCTAGAGATTGTCAAACTGAGTGAAGTAAGTCAGACATAGGGAGACAAATACCATATGATATCACTTATATATGGAGTCTACAAAAAGGGTACAAATGAACTTATCTACAAAACAGAAACAGAGTTACAGATGTAGAAAAACTTATGATTACCAGGGGTAAGAGAGGGGGGAGGGATAAAGTGAGAGTTTGGGATTGACATATACACACTACTCTATATAAAATAGGTAATTAATAAGGACCTACTGTATAGCACAGGGAACTCTACTCAATACTCTGTAATGGCCTATATGGGAAAAGAATCTAAAAAAGAGTGGATATATGTATATGTATAACTGATTCACTTTGCTGTACACCTGAAACTAACACAACATTGTAAATCAACTGCACTCCAATAAAAATTTTTTTAAAAAAGAAGGAAAATCAAATCCTAAAATTATAAAACTATAGTATTGAACTTTAACTTAGAGATCACCTAGTGCAGCTTCTTTATCCTACAAAGGAGGGAACTAAGGGATAGAGATAATAGTGTCTTGCCCAAGATGACACATGTTTTCTCTATGTTTCTTGAAATGAAGGTGCTAAGTCAGATCCTCAAAAGAATATTTATAGTGCTAACATATGAAGTTGCTTCCCACCAATGAAGTAAAATTTACTATTATAAACATTATTACTATGATTCTTACTACTACTTCTACTAAACTATGGTGTAGACATGACACAGGATTTTATTTCCTAAACATGAGAATGACTATGTCTATAACACATGCCAAATCCTTTAAACACCAAATAATTAGATCAATTCAGTCACCCAAATACATAAATTCCATCAGCTCTTTATCAATGAACAGACTATCTCCTGCTTAAACAAGCTGACAATAAAAATCAAGGACTACAGCCCCCAAACGGTTGAATCAGCAGTCCTGTAAAAGATACAATCACATACTGAGGCAAACATATTGAACTGATGATTTAATTCTCTGAGTAAGTTAAGGCTTGCAGTACCTCACACAGCGCCTGTAACAGCGGGGTCAGTAACTACAGAATTGAATATGCTACAGATACTAAGTAACCATCAAATAGCGGCCAGACAGATGGATGAAGGGAAGAATGATTTGATTCCTGAAACCTTCCATCACCAGGTGTGTGCTATCTGCTTCATACCTGTCATTGTGCTTGGAGCAGCTGATCTTTCTGGCATCATTTAGGGAAGCAAAGAATCCTTAGTGTTGGGGTTAATTTAGGGTTAAAATAAGCTTTTTTAAAGTTTATTTTATTTCTCTATGAAGATTTCACTTTACCCACATCCATCTCATCTAAATGACCATTTAGCTACTTTTTAGAGATATTCACAGCTGTGCTTTAATAACTTTTACATACTTCGCAACATAATATGTAGAAAATCTGGTCCAATAACTAACACAAAAAGCCCTTCAACTGTCATTTTAGTTTACCAAGTATTTTTTTAAACTCATATCTTTTAAGAAGATAACATTTTGAAATAGAAACAGTTCATCTTTTCACTCTGTTGGAAGGTAATGAATTTGGTGGGTTTTAAGTAATTTTTAAATTAATACAATCAGGTCCGCCCACTAGAGCCATGATAGCTTGTATTGTACATTGACAAAATGACATGGGGGAAAGTTAAGGGGCGAGAGGAAGAAGGAAAACGGAGCTTCCTTTTCACCCCAGAGATGCTCTGTTTGCTGCCTCTATCATAATAACTTAACAAATCCCCTTTGCAAAAGCCCTTATTGTGCCCTAAATAGCATAGAAAGCCTAAGTTATTCCTTACACATTAAGAACATAGTATTTCACATTAAATTTGTAGACTTCACCAAGAGCTACACGACATGGTAATTACATACACAATATAAGTAAGCGGTTGAAATGGTTAACAGGCTCTGGAGTCATAGAAACTTGCATTCAGATCCTGGCCTCCACTCACCAGCTGCCTGACCCTTGGAACATTATCTAATTTCTCTAAGCCTCAGTGTCTTCATCTGTGAAATCAGAATAACGGTACCTGTTCCAAACCATTATTGTGAGTTAAATAAATGCTTGATGTCCCTGACACACAGTAGACCTTCCGGAAAAGTAATTAGTAGTAGTAATAATGAGAGTATAAATGGCTTAAATACTTCAATCACCAACTAAAAGCACAAACATATCTGTTAATGTGAATTCAGCAGTTTTAAACTTAACCATAGTGTTTCCACCCACTCACCACTACAAGATCCAAATGGGAGTAAATGGACAGAAGTGAGCCACACAACCTGTATTATCTTTTATGAGAGTTTTCTACTTAGCACATTAACGAATTCACTCCTTAACAAATGTGCAATTTGTAAACACAAACTGTTGTCTCAGACATTGATAACTTAAGTGATTTTATAAATGGAAATGCATTACAAACTTGCAATTAGACATAATTAACAATTGCACACAGTAATTTGTTTTCTCTTCATGTTGGACCTTTTAAATTTAATAAATTTATGATTCTAACAAGGAGACTATATCAGGCATTAATTAAAATCTTTAGTATTTGGGGTCAATATGTAACTTTCATTAAATGGATCCAGCATTATCAAAATAAATCTCAAAAATAATTCACTCCCAAACAGTATGGAGGTTCCTAAAAAAACTAAAAATAGAACTACCATACAGCCCAGCAATCCCACTACTGGGCATATACCCTGAGAAAACCATAATTCAAAAAGAGTCATGTACCAAAATGTTCATTGCAGCTCTATTTACAAGAGCCAGGACATGGAAGCAACCTAAGTGTCCATCAACAGATGAATACATAAAGAAGATGTGGCACATATATACAATGGAATATTACTCAGCCATAAAAAGAAACGAAATTGAGTTGTTTGTAGTGAGGTGGATGGACCTAGAGTCTGTCATACAGAGTGAAGTAAGTCAGAAAGAGAAAAACAAATACTGTATGCTAACACATATATATGGAATCTAAGAAAAAAAGGGGGGGTCATGAAGAACCTAGGGGCAAGACGGGAATAAAGACACAGACCTACTAGAGAATGGACTTGAGGATATGGGGAGGGGGAAAGGTAAGCTGTGACAAAGTGAGAGAGTGGCATGCTGCGGAGCGGCTGGGCCCGTGGGCCATGGCCGCTGGGCCTGCGCGTCCGGAGCCTGTGCTCTGCAGCGGGAGAGGCCACAGCAGTGAGAGGCCCGCGTACCGCAGAAAAAATATATATATATATATTTAGAACAAACCTGAGAATGCGATTAACACCAAAATATTTAGTAAAAAAAAATTAGTCTTCTATATGTTTTTCTACATGAGGACAAACAAAAAACATTGCCCAGTGAATTCAACAATTCATTCTGAACACCCAAACTACAAGTAGTACTAAAGAACATTAAAATTTTATCCATAATGCTTTAAAAATTAAATTCCTAATTCATATTTGAGTTACACTATGTTTAACAATTTTCCTTTCTCTTAATAAACAATTGTTTAAAGAAAACGTAGTGCAAAAAAACACCCTATTAAATCAGGTTTCGTAATTATTCATCTTGTACTAATGCCTGTTATTAGCTATTCTATGGTTATACCTATGGACCTCTTTAAAATCAGATAGTAAATCTGGCCTTTTATGAGTGACAATCTTATATTCTTTCTTATATGTCACTTTTATACGTAAAGAATTAGAGGGAGGGGGAGTTACTTTAAAAAATAAAATAAAACCCTGGGCTCATAGACTCCAAATAATCAAAAGGGCTATGGCGCCATCTTGTGGAAAAACATATCTAATTAGTAAAATGCTTTGATTCCATTAAGAAAAAAAAAAAAATGTAATTGAATTCCCTGGCCACCAACTGTAGTTTCTTTTAATGATATATTATTTTAAAACGCTTTAATCTGGAATGTCTGTCAAACAGCAAAGGATGGTATTATCCTAGAGGATTAACATATATAATGCAGAAACCATGTGATTTATGTCCATGCTTTGGATAAAGAGAAATACAAGGTTAATATCTTTATTAGAGGTTGCTCTGGAACCAAAGAAGGAATCTGAAAAGAGTGAGAAAGGGGGGAAGGGAGAATAAAGCTGCAGCTCTTGGCTTTTCCACCCTTCTTTTCAAATTGAAAGGAAATAGGAAAACCCTTAATATGGCTGCAGCACAGTTTCCAAAGGAATTATTAAGGGAGCATTTTCTTTAATTTCCATAATCAGAAATAAGGGAATTAGTCAAAGAGGTGGGAGGGAAAATAAGGTTGGTTGAGTGAGATCAGAGAAGTACACATCTCTTTCTTTCTTCCTTTAGTTCAATTAACCAAAAATGTGTTGGGAGGCTACAGTGTGCCAAGCACTTGCTAGGCACCGGAAGTGAAAGATGACTAATATGCACAGCCCCTCCCTAAACACACTTAGGGGACTAGTGAAGTACACAGATCATTTCAAGGTGGAGGGAATGCTGAGGAAGGCCACTCTGGGAATTATGCTGTCTGTAGGACATTGATCAGAACCTTGAGGGGTAAGAGAAAGAAGACAAGATTTCTCACTCATTCTCCCAAATCAGTGGGTAGAACCAAACGCCAAAACCTTGGGTGAACCCTATCCTCCAATGTACTTTTCAAAGTACTTTACAGACAACTGTGCATCCCATACAAACCCTGAAAAAAGCATAGAGTCCAGAATGTCCCTTCTATAGAATTAAACAGCCTCTCTTTCCTCTGTGCTCCCATAACAATTTGCTCATAACCTAATATGGAACTGAGCTCCTTATGAATAACTCTGAACAATATTTACCTGCCTGCTTCTCTTAAGACTGTGAGTTCTTTGAAAATCAAGACTGTCTTACTTATCCTATTGTGCTTAACACCAACCACGGTGCATATTCAGCACTCAGCACGTCTGTTGAATTGAATCAGTTATATTTTATGATAGTGTTTGTCTCTGGCCACAGTGATAAGCTCCTAGGTAAGAATGATTCAGGTATTCCTTAAGTCACCAAGTGCAGCATTAACCAATAGTGGTGCTGATTTGTTTCTAAGGCTGTCATTTACCAAGCTCTTGTTTTGGGGTTTTCAGCCCTGAACCTATTTTTAAAACTCCATCTCCTGAACAAACAAGGGCAGTGGATAAAAGAAAAATTGTCTCTGTATCTTTATCTATGTTTTTAATTTATGGGTGGCAGACTTGAGGGTGACTTTCTTCTAAAATGTTCTAAATTTTCTTTCTTTAATCAAATAAAAATCGAAAAATGTAGCTTACTTACCTGCTAGAGAACTAAAAGAAAAAAAGCAAGAAAAAATAATACTATCCAAGAAAATGACAAATCTTAGTGTGGTACATTTCCCTCCTGCTCAACTCTGTCCTCTCCCAACTCTTAGCTCTCACTCCCCTGCCCCAAACCCTCACCTGGACTCAATTTTTTACCTAAGATATTAACACAGGATTACAGAAGAGTTAGCAGCAGCCACAGAAAGAGACTTTGTTACATTGAATAAATCATTAAAACAGAGCAATCTGGAATCCAATTTTTGTCTTACGTGACTTACTTTTATTTCCGTTTTATTTGGTCACACTTAAGCACTCACCTCAAGATATTCGCAGTGCGCTTGATGTCAACAAGAAACAAAACTCACTTACCAACTTTTAATCAGCAAATGGAAGTAAAGATCTCTAGAGAAACCACTGTTAAACAAGTTCAACTTCTTGTTTCAGAAGTGTCCTACACTTGCTGTGTGCCTGGATACTAAAATACAGAGAATGGAGAAATACATTGGAGAAAAAACAGTCTCTTTAATAAGGGGTGCTGGGAAAACTGGACAGCTACATGTAGAAGAATGAAATAGGAACATTCTCTAACACCATACACAAAAATAAACTCCAAATGGATTAAAAACCTAAATGTAAGATTGGACACTGCAAAACTCTTAGAGGAGAACATAGGCAGAACACTCTTTGACATAAATCACAGCAAGATCTCTTTCAATCTGTCTCCTAGAGTAACAGAAAAAATATATATATAAATAAACAAATGGGACCTATTAAACTCAAAAGCTTCTGCACAGCAAAGGGAACCATAAACAAAACGAAAAGAATGGGAGAAAATATTTGTAAACAATGTGACTGACAAGGGCTAAATTTCAAAAAAAAAATCAAAAAAACAAACAACCCAATTACAAAATGGGCAGAAGACCTAAATAGACATTTCTCCAAAGAAGACATATAGATGGCCAAGAGGCACATGAAAAGATGCTCAACATCACTAATTATTAGAGAAATGAAGATCAAAACTACAATGAAGGGACTTCCCTGGCAGCCCAGTAGTTAAGACTCTGCACTTCCATGTATGGAATGGGGATTAATTTGTAGAATAAAGTATGAACCCTGTTAAAAAAAAAAAAGAAGACTGTGCTTCCAATGCAGGGGGCACGGGTTCAATCCCTGGTCAGTGAACTAAGATCCCACATGTCTCGTGGCATAGCAAAAAAAAACAAAAACAAAAACACTTCAATGAGGTCTCACCTCACACCAGTCATAATGACCATCATCAAAAAGTCTACAAACAATGCTGGAGAGGGTGTGGAGAAAAGAGAACGCACCTACACTGTTGCTGGTAATGTAAATTGGTGCAACCACTATGAAAAACAGTATGGAGGTTCCTTAAAAAACTAAAAATAGAGCTACCATATGATCCAGCAATCCTAATCCCAGGCACATATCCAGAGAAAACCATGATTCAAAAGGATACATGCACCCCAATATTCAGAGCAGCACTATTTACAATAGCCAGGACATGGAAGCAACCTAAATGTCCATCGACAGATGAATGGATAAAGAAGATGTGGTACCTATATATAATGGAATATTACTCAGTCATTAAAAAGAATGAAACAATGCCATTTGCAGCAACATGGATGGCCCTGGAGATTATCATACTGAGTGAAGTAAGTCAGACATAGAAAGACAAATATCATATGATATCGCTTATATGCAGAATCTTAAAAAAATGATAAAAATGAACTTCACAGACAGAAAACAAACTTATGGTTACCAAAGGGGAAAGGTGGGGGGGCGATAAATTGGGAGTTTGGGATTGACATATACACACTACTGTATTTAAAATAGATAACCAACAAGGTCCTACTGTGTAGCACAGGGAACTCTGCTCAATATTCTGTAATAACCTAAATGGGAAAAGAATTTGAAAAAGAATAGATACATGTATATGTATAACTGAATCACTTTGCTTTACACCTGAAACTAACACAACATTGTAACTAAACTATAGTCCAATGTAAAATAAAAAATAAAAAAAAAAAATAAGACAGGGAAGACTGTAAGTATGATTGTTCTATATGTATGCGGATCAAGTACCTAATTCCCAACAACTTTATTTTTAAGCGAGGGCCAACAGTATTATAAGCTGGTTTGCAAAGAGGAAATGCTTCAGCAATCATTAAATGAGAGGAAAAATATTGATGTAAAATAATAATTCTTATAGTTTTCTATAGGGTCAAGAATTTAAGCAACCACATATAAAATGCAATGCTGAAACGGGGAACAGTCATTATAATGCACTGCAAATCTCTCTAATTTAAAATGTATTCAAACTGTACTCTTGTAACACAAAGTGCTAAGTGTTACAAGTGCTCTTATTACAGTCTATTTTTAACTCCTACTTTTGATTAAACAACAGATAACACAAAAGGTCCAGGTGTGGTATCTGGTATTTAATTGTTTCCTTCTTTTTTCCCTTCAGAAGTAAGAGCACTGAGAGCATATTTCTCATTTTCTTGGAAAAATTATCGAACCTATCTGAATCTCTGTTTCTTCTTGGGAAGGATAATAACACCGCCTCATCCAGTCATTGTAAGGGATAAAAGATGTAACAGATGTAAATAGCTAATTGTAAATAGTTGCTCAGTAGAAAGTAGTTATCACTATTAGCACTGTTATTATTTTTTAGAGTGGCTTGTTATAAACTGCATATCCAAACTTCTAATCTTTACAATATTCATCAAAATTCAAATCTAAATAGACAAACTGCTCAAATCTTTTAGGTGCTATACAGAAAACCTCAAAGATGATTAGGCAACTTTATGATTACATGTTTCTAAAATATGTGTTTGTTCAAAGCTTCACCTTTGGGATTTTAATAATGACGTAGAATTATCCATCTATATTCTAGTTCGTTCTTCATCAAAAATCAGTTTCCAAAAAGAAAATCCAATGTTACCAATACAAGAATCCTAGTAGTGGCTGGTTGAAAAATTTGAGATCTTGTTGAAAAAGACAAGAATATGTTGTTTTAGCAGCTCTGGGGTAGTTAAGTTGAAAATGCCAAGGAAAGTTATATTTTCGTGGTTGTTATTTTATTACTTTTTCCAGCAATTTTCCATTTTAATACCTTTTAAACCTGTAATTTAGCTACACTTTATTCTTTATTGTATTTCAATCTGGGAGGCAGACTGAAATTAATCAACCTAATCAAAGACCTGAAACCACCAAGAATTCTGGTTCTAGTTCTAGTATTGATTTAGCTCTTACATTTCCATGAATTAAATTAGGATAATAACCTAACTGCTTTCAGGACCATGTTGGCAAGGACTCATCTGCTTCATCTTTGAGTCTCCCCTCTCCTTTCCACTGCCAGTGCTCAGAAAACATTTGTGGAACTGAATTTATCACAGTAAAATTGCTTCCATTAAACAATCAGATATTAATAAAAATTCAACAAAAAACATAAATGACTTTCCTCTTTCCTACAAACTATGCTTATTTTGTTTTTCACAGCACAGTTCTAACTGCCTCATATGAAGCCTGTGAAATTAATTTCTCCTGGTTTCGGTCACTCCAATCACTTCAGCAAGCCCAAGAGAGCCAAGGGCTGAGCTCTGGGGCGTTCTGTTGTGTAAGACACAATTAAATGTCCAAAGAAGGGCTTCCCTGGTGGCGCAGTGGTTGAGAGTCCGCCTGCCGATGCAGGGGGCGCGGGTTCGTGCTCCGGTCCGGGAGGATCCCACGTGCCGCGGAGCGGCTGGGCCCGTGGGCCGTGGCCGCTGAGCCTGCGCGTCCGGAGCCTGTGCTCCGCAGCGGGAGAGGCCGCAACGGTGAGGGGCCCGCGTACCGCAAAAAAAAAAAATGTCCAAAGAAGAATCCAGTCAAGGACACTGAGAAGAAAGGTAGATGATAAATCAAAATAGTATGGTGTCCTAAAACCAATTTAAAAAGTTTCAATAAAGTGGATGTGGTCAACTGTGTTAAACACTGGTGACAAACAGAGTAAGATGAGGACTGAGAATGGGTCATCCAATTTGACAAGATGGAAGTTGCCATTGGCCCACAAAGGTGAGGGTTTTGGTAGAATAGGGGAATGAAAGCCTGATTAGAATTGTCATGAGGATGGGAGCTGAGGCTGCGGAAACATCAAGGTTTGCTATAAAGGATGGTAAATAAGTTGATAGCCATAGAGAGCATAGAAGCAAGGGAGGTTCCTTTTCTCCTTTTGTTTAATATTGTTAATTAATAATAGAGCACATTATAGCAGAGAAGAAAGACATGTAATGATGTAAGACAGAAAAGAGGTCATTATAAGCAGTAAAGTTCTTGAGAAAGTGGAAAGAGATGGAATCCAGTGCACAAGTAGAGGATTTTCCTAAAATAGAGAAAGAGACACTTTCATTGTAACAGAAGGCTATAGATGAGGGTAGGCTGGTTGGTGGAAAAATAGCTTTATCTTCTGATTGCTTCTGCGTTTTCAGTGAGATTAGAAGGAAAATCATCCACTGACAGTGAGGAGCAGAGAAGAGGGGCTCGAAATTTGAGAAGAAGAAGGTGTAAGATAGTAATCTCTGAGAGAGAGAAAATAAATCAATAAGGAAATGGGAACTGTGGTCGACTGAACCGCAGAGACTGCATTAAGGCCCACTTGAGACACAGTCATAAAATTTAAAAGAAATCGGTCAGAATAGTTAGGAGTCTTTCTCCAGCCATGAACTGCAAGCTTGGGAAACATTTATTGAATGTTTATCATGTGCCAAGAACTGTCTAAGCATTTTACTTTTATTAATACTGTGAGCCCACAACAACCCCATGAGTTGGGCACACATGAGGAAATGGAGGCACAGAGATGTTCAGAAACTTTTCCAAGGCCACCTAGCTAATAAATATTGGACCCAGGATTCAAGGAGCTCACACCTTTAGCCACTAAATTATACTATTTTTCTATAAATTGTTGGGATTAACCAGGATTGATTTCTACCATTTGGGTAAGGCAGAGAGGGAGGCAAGGAAGGCATGGATTGGAAGCCCCAGTGTAATCGAAGAATTACCATAGAGGCAGTGAGCTGAAAAGAGAGGAGAGGTGGCTGGTGACTGGAATGTTAGAAATTGAGATTTTGAGGGTAGTATCGTTAGTTATTCATAATTGACAAAATCTGAGGTGTGACCATAAGAACTGGCAGCGAAAGTCAGGAAGAAGGGTGAGGAAAAGATTGTAAGAGAAAAGGTCAAGGAACTAAAAAAATCAGGCATTGGATAGATTATCCACATGAACAGCAGCAGTGATGGAAAGAAGAATGTAAGTAAGTTGGATCTTAAACTCTTAACCAAATGAGGAAGATTGACCAGGAGATTGGGAGATTACTGCAGGAAGTAAGGATGTGTATAGTCAGGTAGCCTTACTCCAAACAGAGGTTACCAACCTGTCCCAGTTTGCAAAAAACTTTCCCAATTTTAACGCTGAAAGTCCTCCATCCTGGTCCTCCATTAGCTGAAGATTTTGAGAGAGAAGAAAGAATGCGCTATTCTCAGAAAGATGCAAAATAATATAATACCTGCTCCACCCCCAGGCTCTATGTGATATGGATTTTTTAGTTTTAAATTAAAAAAAACTGTCATGTGGCAGGTATTACTACTCTATTTAACTCCTCATCTCAGAATAGGATGCTTTGCGCACATTAGCTGATTTGTTTGAGGCAAACATTTCCAATACAGTTTCCTCCCATTTTGTCTGACTTGTTCCCTTAAGGGTAATGATCGTGTTTCCTATCTCATTAAACCTAATATGCTCTAAAAGCTATAGCTAACTTTCTATGATCAACAAGTGTTGTAAGTGCCTGAATGGGCCCGATGGTAAATATTGCTGAGTTGAGAAAATCATATCCCACTAAAGAGCCTGAGCACTCTGGAAAGGATCAGTATTGCAATATCGCCCTAATCCCACATGTCTGAAATGGGAACTATCTCTGCCACAGAAACATCTGCATCTCCCACCCCACCGTTTCAAAGATCTCTTTTCTGGCTAGGGAATGGAGAGTCATAGTATTTCACAGATAGGAGAAACCCTAATGACACTTTAGAAGTTATTAAAGAGTCATGGAAACCATCTTTTTTGACTGAACACTTGCATGATCTTTCCACTCAGATCATGCACTAATTGTAGTTTCACCTGCAACAAATGCTGTATGATATTTTCCCATTTGTTTTAGTACATGGACAAAATCTGTGGCATATTATATGATTTCAAAATAGTACGTGCATAGAGAAAGGCTGAAAGAATAACTGAAAAATAATCCAAAAGCTGCAATGAGACCATCAGGCTGGTCTGAGCTGTCTTCCAGGTCTTTCCCGTCTTTTAACCCTACTCCTCTCTCTCCCTGCTCCTATCACTAAATTTCTCAAAATATTTCTTCAACTCCAACTCATTCCTTGGCTTGTAATCTGATATCAGCCCACATTCTCTAAAAAGGTCACTAATTACTACTTTGATAGTCAATTCAGGGAAAACCCCAGTTTCTTATACTTTTACGATTTTGAGCATATAAAGAATGAACGATGTAACTAAATATGAACTAATTTTTGTAGTACACATGTTAGTCACACAAATTTATAAATCAGGAAAAAATCCTTTGGTAGACACCACATATCTTAATTTGGAGTTTAAACTTTGATCTCTCCAAATTCAGTAACAACCCTCCTTGAAATTTCAGTAACACTTAAAATCATTTGTTACCTCTTCTTCCTGAAATTGTCTCACCTGTCCTATTTTTCAAACATCTGTTCTCTGATTATTTTCTTTTCTTCCTTCTACCTTCAAAATTAGTCCATTAGACTAATTTTAGTCCATTAGAATTTGTATAATTCTTGAACTTTTAGCAACACTTTATGTCATCTCCTTTTAAAATTCTGTTTCCCTGAATATATTTTCTGAATGTTCCTTCTCTGGCTCCCTTAGTGGCTTCTTGTCTTCTTCCTCTGGTCTCCAAAGGCAGGTAATTACCAAGAACCTATACTTGAACTTTTCCTTTCATTCTACAGTGTTGATCTTCATTAGTCATGTTGTCTATTCTTGTGATTTCAACTGCCATTTCTAAACAGAATGTACCCCAAACCCTAACATTTTTAGAATTCTCTCCTGTAGGAGTTCCAGTCTGTTGCTGAACATCACCTGGATGTCCCATAATCACCTCACACTCCATCTAAAATAACACTCATCCTCCTAGCTATGACCAGTTCTTCCAATTTCCCTAATTCTGGTTAAGGAAGCCACCAATGTTATGGTCACAAAAACTTCAAAGCTATATTTTTAACCCACCCTAGTCAGTTAAAATGGTCAACTTCTTCCACCTCCACCATCGGTCTGACAATCATTCCTTCTCATTCACTTCTACCATCATAGTAGCCTTTAACTGCCTCCATTGCCAACTTCCAATTTATCTAGAATATTACTGCCTAATTAATCTCCCAAACCCAATGTTACGACATCCTTATCCAGAAACATTTAAGAGTCTCCTACTCTGTGGCAAAATGTATGTATTTCTCTGATGATACTTATCTTACAATCGAGTCACACCTCTTAGATTCTAAAATCAGAAATAAGAAAGTCATGAATCACCAAAAATAATCAAAATTATCCTGGAAAACTCCTTTGACGGGATCTCCACTGGAGACCACGAGTTGGTTCAGCCCGGCCAGTTTTTCCTCCAGCATTAGAACAGGTTCCTGTTTCTTTGGTTGAGCACCAGATGAAGTAGCTGGCTTGCTTTTAGGGCCCATTTTATATGAAAAATGCATATATGCATATCTTTAAAAATTAGAATCACACTCAGCTCAGTGACATGCTCAAACTTGAGAGGCCCCCAGAACAGAGACAACTGAGGAACCAAACTCTGAGGTTAGGAATAATGGCATATTCCTATTGCATCTTCTACAGCACTTAACACTATTAATTGGTCTATTTTAGATATAAGAATAAAATAATATCAATAAACTCCAGTGGAAGCAGTGAAATAGACATATACTTGCTATCTGTATTTGATAACGAAAATACACATGTTAAAGTATGTGTGTATTTAAATACATTTATTTATGTTCCAAATAATAAGAATAATCTAGTTATTGTATTAAATCAATAAGGAAATTACTGTAATATGTCATCATAATTATATTAAAATCAAGGGAAAAAATGATATCCCTACATTACAGCATGTAAGGCTTGCCAATATTATTTAAATACACCCTGTAAATATATCCCCAAAACCTCCCAGAAAATCATAATTATACTACCCCATGTAATCTAATAGTGTTACTAGAGCTATTCAAGTATTTACCTTGGGGAAGTATAAGATATCCAGAGCTGCTTCTGGGAGTCAATTTGAATAAACCACCCTGTGCATTTTGAGGGACACACAAAAATAAATTTTGGACTTGCTGCCGCATCCTCTAGATACCTGTATTTGATTGTTCCTGAGATTTAGTGATAGAATCTACCCTGTAGCATCCAAGAGTGCACACTTGGCAGGTTTGAGTTGGGGCAGTGCTAGTGGACATGGCTCAGAAGCACCCAAAGGGAAGCTATGAGGGTGACTCTAGGTGGTGTCACACAGTCTTGCTTCCCTGGGCAACACCCGCGGGGCTTTGAGAATGTTCCTGGGAACGTTGATCCTCGAGGCACGATTAGAGTTTCCTACTGACCACTAGAGGGCTCAGGGGGATCATTTCTGCCGGCGGCCCCCTGGGGGCCGCGGAAGGAAACAGCCAACCAGCACAGGGCACTAAAGCTGAAATATATGAACATAGGGAGATGGACCTCAGGTATTTGAAGCTAGATGAAGATGCCTTCTGAGGCACTGATGCCTTGGCATGCTTAGTAGAGAAAGATCTTCCCACCTAGAACTTTTCACTCATATCCAAAGATGTTGCCCTGAAGGAGAAAAGTTACACGTCGGAATTAGAAAATAATAAAATATATACAAGCTTCGGGATCAGACAGACGTATTCAAATTCCAGCTTTGTCTTTTATTAGCATGCTATAATGAATAATGTGTTTAATCTCTCATCAGTTTCCTTATCTGGAAAATGTAAAGTGCGTGGTATAGACGGTGCTTCAAAAACAGAATGCATTCAATAAGAGGAAGTTGTATTTGTTTTTTTCTTAATTTTTATTTACTCTAATACAATTGGAATCTCTGAGACTCTGGATGTATCATTCCGTGCTATCCTCAGCTAACTTTAATAAAATCCGGCATCTCTGTCAAAATCCACCTGGACGCCAGACCAGTAAGAGCCAGACCTGGTGAAACGTGAGGTGCCCCTGAAGTCTACTGCTCTTAAACCTGCTATGTTTTGTACTTTGGGCATACGTTTTTAATAGTTCTCATGAACATCAGAGTGTAGTCTGTCTATCTAACCCCCCACCCGGTATAGCCAATATGGTTTACATGGAACTTTCATCTACATGTCTGGTACCGTTGGTTCCCTAAGGGCCCAGGAGCTTCATCCTGAATTACAGTCGCCGAATCACCGGAACCAGCACTGTGGGGAGGAATATAGTGGGAGGGGCCAACTTACCTAACTAACCCCGGCCAGACCTTTTGCCTGGTATTGGTCTCTGGATCTAGGCTCCGCCTGTTAAACACCATCCGGCACAATGGCTCCCTGTTTAATGATTCTAATCCCACCTGATGCTGACACCCAGAAGTTTCCCCTGTCCCATCTGTCTCTGCATTCAGTTCTTGGACACTGACTTCAGCCTAGGTTTAAACTGTTAAACCCTCAGCTTAGATTTTAAACTTTAGGTCTCTTTAGAGTCAATTTTCCTCAAGTCTTCACCACACAAATACCCAACCTTAGTCTCAGGTTGTTCCTATCTCCCTAACAGCTATCTGCAAACCATACAGTTATGGCTGCATTTTTTTTTTTTTTCTGGTATGCGGGACTCTCACTGCTGTGGCCTCTCCCGTTGCGGAGCACAGGCTCCGGACATGCAGGCTCAGCAGCCATGGCTCACGGGCCCAGCCTCTCTGTGGCATGTGGGATCCTCCCGGACCGGGGCACGAACCCGTGTTCTCTGCATCGGCAGGCAGACTCTCAACCACTGCGCCACCAGGGAAGCCCACAGATGCATTTTTTAATAGGAAAGATGAGGGCTATAGTTATTGTCTTGAGACAATGGACTAGCACTAAAATTCTTAACAGACATATGGCTATAGAAATAGGGTCGGGGACTTCCCTGGCGGTCCAGTGGTTAAGACTCTGCCCTTCCGCTGCAGGGGGCCCGGGTTCCATCCCTGGTCGGGGAATTAAGATACCGTATGCCAGGCTGTGTGGCCAAAAAAAAAAAAAAAAGTCAATTGATCCCACCAGTTAGTTTATATTCTTATCAAGGAAAAACCCAGAAACACACAAAAATGGCTATTAAAAGAGTTCTCCATCCTCAAACATGTAGTTAATGCACAATAACTGTATATTATTAACTAATATGATGGCTTTTGTCTAAATCTCTTTACGCAGGGATGTGCTTGGAGTTTTGCACTTCGTTTTTTTTTTTCTTTCGTCCTTTTTTTCTTTTTCCTGTAATAATGATGGATTTCCACTGGTCCATCTGTTTTACTCCTCTGAAACGCCTTATAACCAAGAGCATGTATTTTCAGAATACCTAGATGGGAGGTGAGTGATGTAGGAATGAATTAGTGGCCCAAGAATTGCAAGGGATAATAAATGGTCCACACAAATATTACAGAATTTAGACCTCATTAGACCTCGATGTGTCTAATAGATGGACACTGATATTCATCTTAAAGTATTACAGAGCACCTCCATCTCCTCTCTGGTCTCAGTTTAGTATTCTACTTTTTATGCTTTTATTGATTTGTAAATTAATGAATTTGTTGAGGAGGTAAAATTAATTTATTTGACTGGATGTTTGTCAATATGGCTACGAAAAACCTGTTCAAATGCTGTACTGGTACATTCTGTCCTACAAAAACAAGCACTGTCTCTATCCATATGTGAAACAGAGAACTCACCACAGCAGTCAATTACAAAAACTAACCTTTGAATTACGTTGAATTAAACATCAAAGGATTAGATGCCTAAAAATGTAACAACAGATGTTTTTTTCCATATTCGCATTATAAAACTGCAATTCTGAAAAATGTTTTTCTAGGAGTTTACTGCTTTCTCAAGTCACTGGCATCAGATTTTGACATAAACTATTTCAGGCACCCAATTTAGAAAACAGACAGTTATTAAATGTCTAAAATGTCTATCGCCATAGATGTTAATGTGTTTCTCTCTGCCTCTTTCTCAAAAAGTAGTCAGTCCAAGGTGTGTGTATTCATTCTTACAAATATATTTCCCCACTCTGTAAAAAAGAAAAGCATAATTCAATTGAAGTAGATCAGAACTGTGCTTCCTTACACCATATAACGTGACAAGCTGTAAATAAAATGAACTTTTTATGAATACATTATGCATGGGATATGTTCCCGGGGTTGCATATAAAGAGTAGTTTAATGACATACATTTTTCTAGGTAACCAAAAGCAAGCTGCTATTTCACCAACCCATGGACTGAATATAAAGCAATTTTAAAGTGTCCTAGCACAAACTCAGTAGTCCTGGCACCTAAAATATTGACATGCCAGCACAGTAAGGTTCATCTAGAAAATTATCCCCTTAGAAAATTATGTTGGCCACCATGGATTTCTTTTTAATGCTTCAAGTATTCATTATCATATGAGTAGAATGTTTTGTTTATTTCAAATTTCTTCATGTGGTGTCTATCACTGCATATCCTTTAGATATAAATAAGCATGTACGATTATTGTTTTATAAAGTTATGTGAACAATTGGGAAACACATAATAGAACCAAAATTGTATAATTTAGCAGGGAAAATAACAAACCAAAATCATGCATAATGTATAAATGCTCACAATATATTTTATTAAAAGGCTGGATATAAACTTTATAGAGACAGTAATCCTGATTTCACAAAAAGAAAAAATATATTTTTAGAAAAACCTGGAAGAAATTCAATAGAATGTTAATAATAGGTATCTTTGGGGAGGTGCATGTTCTTTCTTTGTATCTTCCTGTATTTTTCCATTCTCTACAATGAATGTTCATTGTTTGGGGGGAAAAATAACATTCTTTTATTAAACAAATGTTTATTGAGCACCTACCAAATGCCAGGCGCCATTCTTGGCACTGGGTGTACAGTAGGAAACAAAGAACTAATTCACGGCCCTATTTGTAGAGCTTATGTTCTTCAAGGAGCATGGGGGTGGGGCAGGGAATGGCAGATAACAACCAAATAAATGTGTAAGTAAATAGAATATTAGTGTTATGGAGGGGGGAAAAAAAGCAGGTTAAGGAGATAGGGAAATACAGGGAATGGGAAAGTGTGATTTTATACAGGGTGGTCAGGGAAGGCATTACTGATGAGTAAACGCAGGGAGGGAAAGAGTGCAGAACGATCTAGGCCGAAAAAACAGCAAGTGAAAATCCCTGATGCAGAAGTGTGCTTGGCATATTTGAGGAAGGGTGAGAGCTGGAGCTGGGAGTGAGCTGGTGTGTGATGGTACGTGATGAGCTCAGAGGAGGAGCCCAACATCAGGGCTTGAGACATTGGCAAGACATCAGCTTAGGGAGATGATTGGGGGGCTTTAAGGAGAGGGGTGCCATGATGTGACTTACATTTAAAGGGGACACCCTGGCAACTGTGTGCAGAATAGGCTGCAGAAAGCAAAGGTGGAAGCTGGGAGACAAGTCAGAAGTTGGTACAGGGATCCAGGGAGAGATGAAGGTGATTTGGATAAGAACGGTACCTGCAGGGTGGTGAGAAGTGATCAGATACCAACGTGCACTCTACACTAAGGGTGAACAAGTGAGGATTTGGAGATTGTTCACAATGAAGTTAAAGGATATATTTGCATCGGTGATGGCTAATTTTTTTTTTTTTTTCCGGTATGCAGGTCTCTCACTGTTGTGGCCTCTCCCGTTGCGGAGCACAGGCTCCGGATGTGCAGGCTCAGCGGCCATGGCTCACGGGCCCAGCCGCTCCGCGGCATGTGGGATCCTCCCGGACCCGTGTCCCCTGCATCGGCAGGCGGACTCTCAACCACTGCGCCACCAGGGAAGCCCACATTCTCTCATTCTTGATTCACCTGATAGCCCTGTACTTGGGGAATTACTGATTTGTCATTATAAAAGATGAAATCTTGATTCTCCCAGAATATGAATAAGAGAAATCAAATATTCTATCTAGTCTGTGAACACATCATACTGAATTATAATTGTATGGGTATCTGTCTATCCTTTAAATTGAACCGTGAGCTCCCTGAGTGCCCTGTTCAATGCTGTGTTCTCAGCACCTAACACAGTCCATATCACTGTAAGCAGATTCTCAGTAAATCTTGAATAATTAATTAATTAATTAGCTAATTAATTAATTAAACAATAGGGCAAATGAGGGAGTAGGTCAAGTTGATGAGGTTGTCTTTGCTCCTTCCCTGGCAATGCCTTTCTTCTACGTGTGGGTACTAGCTTCCTTTTCCTACCTCCGAATACAACCCCAGACTGGTCCTTGGTCCCCTCATGCTATTCCCTTTGTATGCCCCCCTGCCTCCAGCTCAGTTCAATCCTGTATTTTCCCACCTAGGGAGAATGCGGGGTATGATGTTTGATTTTGAACTGACTCTGTTGCAAAATGGCTCTAATTCTCTGGACCAGACAAATGTTTAAAGACGACCCATTTACTTCTGAGTGCTTTTGAAACTTTATCAGAAGTGCTTCTGCTGGGGCCCTTGAGCTGTAACTTCAGTGAAGGAGACAATACCTCTCGTTCACCTGATCCCTTTCCCCTCAGTCCCTGGATTTTGGTTCCAGGAAATTCTCTTGGACAGGGAATCTCTTCCAGGAAATTCTCTTGGACAGGACTTCCAGTGGCTCTAGACAGCTCTCTTTGCCCCGTGGACCATATCTAGTCTACAAGGAACAGTCACACATCTAACCCACAGCTAGAGGGGAGTGCACCTGCTTCCTGGACACAGCAACTTGTGTTCACTCTCCCACAAAGTGGTTCACAGCCAGTGTCTCCTGCACAATCAGACCTCAGTCTCTGGGTCTCCCAGAATCCAGGAGACACATCTCAAGCTCCTGGAATAGCTTCACTGAAACCCCCTTGCTCTAGGCTTAAGATAAAGGTAATAAAAATCTCCATTCTACTTCCTTAAAAGGGGGTTATTGAAAAAACAACTTGACAGAATTTCTCTCCCAAGAGATCTTTTCACAAATACTTCCTTTTTTCACTTTCCCCCTTTTATGTCAATAGGATGATCAACCTTACCACTTTGCCTGGGACTGTCCCAGCTTTAGCACTGAAAGTCCTTCATCCTGGTAAGTCCCTCAGTCCCAGGCAAAGTGTAGCAGTTGATAACTCTACCTCTAGATGAAAAGTCCAAGAGTCATAAAACCGGTTTTTGTTCACATGCTTTCAGAATCTGCATTTTGATGTGCTGCCTCAGTTCAGTATGCAGTACATATCAATATTATTTTATTGTCTCAAATTTTCAATTTAATATCCCATTACTTATATACAGACACACATATACATGTATGCCAGACAGAACTGTTATGATTGTCTCCACTTTACAGAAGAATAAGTGGAGGATTACAGGATTCAGTAACTTGTTCAAAGTCTCACTGTTGTTGAGAGCAAGGAACAACTAGAATCCTTTTATGTTGCTGGTGGGAATGTAAAACAGTACATTTAGAAAACAGTTTGGCAGTTTTTTCTGAAGTTAAATGTATACTTTTCATATGACCCAGCAAACCCACCTCTAGGAATTTACCTAAGAGGAATTAAAATATTTGTTCACACAAAGTTTTGTACATGAATATTCATAGCAGCTTCAGTCATAGTAGCCAAAACTAGAAAGAATCGAAATGTCCACTAACAGAATAGATTTTTAAAATTGTGGTATATCTGTGCAATGGCACACTGCTCAGCAATAAAAGGAAACAAGCTATTGATACATTCAACAACATGGAAGAATCTCATAAACATGCAGTTGAGCAAAAGAAGCCAGGCACAAAAGACTATATGAGGTATTAGGAAACTCTAAACAAATGTGATCTATACTGACAGAAAGAAGAGAAGTGGTTTCCTGAAGCCAGGAGTGGGGAAAAGGGGTTATCTTGGAAGGTGCACAAAGGAATATTTTATAGTGATGGATATGTACTATATCTTGACCGTGGTGGAAGTTCCTCAGGTGTATACGTTTGTCATAACTTATCAAACTGTGTACATAAAACTATACCTCAGTAAAATTGTTTTTAAAACTTAAGGAAATAGAAAAAGAAGAGCAAACTAAACCCACAGCTCACAGAAGGAAGGAAATAATAAAAATTAGAGCAGAGATAAATGAAATAGAGAATAGAAAAAGAATAGAGAAAATCAATGAAATGAAAAATTGGTTCTTTGAAAATTTCAACAAAATTGACAAACCTTTAGTTAGACGTACTTAGAAAAAAAGATTCAAATCACTAAAATCAGAAATGAAGGTGGAGACATTACTACTGATTCTACAGAAATAAAAAGAATTATAAAGAAGTAGTCTGAATAACTGTAGTCAAACAAACTGGATAACTTAGATAAAATGGACAAATTCCTACAAACACAAAACTTACTAAGACAAAATTATCAATAAATAGAAAATCTGAATAGACCTATAACTATCAAGGAGATTATATCAGTAATTATAAATCTCTCAACAAAAAAAGCCCTGAACCTGACGAATTCTACTAAACATTTAAATTAGAGCTATTACCAGTGCTTCTCAAACTTTTCCAAAAAAATCAAAGAGGAGGGAACACTTTTCAACTCATTTTTTGAGGCCAGCATTACCTTGATACAAAAGCCAGACAAAGACACTACAAGAAAAGAAAACTACAGCCCAATATCCCTTAACAACATTGATGCAAAAATCCTAAGCAAAATGCTAGTAAACTGAATTCAGCAGCATATTAAAAGGATTATACACCATGACCAAGTGGAATTTATTCCCAGAATGCAAGGATGGTTCAACATAAGAAAATCAATCATTGTAATACACCACATTAACAGAATGAAGGGGAAAAAAACCCACATGATTATCTCAATTGATGCAGAAAAGGCATTTGACAAAATCCAACATACTTTCATCATAAAAACACTCACAAACTAGGAATAGAAAGAAACTACCTCAACATAGTTAAGTCATATATGAAAACACACACACACACACACACACACACACACACAAAATCGTACTCAGTGGTGAAAGACTGAAAGCTTTTCCTCTAAGATCAGGAACAAGGCAATGATGCCCACATTCACCATCTCTATCCAACTGGAACTTATAACCAGAGCACTTAGGTAAGAAAAAGATATAATCCAAATTGGAAAGAAAGAAGTAAAATTACCTCTGCAGATGTTATGAACTTATATGTAAAAACCCTAAAGATTCCACGAAAACATTATTAGAACTAATAAATGAATTTAGTAAGATACAAAATCAACACACAAAAATCAAATGCATTTCAATACCCTAACAGTGAACAATCCCAAAGGAAATTAAGAAAACAATTCCATTTACAACAGCCTCAAAAAGAAGAAAATACTTAGGAATTAGCTTAACCAAGGCTTTTACAATGAAAATGATGACATTTCTGAAAGAATTAAAGGAAGACAAATAAATAGAAACACAGTCCATGTTCATGAATTAGAAGACTTCATGTTGTTAAGATGTCAATACTACCCAATGTGATCAATGGATTCAATGCAATCCCTATCAAAATCCCAATGATTTTTACAGAAATAGAAAAAAACCCATCCTAAAATTCGTATGGAATCTTAATGGGCCCCAAATAATCAAAACAATCTTGAAAAAGAAGAACAAAGCTGGAGGACTCACACTTTTTGATTTCAAAACTTTCTACAAATCTACGGTAATAGAAACAATGTGGTATTAGCATAAAGACAGAAATATAAACCAACGGAGTAAAATAGAAAGCCCAGAAATAAACACTCACATATATCTATCTAAATGATTTTTGACAAGGGTGCCAGGACTATTCAATGGAAAAAATCTAATCAACAGATGGTGCTGGGAAACCTAGATATTCACTTGCAAAAGAATGAAGTTGGGCCCTTACCTAATACCATATACAGAAATAAACTCAAAATCAATCAAATAAGCTGAAAATCAATAAAAGACCTAAATATAAGACCTAAAACTACAATACTCTTGGAAGAAAACATAAGGGTAAAGCTTCACAAGATTGGATTTGCCAATGGTTTTCTTAGACATGATACCAAAGGCACAGACAATTAAAGAAAAAGTAGACAAACGGGACTTCGTGAAATTTTCAAAAATTTGTGCATCAAAAGATGCCATCAACAGAGTAAAAAGGAAACCCACAGAACGAAAGAAAACATTTGAAAAGCATATATCTGATAAGGGACTAATATCCAAAATATATGGAAAACTACTAAACAACAAAACAAAGACTAGATTCAAAAATGGTCAAAGGATCTAAATAGGTATGTCTCCAAAGAAGACATTCAAATGGCCAATAAGCACATGAAAAGATGCTCAACATCACTAATCATTAGAGAAATGCAGATCAAAACTACAGTGAGATACCAGCTCACATCTATTAGGATGGCTGCTATCCAAAAACATTTTATAAACAAGATAACAAGTGTTGGTGAAAACGTGGAAAAATTGGAACCCTTGTGCATAGTTTGTAGGAATGTAAAATGGTACAGCTTCTGTGGAAAACAATATGGTCATTCCTTAAAAAATTAGAAATGGAATTATCCCATGATAATTCTATTTTCATCTCCAAGCCAGTTCAGGCTCACCTTATCACCTGCCAATTCCAAAAAATTTACAGATGGTCATTATATAAACCCAGGTGATGAATTTCATGACCTTTGCTCCTAAGACACACTCCATCTCAGAAAAGAAAATGGAGACTCAGTGGTGGCTTAATACTTCTCCTTCAAGCAAGGTAGCATGTGGCGGTCATCTCTACCAGTAGAGGTGGCAGAGAGAAGCAGAGCAAGGAGACAGAAGAAGAGGAGAAGGAAGTAGATGAGAATGAGACTAAAAAGAAGAAGAAAGGATTTGGGGAACTAACAGTCCACATTAATTGTCTATCTTGACCTTTTCACTCTTTTTGCTTCTTTTCACAAAGCCAGTGTCTTAGTTCAGCCTGCTATAACAAAATACCATACACCTGGTAGCTAAAACAACAGACACTTATTTCTCATGATCTGTAGGCTGGAAGTCCAAGATGAGAGTGCCAGCATGGTCAGGCTCTTGGTGAGGACCCCCTTCTTGGTTATGCCCTCACATTGTCATTCCTTGGTACACGAACACAGAGAAAGATCTTGCATCTCTTCTTCTTTTTAGAAGAACACTAATCCACCATGGGGACTTCACCCTCATGACCTCATCTAAACCTAATCACCTCCCAAACGGTTTGGAGGTGGTGCCAAATACCATCACATTGGGGGTTATGGTTTCAACATACCAACTTTGAGGAGACACAGTCAGTCTATGGAACCCAGTCAGAATTACAAGTTCAATGAAGTAACAATAATTAAACTCCATGACTGATATTCAGTGTTTACTTTTAAATCATTATATGGCTTGAAATACAAATACCTGTAAAATTGATTTAATTTTAGGTCAAGCAATGAACTAACATCTGTTGCCCAAAATAACTGAATTATGTTAATTATACTAACAACTTTAGTGAATACAAGATTATAAATTTCCAAGTGTCAAGTTTCATAAGATCTAAAAGTAAATTTTTCCAAATGACTTTAATGTGGAACTTAATGCTATTTATTGGCACTGAAAAAAGATTTCAAATAAAAGACATAAAATGTTAGTGTTTATCTAAATGGTGGAATAATGGGTGACTATTTCTGGCTTCCTCTTTTCACTTCTCTGTATTGTCCAAATTTCCTAAAATGTGTATTTATCTGTTTTATAGTTAAAAGAAAATTACCAGACTTCTGACTTTTAATACTACGCCTGGTAGCAGTGCATGAAATATTCTTTCCTCACCCAGATAATAAATATGAAAATGCTGAGAAAAATAGATGAAGGAATAATACTGCAAATTAAGTTTGAGATTCAAGCATGATGCAAAGCAGTTTCCCAGGCATCAACCTCCTGGTCATCAGAGTGTAATAGTGACCCGGACAGGTATTCTGAAGTCACACTCTCTGAATTTAGGTATTTTCTAAGTGTACCCTAAATTTCTAAGTGAAATCATGATGGGAGGAAGTCAGTTAACATAACAGAGGGAAAAACAGTAAAAGATTATTAGCATTTCAGTCATAATAGAAATTATCAGCCCTGTTTAAGAGAAAAAGAGTCAACCTTAATAATTATTATATATTTCTTGATGTTATACTAATGTTTCATTGTTGATAAGCACTATTCAGAAAATAACAATGTTTCCTTCAGATATATCAACAGGGAAGGGGTCAAAAATAGATAGGGATAGAGAAGAAGCAGCATTGGCTACCAGTAGATAATCACTAAAACTGTGTGATGGAAACATGAGATTTCATAATACCCTGATCCTTACACTCTTATTTGCTCAAAGTTTTCCTCAATAAAATGTTTCACATTTCTCCTTTAAAACGAAAAGTTGCCGACATTTGTCACTTTTCACTCTAGTAAAAGAATAATCAAAAAAATGTAACAATGCCACCAGAATTAAATAGCATTCAGTCTATAACATCATCAAGCATGACAGTGACCTTGAATGCAATAACCTGCATAAAGAAAAAGAAAATAGTATATTATACCTAATTGCTATTGACATTTACATTCAATTTGACATTTTCTGTTCCTTTTATTAATTCATAGATAACCTTTTTATATATTTGTTTTTCCCCATAAATGATTTTAATGTTCTTTATATTAATACAATATGGCAAAAAAGTGTGTTAGGACTAATTTTTTTAGTCTAGTAGAACAAATCTTCTAATTTTCATTTCTTATAAGAAAGTAATTGGTGTTTAAGTTGTTTTGGATTATCCTCCACTTTTCAAAAACTTTATTATCAGTTAGATCAAAAGACAGGTGGCCTGGCTACAAAGCTAGAAATGTATGGATGTCAAGGACTACAAATAATTATTTTGCTTTATGTATTTTTAAAACCCAAATTGGATAATCTGAGTATTTTCTAATTAGGAAATATTAATAAGAAATGTAAGGAAGATAAGGTCTTACCAAGCACCTCTTCCTATTGTCTTTCATCTAAGACTTAGAATAGTCCTATGTTATTATGTTGTATACACACACACACGCACACACACACACACACACACACACTTGTACACATATAATGTTGGGAAAATGTAATTTAAAAAAATCTTCCCCCCGCAAAAATCTTCTCCACAAAAGTAGTAAAGGAAGAAAACACTTTCATTATTGAATAAAAATTAAAGCAGAATGCGATGTACATCACAGGCAACACACTAAGAGATTGCAAAGACAGAAAGGAATCTCACCCTCTTATACAGCCAAGCAGACACAACCCATTACATACATGTTCTCAAGATAGACAATAACTAGTCCTCAAGTAAGAGGACATGACAGTACCATTTGTCACACATAGTATATCCTAATTTACCTGGTAATTAGGGTGACCATCTGGGTTGGTTAGATAATTGGCTTTATCCAGAGGAGAAACAAACTTCTCATATCTTTATGGCAGGAGGAAGTTTTGCAATGTGGAGCAAGGCACGAAACAAAGATAGGCTTCTGCCTTTCCAGAGACTAGAGAAAGGGGTGCTGTCCCCCTCAATGTCTACATTCAAAGAGGCGGCTGCCAGGTCCCCAGAGGAAGACATCCCTGGGTCAGAAAGTGAAAAAATGCCTTTCTAGTTTTCCAAAGAATTTATATACATCAGAGAAGAGAAAGTACTTAAAAATACAAGTTTTCTAAAGTAAATGCTCTAAGAAAAAGGAGAATTCTCTTCCCTTACTTGCAATGGGAACATTCAGCCTGCTATTTTTATTTGTCCTTACAATAACTACATAAAAACTATATACACATATATGTGTGTTTGTATATGCATGTAAACTATATAAAAACTATCTTTATATATGTGTGTATAAATATATGGTATAATATTAACTATGTATTTTAAATGGATGATAAAAAGATCATATGGTAAAGAATGGTATGAAAATAAACTAGATGGTAAAAATAGACCAAAATTTAACATCAGTTATGTCTGCGTAAAAAAGTTCTGTGTCATTTTTATTTCCTTCTTTCTACTTTAATGTATGTTAAATGATTTTATCATAAGCATATACTCTGTTTTTACCTGAAAAATAAAAGGTAAAAACATAGTTTAAAAAAACATTGAAAAATATTTCCCAAAAATTCTCTGCAAAACTTCCCCGTATGGGGAAACAAGATGCCAATTTTTTTTTAAATTAAAAATAATGTGAGACATTCAGTACACAGTTCCATACTATGCTTTGTTTTCTTGGTTTCAGAGTGGTTTACTATTCAGTAAGGCAAAGACCAGTGGTGGGTTTCTCTGAACTCGGTTTCTACAGCTGGCAGTGTTCGCATATCAGTGGAGGAGAAAAGTTGATTTGTTGTTAGCATGATGAGGGCAGAGAGCCAGACACAGGTTCAGTGGCAGAGTGGATGGGGGAAAAAAGGATTTCATAACAACAGTGATTCAAGTAACAGTAACTAAGCTATTTTCAGAATAGTTCCCTCTTCTGAGATGTAAGACACTAGTACTGTTTCCCAACCTTAGGAATTCTTTTCTCATAAGAGAAATGGACTTCTCTCCATTATGTAGCTCAACCCTTGCAAGTGGACACAAAAGCTCAAGATGTTTCCCCAAAAGCTTCTCAGCCTCCATGCAAATAAACTCTGTGAATTGTCTCACCGGATCAACAAACAGATGGCAAAAGATATGAAGGCAGAAATAAAAACAATCTTGGCTCAGGTTGACTATTCCAACAGGAAGGAACAAAGCACAGATGTCAGAATGTGCAAGACCAGGGCTTCCCTGGTGGCGCAGTGGTTGAGAGTCCGCTTGCCGATGCAGGGGACACGGGTTCGTGCCCCAGTCCGGGAAGATCCCACATGCCGCGGAGCGGCTGGGCCCGTGAGCCATGGCCGCTGAGCCTGCGCGTCCAGAGCCTGTGCTCCGCAACGGGAGAGGCCACAACAGTGAGAGGCCTGCGTACCAAAAAAAAAAAAAAAGAATGTGCAAGACCAACGTTCTGCTGAGATCTTTGCCATCGAGAGTGCTTGGAATACCAGAAGCCTCAGGATGGGAAGCTCTGGGGGACAAAGCCCTCTAAAGCAAGGGTCCCCAACCCCCGGGCCAAGGACTGGTACTGGTCCACGGCCTGTTAGGAACCAGGCTGCACAGCAGAAGGTGAGCGGCAGGTGAGCGAGCCAAGCTTCATCTGATGCTCCCCATGCCTCGCATTACCGCCTGAACCATCCCCCACTCCCACCCTTGTCCGTGGAAAAATTGTCTTCCATGAAGCCGGTCCCTGGTGCCGAAAAGGTTGGGGACTGCTGCTCTAAAGCATAGTGTGACATGCAGGAATAAATCCAGGCCTGGAAGCCAGGCAGAACTGACTTCAAATCCCTGCTTACCTACTAACTAGTTATATACCTATAGGTAAGTTACACCTATCGACCTTTGTTTCCTCATCTGGAAAATGGGGATGTTAATAGATTCATTAAAGAGTCACTGTAAAAAGAAAAGAATATATGTAACATTCTCAGCATAATGTAAGCACTCAATAACTGACAGCTCTGTAATATTCCCATAGTACTGCTGTGATGGGACTGGACATTGAGACTTGCTTGATTTGGTTGAGAATCAGCCTACATATGCAATTTTATTTTATTTATTTATTTTTTAAATTTATTTTTGGCTGCATTGGGTCTTCGTTGCTGCGCACGGGCTTTCTCTAGTTGTGGTGAGCAGTGGCTACTCTGCCTTGCAGTGCAGGGGCTTCTCATTGCAGTGGCTTCTATTGTTGCGGAGCACGGGCTCTCGGCGTGCAGGCTTCAGTAGTTGTGGCTCGCGGGCTCTAGAGCGCAGGCTCAGTAGTTGTGGCACACGGGCTTAGTTGCTCCGCAGCATGTGGGATCTTCCCAGACCAGGGCTCAAACCCTTGTCCCCTGCATTGACAGGCAGCTTCTTAACCACTGCACCACCCGGGAAGCCCCCATATGCAATTTTAGATTCAGCCCACAGTGATCTCTCTTTCGCATATTCCTTCAACGCTTGTATCCATATTATGCCTCAAAGCTATCATGTTCACCTTGTATTTCTAAATTTACTATATCCCACACTAGAGTTGAGTTCTTTGAAAACAGTAACCATTGGATTTATGATGGATTAATGTTTCATACTTCAAGCATATTTATCTACCTTGTGATAGGAACAGATAACAAAGAAGTAAGTTGTATTTTCTAAAAGAGAAATAATCTATGTATATTGCCTATACATCTGTGTTTACAACTAACCATTCGATGAAGAAGGCAAGCAAAAAAATAATTGAATTCAATGGTTTGTGAATTTTTTGCTTGTATTTTTCACATTAAGCCACATGACGTGCTTTAAAGAGCTATTAAGTAAACAACATAGTATTTAAATGGGTGTCTGTATGGATGTAAACATTATTACACAGATTCGGTTTGAAAGAAAAGGCAAAGATATTCATACTCCAATTAAAAAGTTAAAAAATAAATAAAAATAATAAAATAGACATCACAAATATGCCACCCAAACCATTTTTACCCAAAAGAATTTATTAAACGGGGAAGGGGAGTGTGGGACGAATTGGGAGATTAGGATTGACATATATACAGTACCATGCGTAAAATAGATAGCTAGCAGGAACCTGCTATAAAGCACAGGAAGCTCAGCTCGGTGCTCTGTGGTGACCTAGATGGGTAGGATGCGGGGTGGGGTGGGAGGGAGGTCCAAGAGGGAGGGGCATACGTATACATACAGCTGATTCACTTCATCGTACAGCAGAAACTAACACAACATTGTAAAGCAATTTTACTCCAATAAAAAAAAATGTCGTTCAACAAAAAATAATTTCAAAAAACTAGGTAGCCCTCCCTTCCTTCCCTCCTTCCCTCCCTCCCTTCCTTCTTTCCTTCCTCCCTCCCTTCCTTCCTTCCCTCCTTCCCTCCCTCCCTTCCTTCTTTCCTTCCTCCCTCCCTTCCTTCCTTCCCTCTCCCTTCCTTCCTCCCTTCCTTCCTTCCTCCCTCCCTCCCTCCCTTCCTTCCCTCCCTTCCTCCCTTCCTTTCTTCCTTCTTTCCTTTCTTCCTCCCTTCCTTCCCTCCCTTCTTCCCTTCCTTTCTTCCTTTCTCCCTTCCTTCCCTCTCTCCCTCCCTTACTTGCTTCCTTCCTTCCTTTCTTCCTTCCTTCCTTCCTTCCCTCCCTTCCTCCCTCCCTTCCTCCCTTCCTTTCTCCCTTCCTGCCCTCCCTTCCTTCCTTCCTTTCTTCCTTTCTCCCTTCCTTCCCTCTCTCCCTCCCTTACTTGCTTTCTTCCTTCCTTTCTTCCTTCCTCCCTTCCTGCCCTCCCTTCCTTCCTTCCTTCCTTCCTTCTTTCCTTCCTTCCTCCCTTCCTCCCTCCCTTCCTTCCTTCCCTCCCTTCCTGCCCTCCCTTCCTTCCTTCCTTCCTTCCTTTCTTCTTTTCTTCCTTCCTTTCCTTCCTTCCCTCTTTTTCTTGATGGTTCAGTGGTGAAACCACTAGGTCGGACCAAGCAAAATCAGCTCCAATCTGCCTCTCAATCTGCATGCACCACTACTCCTTTTTATGCTCTGCTCCAGCTAAATGAAACCACTTGCTCTCTCCACCCTGTACTTTTGTTCACCCTGATGATTCTTCTGTCTAGCACGTCCATGATTCACTCCCAGCATCCTATCCCACCATTCAGGGCCAATGTTTGAACCAGTTCCATCCACTCTTCAAGGCATAATATCTCAAGGGCTACGACCACCACCAAACAATATTTTCCTCCTCTCAACTTTCTCAGAACTTTCTCTGTATCTCTCTTGTGGCATATCACTTCCTCTGCTGTCTTTTTATTATTTGAATATATCTTATCATCTCAACTAGTCTGTAAATTCATTCAGAGCAGAAAGAGAAGAAGTTATATGTAATAAATCTTGTCTTTCCCTAAAGTACAGAGAACAGTCCCTGTAACACATGACTTGACATTTAATCAGAATCTGTTAATGATTTGTTGCGGGACAAAACGAAGAAAGGCCATTCTAGGCGATAAAAGCAAAGAAATGAAGAAGGAACTTAACACATTCACTCATTCATTCAACATGTACTGTGTTCCTACCCTGCGTCAGGCACAGTGAAAAAAAAAAAAGTACCATGATAGATGGAAATAGTGGAAGACAAAGATATGGTGGTGATGGAGATCATATGGCTATATGGTGATCACCAAAGACCAGACTGAAGAGTAGGGATTTCATACTAGAGATGATAAGAAGCCAGTATAATGGTTTATAATTAGTCATGATTTATTATATCATTAATAAATTACTATTTATAATTCATTATTTATTAAGTCTCTTAATACACATTATTTTATTCAACCATCACAATAATCTTGTGATATTTACAGATGAAGAAACACGTTTTAAAGAGATTAAGAAATTTGCCTAAGGTTAGTAAGGTTAATACTTGCTGCATTAATACTGGACAGGTCTGGGATTCAAACCTAGGGCAGTGTGGCTCAGAGCACTTAAACACTATGTTATATACCTACCAGGTTCTTAGGTAGAGGAAAGACTGGAACAAAGAGTGCAATTGTAGGGAAATTCCTATGACAGTGACTTATTGGATTAACTGAGTTTGGAAGGAACCAAGGAGACAAACTGAAGATACATCCAGTGACTCTCTACCTTCATCCTCTAAGCCAGGTTCTCAGATGTCTCCAGAAAATAATGCTAATCCACTTCTAATCCAAATCTGTTGCAGACGATGTGCAACATCAGAAATGTACAGGTGGCTATAAAGTCTTAATATAAATGCTTATTTTTTTCAGAAAAGGAACCTAATTAATTAGCATTGTTTATGTGAAAAGATCATTACCCTACCAGGTCGAGGGACATTCTCCAAGACAATTGATCATGACTGTTAAAAAATGTCACAGTATGAAAGACAAAACAAAGGCCTGTGAACTCATTTAGATTAAAGAGATTCAAGAGGCAAGACAACTAAATGCAATGTGTGACCCTGGATTGATTGCTGGATTTTTCTGAAAGGGGGTATAAGGAACATTATCGGCACAACTGAGGAAATTGGATACTGACTGTATATTAGATAATAATATTGTATAAATGTTAAAACCGTAGGTATAATGAAGGCATTGCAGTATGTAGGAAAGCATCCTAGTTTTTAAGAGATAATGCTGACATATCTAGGAATGCAGTGGCCCAGTGCTTGCAACTTATTTTTAAATGATTCTGCACACTGAACAAACACATGCATACACATATGTGAAGTGAAACAGAAAATAAAAGTAGCAATTCTAACAACTGATGTACTTGCAAGGTATTCTATAGGTGTTCATCTTTTTCAACTTTGAATTTTTCAAAATAAAAAGTTAAAAAAAAGATGTCATCTTCCCAGAAAAGTAGGGCTCCATTTCCAGATCTATATGACTGTTAAAATATAAACAGACTGGGGCTTCCCTGGTGGCGCAGTGGTTGAGAGTCCGCCTGCTGATGCAGGGGACACGGGCTTCTGCCCCGGTCTGGGAAGATCCCACATGCCGCGGAGCGGCTGGGCCCGTGAGCCATGGCCGCTGAGCCTGCGCATCCGGAGCCTGTGCTCCGCAACGGGAGAGGCCACAACAGTGAGAGGCCCGCGTACTGCAAAATATATATATATATATATAAACAGACTAACACTAACAGAAGTATCTATTTGCTAAATTATCATCCACTTGGAAAGTTCTTGTAAACAGTATGGAAATATCCAACACCATCACTGGCTCTCATAAATCTTGAGGCAAATTTTATCCTTTAACATTTGTGTGAACTTTCAAAGCAGAAGTAAACCTCAGTTAAATTTTCAAACTGAAATAATTAGGTAACTAAACAGTGAATGTTCAAAGCACTCTAACAGTTTCCTGCATTAATAGAAGAGCTTTCAAATGCTTAGCTGTAAGAGTCCTGTGGCTTCTTACAAGGATTAAAGTTAAATTTTTCTTTTTTAGTAATCTCTGCAACAGTGGAGTGAGAGGGGTAATTTGTATAAAAATAATTAAGCAGAAAATCTTCAAGAATCTTCAAGAGAATCTTCAAAATCTTCAAGAATACAGTCTTTAGAAATTCATTTCTGTTATTTTCTCCCTACAGCACTCCTACCCAAGAAAGGACTGAGGTGGTGCCAGGAATTTTTTACTACAAAACATTATGATGCCCGTGTGGCTTATACATCCAGGCAACATCTGGAACACCCAGTAAAGCGGACTACAATTAGTGAAGGGCCTGCTAAATATATGACACATTGAATAGTTAAATCATGATTTCTTTTAATGATGATAAACTCAATTTGCAGATAGGAAAGTATAATTTCAGGTCTTTATTACTTATATCCTCTGAAGAGTGGAAAGAGAAACAAAAAACCTATTTTTCCCCCACACTGGAATTCTCAAAATCATTATTGAATTTCTACTTCATTGTGTGACTTCAAAATATATCTGAAAGCTAGTTTTGCTCTATCACTGTAGATGAACTTATCATAATTTCTATAGATCTTCACATGGTAGAAACGTTTTTCAAAATGTTTAAATATATGATACTTTCTATGAAGTATCTGCTTAAATCTAGAGTGATCCAACAATTCTTCAAGATATAGTTTATAAAGTGCTAAATGAATGCTAGGTTTTTTGAGGGAGAAAATCACATCCCCCTTGAATTTGTGTTTCCTTTTAACCATATCTCCCAGCTATAGCCACTATGCTTCAAAACCTTTAGGTTTCAAAACCTAAAGTTCATCAAGTATTAACTTAAAATCTATCATACACGGGTCATTAAACTAGGAAGATAGACCACAACTACATGGTCACACTTTTTCTAATTTTTCACAGAAAATGTTCCTTGGTCCCCTAGAAATGGTATGTTATCCAAGAAAGCTTAGTCATAAATTGCCTTGCAAAAAACTGTCCTAATACAAGTACTGTTTCAAGAGAAATAACTCTATATGGCAAAAAGTTCTCCAAACCATAGTACAAATTGTCCACTTTTTTGAATGACTATTCAAGGTGGTAATATTGCTTTGCTTCAAAATCACAGAAATCTTATTTTATCTAGATGTCTCCTTCCTTCTCCTGTCATCATTGGTGCTGTCCACAACATATTTGGCACCTAATAGGATGCACTTCTGGGCCGGTTTGAAGTTACATGTGACCATGTGACTTACTTTGGCCAATGAAATGTAAGCATAAGTTCCTGGCAGATACTTTATGGAGCCAGTGCAAAATAATAAGGAGTGTCTGGCTCTCTTTCCCTTTGCCACAGTGAGCAGCAACTTCCAGCTGGAGCAGCTTCATCAGACTGAGTCCTGAAGAGAGCACACTGGAGAATATAACCCTCAGATTACCCACTATGGGCATCCACAAGAAATACACCCTATAGTTTTAAGCTACTGAGGTTTGGGGGTTGTATATCAGTTACTACAGCATAACCAGGCCTACCCTGACTAGTCAACCTCCCATAGTTTATTAAAGATGGCTGTGTTAAGCTCCTGAAGTTTGCAAAGGATAGAGAGAGATGTTCTGGTGTTTATTATACTAGTATGTATAGAAAGAAGTAAGGAGTTAGAGAAGACAGTCCAAGTAGCAGCAAACCAAGCCTTAAATATACAGTATACAAGGCAGCACTTTGTTTCACCTGTTGAATCATAGTCAAGTGCTTTCAGATTATAGAGACTCAATTATCCCACAACTCTCCTCTTCTACTAGCCTACAACAACTGTCGACTTATAAGGTTTCTGTATCAATGACAGTGGGTCTACCACTGCCACAGAATTTAGGGAAATTCTCAATTGCCTGGTTCAGTTCCATCATAGTGTGCCGCCATCCACACGCAAGAAGTACAAGCTCCCACCTTCTGAAGGCCTAACAAGTGTCCAAGATCCTTGAACCTTAATTTGACCTCAAGACACAGGCCAGCGAGGCACCTACACTCAATGCCAGCTTGGCTGGAGTCTTCTACTTTACAATATGTTCCCTGTGACCTTCCTTTTCCTTCTCAATTGAAGAAAACCACTCCCTACCGTTCCCCTATCCTCTCAGCCACCCTCCTGCACCCTTTCCTGTCTTCTCCCCTTCTTTAGACTTAGTTATTTTTTTCAGAGTAGAAAAAAAAAAAAAGATTTTTGTGCAAGCATTGGAAACTTCGGTCTCAAACTTGGTGAGCAGTTTCTTAAATCTTTATTTCTGTTTCTGGTGTGGGGTAGGGTACCTTAAAGATACAAGGAAGCAGGGCTAGAAAGCAAACAATGAATATGTTGAGATGTAATGCTTCTTATTTGCATTTGAATTCTCCAAGAATAAGAATCTGATTACGCCTCCACCTGCCAATCAGTAAATATACGGGCACTCCATATGCCATGATTAGCCTGTGAAGGTTTGACTCCAGGTCAGATATTGATCCTTGGGCTTATCATTGAAGCCAGAGTGTCAGGATCACCTGGAACGTACGAGAGCATTCTATGCTTAAAAGCATGGCTATAGCCGCCATTGCCAAAAAGGCAGATTTCCTCAGAAAATGTCTGTAGATAAGCTAGTCAGCTGACAACTGCTGTCATGTGAAACCTCATTTTAAAAACACAGTTATTTTACCTCCATGTATAATTCAAATTTTCATTTCATTGACTTGAAAATCTATTGCCCTTTGCTTGGTAGAGATTCCTCACCTCATGTAATGTGTGGGGAATTTGCAGTGTTTGTCAAAGTGGTCAGAGTGAACTCTTTATACTCTACGAAGTGCCAGAAAAGAGGGTGACAAAATCTGCAAGCAAATAGAAGCAGAAGGAAAATTTAAAGTAATACAATGCATAAGCCTGACAGGTATGCAAGTCCTTTACAGCTTACAAAGAATCTTTGTGTAACTTACAAAAAATACTGGGCTTATGATTAGGGATCTTCCGTGTTTAGTCTATTGCTAATTTTATGAGTCTCCTTTTCTCTATAAAGTTGAATAATAACAGGAACTAGATGTTATAGTTGGTGTGAAGGTTAAATAAAATAAGGATGTGAAAATTTTTCATGAACTTCATGGTATTATACTATATATAAAGTAATATAACTTTATAAAATTATCCATTTCAATTATTGTTCAGATCAATTATCACTGATTAAGAATTTTTTATGTTCCAGACAATATGCTATGTGCTACGAATACAAAGATAAATAACACATTGCTCTTACCCTCAAAGAGCTTACAGTTTCCTGGATAAGAGAAACATGGGGAAAATAATTTAACTAAAATATGGAAATTTGTGATAAATGTACGCATAGACTCTGAGGGTGCAGAGCTGAAGCCACTAGTCCAATCTTGAGGCACAAGAAAACATCCTGGAGGAAGCAGTGTCTTGAAGCTTAAGGGGCAATCTGGAAGAATTGAGTTGAAAAATTCCTAGTTTTTAATTTACCACATTATACAGAAATTGCCCTACTAAGTGTAAGCTGTTCGTACATTGTTAGCTCCCCTATTGGACTGATAATATCTTTAGGAAGGGACCATGTCTCATTTATCTTCTTGTGTCCCCTGATTCTACTTGAATGTTGTAAGGAATTGGATTCAAGTACTCTGAATATAAATGAAGGTACAGACAACTATGCATATAATCACAAAGATTTTATTATTACCATAATGTTATAGAATTATGAAATTTTAGAGCTGGAATTAGAATTGATCTTGAGGGCATTTAATCCACCATGCAGAGAGCTCTCTCACCTGCCCACTCGTATCTCTTACAAGCGTCCTACATTAATAAATCTATTTCTTGCCTATCACTTTGCCTCTCACTGAATTCCTTCTGCACTGAGACGCAAAGAACCTGAGCCTCAGTAAGTCCAGACACCGGTTCAGCCAGTGAGGAGGAGTGGCCATCCATCCCATCCCCTGCACCTCCTTCCTTTTCTGCTCCTCGGTCAGAATGCTTCATCTGCTACCAACTCTAAGTCCAAACCTGGGAGACCCATTCCCACCTCCATTCTTGCCTGGCAATGTAGAGAGACTGGTTCAAGATGGCGGAGTAGAAGGACGCCCACTCACTCCCTTTTGCGAGAGCACCGGAATCACAGCTAACTGCTGAACGATCATTGACAGGAAGACACTGGAACTCACCAAAAAAGATACCCCACATTCAAAGACAAAGGAGAAGCTGCCATGAGGTGGTAGGAGGGGCACAATCACAATGAAATAAAATCCCATAACCACTGGGTGGATGACTCAAAACCTGGAGAACAATTATACCACAGAAGTCTACCCACTGGAGTGAAGGTTCTGAGCCCCACATCAGGCTTCCCAACCTGGGGGTCCAGAAACGGGAGGAGGAATTCCCAGAGAATCAGACTTTGAAGGCTAGTGGGATTTGATTGCAGGACTTCAACAGGACTGGGGAAAACAGAGGCTCCACTCTTGGAGGGCCCACACAAAGTAGTGTGTGCACCAGGACCCAGGGGAAGGAGCAGTGACTCCATAGGAAACTGAACAGGCCTACCTGCTAGTGTTGGAGGGGCTCCTGCAGAGGCAGGGGGTGGCTGTGGCTCACCGCAGGGACAAGGACACTGGCAGCAGAAGTTCTGGGAAGTACTCCTTGGCATGAGCCCTCTCAGAATCTGCCATTAGCCACACCAAAGAGCCTGTACCCTGCAGAGCTGTGTCATCTCAGGCCAAACAACCAACAGGGAGGGACCTCAGCCCCTCCCATCAGCATACAAGCAGATTAAAGTTTTACTGAGCTCTGCCACCACCACTCCCTCCCATCAGGAAGTTTGCACAAGTCTCTTAGATAGCCTCATCCACCAGAGGGCAGAGAGCAGAAGCAAGAAGAACTACAATCCTGCAGTCTGTGGAACAAAAACCACATTCACAGAAAGACAGACAAGATGAAAAGGCAGAGGGCTATGTACCAGATAAAGGACTAAGATGAAACCTAGGAAAACAACTAAATGAAGTGGAGAAAAACAACTAAATGAAGTGGAGATAGGCAACCAGAAAAAGAATTCAGAATAATGATAGTGAAGATGATCCAGGACCTTGGAGAAAGAATGGAGGCAAAGATCAAGAAGATGCAAGAAATGTTTAACAAAGACCTGGAAGAATTAAAGAACAAACAAACAGAGATGAATAATACAATAACTGCAATGAAAAATACACTAGAAGGAATCAATAGCAGAATAACTGAGACAGAAGAACAGATAAGTGACCTGGAAGACAGAATGGTGGAATTCACTGCTGCAGAACAGAATAAAGAAAAAAGAATGAAAAGAAATGAAGACAGCCTAAGAGACCTCTGGGACAACATTAAACGCACCAATATTTGCATTATACAGGTCCCAGAAGCAGAAAAGAGAGAAAAAGGATCCCAGAAAATATTTGAAGAGTTTATAGTCAAAAACTTCCCTACCATGGGAAAGGAAATAGCCACCCAAGTCCAGGAAGCACAGAGAGTTCCAGGCAGGATAAACCCAAGGAGAAACATGGCGAGACACATAGTAATCAAACTGGCAAAAATTAAAGACAAAGAATAATTATTAAAAGCAAGAAGGGAAAAACAACAAATAACATACAAGGGAACTCCCATAAGGTTAACAGCTGATTTCTCACCAGCAACTCTACAAGCCAGAAGGGAGTGGCACAATATATTTAAAGTGAGGAAAGGGGGCTTCCCTGGTGGCGCAGTGGTTGAGAGTCCGCCTGCCGATGCAGGGGACGTGGGTTCATGCCCTGGTCCAGGAAGATCCCACATGCCGCAGGTCAGCTGGGGGCCCGTGAGCCATGGCTGCTGCCTGTGCGTCCGGAGCCTGTGTTCCGCAATGGGAGAGGCCACAACAGTGAGAGGCCCGCATACCGCAAAAAAAATAAAATAAAAAATAAAAAAAGTAAAGTGAGGAAAGGGAAGAACCTACAACCAAGATTACTCTACCTGGCAAGGATCTCATTCAGATTCAATGGAGAAATCAAAAGCTTTACACAAGAGAGGAAAAGGACCTACAAAAACAATCCCAAAACAATTAAGAAAATGGTAAGAGGAACATACATATCAATAATTACCTTAAATGTAAATGGATTAAATGCTCCCGCCAAAAGACACAGGCTCGCTGAATGGATACAAAAACAAGACCCATATATATGCTATCTATAAGAGACCCACTTCAGACCCAGGGACACATACAGACTGAAGGTGAGATCATGGAAAAAGATATTCCATGCAAATGGAAATCAAAAGAAAGCTGAGTGGCAATACTCATTTCAGATAAAGTAGACTTTAAAATAAAGAATGTTACAAGAGACAAGGAAGGACACTACATAATTATCAAGGGATCAATCCAAAAAGAAAATATAACAATTATAAATATATACGCACGCAACATAGGGGCACCTCAACACATAAGGCAACTGCTAACAGCTATAAAACAGGAAATCAACAGTAAGACAATAATAGTGGGGGACTTTAACAACTCACTTACACCAATGGACAGATCATCCAAACAGAAAATTAATAAGGAAACACTAGCTTTAAATGACACAATAAACCAGATCAATTTAATTGATATTTATAGGGCATTACATCCGAAAACAGCAGATTACTCTTTCTTCTCAAGTGTACATGGAACATTCTCCAGGATAGATCACATCTTGGGCCACAAACCAAGCCTCAGTAACTTTAAGAAAATTGAAATCATATCAAGCATATTTTCTGACCACAACGCTTTGAGATTAGAAATCAATTACAGGGAAAAATACATAAAAAACACAAACACATGGAGGTTAAACAATACGTTACTAAATAACCAAGAGATCACTGAAGAAATCAAAGAGGAAATCAAAAAATACCTAGAGACAAATGACAATGAAAACACGATGATCCAAAACCTATGGATGCAGCATAAGCAGTTCTAAGCGGGAAGTTTATAGCTATACAATCCTACCTCAAGAAACAAGAAAAATCTCAAATAATCTAACCTTACACCTAAAGGAACTAGAGAAAGAAGAACAAACAAAACCCAAAGTTACGAGAAGGAAAGAAATCATAAAGATCTATTTCATAAATGAAATAGAAACAAAGAAAACAATAGCAAAGATCAATAAAACTAAAAGCTGGTTCTTTGAGAAGATAACCAAAACTGCTAAACCTTTAGCCAGACTCATCAAGAAAAAGAGGGATGGGACTCAAATCAATAAAATAAGAAACGAAAAAGGAGAAGTTACAATGGACACTGCAGAAATGCAAAGCATCATAAGAGACTACTACAAGCAACTCTGTGCCAATAAAATGGACAACCTGGAAGAAATGGACAAATTCTTAGAAAGGTATAACGTTCTAAGACTGAACCAGGAAGAAATAGAAAATATGAACAGACCAATCACAAGTATGAAATTGAAACTGTGATTAAAAATCTTCCAGCAAACAAAAGCCCAGGATCAGATGGCTTCACAGGTGAACTCTATCAAACATTTAGAGAAGAGCTAACACCTATCCTTCTCAAACTCTTCCAAAAAATTGCAGAGGAAGGAACACACCCAAACTCATTCTATGAGGCCACCATCACCCTGATACCAGAACCAGACAGAGATACTACCAAAAAAAAAGAAAATTACAGACCAATATCACTGATGAATATAGATGCAAAAATCCTCAGCAAAATACTAGCAAACAAAATCCAACAACACATTAAAAGGATCCTACACCATGATCAAGTGGGGTTTATTCCAGGGATGCAAGGATTCTTCAATATATGCAAATCAATCAATATGATACACCATATTAACAAATTGAAGGATAAAATCCATATGATCATCTCAATAGATGCAGAAAATGATTCTGACAAAATTTAACACCCATTTATGATAACTCTCCAGAAAGTGGGCACAGAGGAAACTTACCTCAACATAATAAAGGCCATGTGTTACAAACCCACAGCAAACATCATTCTCAATGGTGAAAAACTGAAAGCATTTCCTCTAAGATCAGAAACAAGACAAGGATGTCCACTCTCACCACTATTATTCAACATAGTTTTGGAAGTCCTAGCCATGGCAATCAGAGAACAAAAAGAAATAAAAGGAATACAAATTGAAAAAGAAGTAAAACTGTCACTGTTTGCAGATGACATGATACTATACATAGAGAATCCTAAAGATGCCACCAGAAAACTACTAGAGATAATCAATGAATCTGGTAAAGTTGCAGGATACAAAATTAATGCACAGAAATCTCTTGCATTCCTATACACTAACAACGAAAGATCAGAAAGAGAAATTAAGGAAACAATCCCATTTACCACTGCAACAAAAAGAATAAAGTACCTAGGAATAAACCTACCTAAGGAGGTAAAAGACCTGTACTCTGAAAACTGTAAGACACTGATGAAAGAAAGCAAAGATGAGGACAGGACAGGAATAAAGACGCAGATGTAGAGAATGGACTTGAGGACACGGGGAGGGGGAAGGGTAAGCTGGGACTCAGTGAGAGAGTGTCATGGACATATATACACTACCAAATGTAAAATAGATAGCTAGTGGGAAGCAGCCGCATAGCACAGGGAGATCAGCTTGATGCTTTGTGACCACCTAGAGAGGTGGGATAGGGAGGGTGGGAGGGAGACACAAGAGGGAGGGGATATGGGGATATATGTTTACGTATAGCTGATTCACTTTGTTATACAGCGGAAACTGACACAACAATGTAAAGCAATTATACTCCAATAAAGATGGTTAAAAAAAAAAAAGATGCATGCACCCCATTGTTCATTGCAGCACTATTTACAATAGCCATGTCATGGAAGCAACCTAAATGCCCATCAACAGACGAATGGATAAAGAAGACATGGTACATATATACAATGGAATATTACTCTGCCATAAAAAGGAACGAAATTAGGTCATTTGTAGAGAAGTGAATGGAGCTAGAGACTGTCATACAGAGAGACGTTAAGTCAGAAAGAGAAAAACAAATATTGTCTATTAATGCATATATGTGGAATCTAGAAAAATGGTAGAGATGAACCGGTTTGCAAGGCGGAAATAGAGAAACAGATGTAGAGAACAAACATTATAGACACCAAGCGGGGAAAGTGGTGGGGGGGCGGGGGGAGGGAGGGGGAAGGGCTGGTGGTGGTGGGATGAATTGGGAGGTTGGGATTGACATATATACACTAATATGTATAAAATAGATAACTAATAAGAACCTGCTGTATATAAAAAAACTCAACATATCCATCATGCAAACAAGTAGAAGTAACTGAGTTCCAGAACGGTCCACATGTGATTATCTCAAGCTTAAATTCTTAATTTTTAAATTATTATATAGTTTGGCCACAGTTTTGTATACTTATATAGTTTATATAGAAACATATGCAAATATGTATTTATAAGCATATGTAAGATACACATACATATACACATTTGGATTTAGGGGATGAAGGCATTCCTGTTTTAGGATCCCCTAAATTATAAATATCTAAACATTTCAATTGTGGAGTGAGGAGAGAAATCCAGACCTTAAGCCTCTCAATTCCCACTGATAAAACAGTCTTTTGTTCTCAATTCAGAGAAGTTTTGTAGTCTAGAATACCTTATCTTATGTTACAAAGAAAGCTAATAAATTACAAGTGCCTAGGCGAACATCAAGGAAAGCACTCTGACAGAATACTCTAAACAGGACTTAGCTATGCGGGTTTTCCGTAAACTTCTTTGTCACCGCTGTAAGTTGCATTAAATGGGATACCAATAGATATCTGCATTGGGAGAGGTTAATGGCCTAAGTTTCAGACACCTAAATACTGCCCTCAATCAACCACCCCTCCCTGTCAGATTCCCAGAGAAAATGTAACCGTGAGGGCTCACTAGTCAATGGAACACTATTTCTAACAAGGGATTTAGACCCACACTTCAACCTAGAACTCCAGTGTGACTGCCTGGAGGACTCCTGCCTGAGTAAAGGAGGCCTGAGAGGCCTCAAACTCAATAAAACCAAAACCCGACTTTGCCTTAATCCCCCCTCAAGCATTCATCTCAGCTCTTTCCACTTCAAAGCAAGAAAAGGTTGATCCAGAGGACTTTGACTGCCAGAAGAAGAGAGAACAGAACAGGAGCAGTAGTAGCAAGCCAGAAAGGGAGGGCCTACTAACGCCTAGAAAAGAGCTGGCTTTGCCCACCCACCCCACCTAGCCCATGTGAGCTCCTCGGATTTACTTACCTAGGCATGTGAGACAAGGAGTCAGAGGTGTCAGAGGTGAGCCAAGGAAAGAAGGCCAGCCCAATAGAGGGGCAGCTCCCCAATCTTACACCAACTTTCCAGCACCATGGAAGAAAGAGGAACATCCCAGGAAGGTGGGCCACATCCTCTTACTCTAGCCTCAAAGAAGCAAGACAGGCAGAAGGATCACATTCATTTATTCCTTCAACTCAGCACAATGAAGCCTCTGCCCATTAGCACAAGGAATAATAAAATTATCTCCAAAATGCCTGGCATTCTTCCCCAAAAGGAATTGAATGGTTATCGGGTAGGGTACCTATGAGCTTTTCTTGGCTTACAACCAACATTTCTTAAGGGGCTCAACAGAAAAATTCTAAACAACCAACTTTGAAATGTTGAACTTTTGTGGACATAAGCACACGGACAAAAGAATCATGTACATATACTCAAAATACTAAAACACCGAAATGTCAAATGGATAAATCAAGCAATTGATCTTTTCAATACTAAATCATAACCAGAACATCTATTCATGTTTATACCCTTCCTCTGAGTATATTAAACTCAACTCTTCTACCCTTGATATATTAACATTTTCTTCTTGGTGGCTCTTCATATACTTCTTTTGTTGTTTGTTTGGTTTTTTTATATACTTTTTAATATACAAGGTGAACAGACTTTGTGTCGTTGTTCTGTGCTTTTTTTGTTGTTGAAGTCTAGTTGATTTACAGTGTTGTGCCGATCTCTGCTATACAGCAAAGTGACTCAGTTATACACGTATAGGCATTCTTTTATACCTATAGTCTTTTCCATTCTGGTTTATCACAGGATGTTGAATATAGTTCCCTGTGCTATACAGTAGGACCTTGTTGTTTATCCACCCTGTATATATCGTTTACATCTGCTAATCCCACGTTCCCTTTCCTTCCCTCCCCCACCCCCCTTGTCCTTGGCAACCACAAGTCTGTTCTCAACGTCTGTGAGCCTGTTTCTGTTTTGTTCATAGATAGGTTCATTTGTGCCATATTTTAGATTCCACATATAAGTGATTATCATATGGTATTTGTCTTTCTCTTTCTGACTTACTTCACTTTGTATGATAATCTCTAGTTGCACCCATGTTGCTGCAAATGGCATTATTTCATTCCTTTTTATGGTTGAGTAGTATTTCATTGTGTGTGTGTATATATATACCACATCTTCTTTATCCATTCAACTGTCAATGGACATTTAGGTCCATGACTTGGCTACTATGAATAGTGCTGCTACGAACATAGGGGTGCATGTATCTTTTTGAATTATAGTTTTGTCTGGGTATATGCCCAGGAGTGGGATTGCTGGATCATATGGTAATTCTATTTTTAGTTTTCTGAGGAACCTCCACACTGGTTTGCATAGTGGCTGCACCAACTTACATTCCCCCCAGTAGTGTAGGAGGGTTCCCTGTCTCCACACCCTCTCAAGCACTTGTTATTTGTAGACTATTTAATGATGGCCATTCTGACTGGTGTGAGGTGGTACCTCATTGTCATTCTGATTTGCATTTCTCTAATAATTAGTGATGCTGAGCATTTTTTCATGTGCTTACTGGCCATCTGTATGCGTTCTTTGGAGAAATGTCTATTAAGATCTTCTGTCCATTTTTCAATTGGGTTGTTTGTTTTTTTGTTGTTGAGTTGTATGAGCTGTTTGTATATTTTGGAGATTAAGCTCTTGTCTGTCACATCATTTGCAAATATTTTCTCCCATTCTGTAGGTTGTCTGTTTTGTCCTTTTTAATGATTCCTTATATCTTTCTAAAAATCACACCAGAATACACACATTCATACAGAAAATTTATTTATAAAATAGCAACTTTAGTTATGATAATAATGGCAAAATTACCAAAATGTCCTTTAAACTTCTTTTTTTAGCCTTTTCTTCTTGATGGCTCTTCACATACTTTTTCATATACATCACTCATCCTAACTTCCCTGCCCTCCTACTTTGCCAAGTGTATTGCTAAACCATTAAAACACGTACAGTGGTTGCATTTGTATTACTTATTGTTACAATAACCCAGGGGGTCTCTCTATGCGTTACACTTTGCCAGTCAGGGTAGAAGCAATGTGGTCAAAGTGTAGTGCTCTTCTCACCCTTCTAATGTAGTCCTTCCTGGTCTCTGTTGTCCAGAAGCGTGCTTCAGCTTCATCCTCAGGTTCTGGAATTTTCATAACTGTGTCTTGTCTATGGATAGTTGCTAGTTGGTCTTCTTGTGAGTGAGACTGAGGTCAGGAACAACATATGTCACCATCTTGATGACATCACCCCCTAATATTTTTAGGTTTAATATTTGGGTCTGTGATCTATTTGAGTTATTTTTATATATTATGCATGGGATGAATCAAAGCTAGTATTTTTTTGCATGTGGATATCCAATTGTTCAAGCATAATTTACTGAAAAGACTATCTTTTCTCCACTTAAATGCCTTTGCATCTTTGTAGAATTCCACATTTTCTTCATTATTCCAGTTTTGTAAGTCTTGAAATTAGCTACTGTTTATCTTCTAACTTTGGTCTTCTATTTCGGAACTATTTTTGCTATACTAGGCCCTTTGCATTTCCATATGAATTTTAGAACTAAAAGTCAATTTCTGACTAAAAGCCTTCTGGGATTTTGATTGAGCTTGCATTGAATCTAAAAATCAATTTGAGTCAAATTTACATCTGCTGTCTCTGAACATGTGTATTTTTCCATTTACTGAGGTCTTTTTAAATTTCTCTCAGCAATGTTTTGCAGGTTTCAGCTTACAGATCTTTCATATGTTTTATCAGAATTGTCCCTGTGATGTGATTTATGTAAGAACTGTATATTTGGTCTTTTTTCTTTTTTTTAAATTAATTAATTAATTTATTTATGGCTGTGTTGGGTCTTCGTTTCTGTGTGAGGGCTTTCTCTAGTTGTGGCAAGCGGGGGCGACTCTTCATCGCGGTACACGGGCCTCTCACTATCGCGGCCTCTGTTGTTGAGGAGCACAGGCTCCAGACGCACAGGCTCAGTAATTGTGGCTCACAGGCCCAGTTGCTCTGAGGCATGTGGGATCTTCCCAGACCAGGGCTCGAACCCGTGTCCCCTGCATTGGCAGGAAGATTCTCAACCACTGCACCACCAGGGAAGCCCGTATATTTGGTCTTTGTCCTGGTTCCTAGCACCCTTGGTGGTAAACCCTTGGAGTTTTCTAAGTGGTAAGAGTGATAAAGTTATCTTGATATTCATAACAAACCCCTTTCAACCACACCTGAGTTTATGTTAATGAGGTGACTTCTTGAAAGCACTTAAGGATGGGAGCTGGTTACCAAGGGAATCAACCATGTGATTAGAGAATTAGACTTTCGGTCCCATCCCCCTGACCTCTAGGAATGGGAGAGGGGCTGGAGGTTGAATTGGTGACCAATGGCCAATAATTTAATCAATTATGGCTATGTAATGAAGCCTCCATAATGACCCCAAAAGATGGGGTTTGGACAGCTTCCGGGTTAGTGAACACGTGGAGATCTTGGGAGAGTGGTGCACTCAGAGAGGGCATGGAAGCTCCCCACCCTTTCCCCACACTTTGCCCTAGGCGTCTTTTCTGTCTGGCTATTCCTGAGTTAGTTATATCCTTTTATAATAAACTGGTGATCTAGTAAGTAAAATGTTTCTCTGAGTTTTGTGAGCTGCTCTAGCAAATTAATCAAACTCAAGGAAGGGGTAGAAGGAACCTCCTGTCTATAGCCAGTCAGTAAGAAGCACAGATGACAACCTGGGCCTGCAACTGGCATCTACAGCTGGGTGGGGTGGGCAGTCTTGTAGGACAGCGCCCTTAACTCCTGAGATATAATGTGTTCTCTAGGTAGATAGGGGCAGAATTAAGTTGAATTGTAGGACATAAATGAATGGTATATGAGAATTGCTTTGTGGTGTGGGGTAATAGACTCATTTTAGTCTAAGTTTTTAATAATTTTAAATACTATTGTAAATGGTATTTTTTAAACTTCAATTTCTGATTATTTCATACCAGTATATAGAAATACAATTTTTTTTGCATATTGATCTTGTATCCTGAAACCTTGTTAAGCTAATATATTAGATCTAATAGATTTTTGTACATTCAATTGAATTTTCTACTTAAAAGATCATGTCTTTTGTAAATAAAGACAATTTTACTTCTTTCTTTCCAATCTGGGTGCCTTTTATTTCTTCTTCTTGCCATATTGAAGCAGCTAGAATCTCCAGTATAATGTTGAAGAGAAGTGCTATGATTCACCATCCTGCTTCTAAGTATTTACTCAATAAAAATTAAAGTATATATTCATATGAACATTTGTACACAAATGTTTTAGTAGCTTTATTTGTCATAGCTAAAAAGTGAAATAATACAAGTAGGCTATCAACAGATGAATGAAAAATAATAAACTGTAGTAAGTCCATATGATGGAATATTATGCAGCAATATAAAAGAACAAACTATTTGCTACGTGGATGAATCTCAAAATAATTATGGTGAGTAAAAGAAGGCATACAGAAGAGTACATACTGTATGGTTTCAGGTTATATAAAATTCTGGGAAATGAAAAAGTAAATTAAAGGAAAGCAGAACAGTGGTTATTTAGGCTTGGGGTTGAGAAAGAGTGGAGAGAAACTGGAAAAAGGGATTACAAATGGGCATGAGGGAACTTTGAGGGGTGATGCATATTTTAATTATCTTGATTGTGGTTATGTTTCACAGGTGCATAAATATGTCAAAATTTATCATTTATATCATTTTATACACTTTAAATATGTGTAGTTTATTATATATAAATTATACTTTAATAAAGCTATTAAAAATAGCATTAAAAAAAGCACACCACAGGCAATGAATGAAGTCAGGTCCAGGATTATCTGGCTGGCTGTACATATAAAATGTTAAGTCTATCATATGACCCCACTGCCAAAACCTCCCTAAATGTAGCCCAAACTCTGAGATATCTGAAGAGCAATTTTAAGGCCTGCTTACATTAGGTGACTGAGTCCAAAGATGGATATATTATCAATTGAAGTGAGAAATAAATATGGTGAAGAGGCAGTTCTCAGAGAAAAGTTCCTAATATTTCTATTGGATTTAAACTGGGAGTGAGAAATAAATTTAAGGTATCTAAAGCATGGGATACCAATAGCTATCATGATTATTTTAGGAATAATATGTCATTGGCATGCAGCATGGTTTGGGATGGAATAAATGAGAGAAAAAACTGGACATAATTAGCATATAATTAGTACTAAGCAAATACTGCTGACTGCTTATATACTGGTAATAAGTGAAGGAAATTTCTGCTCTTTTTCCAGAAAAATGAAGAAAGCTTCTATTGGTGACCTCCCACTCTCAGTTACAAAGCCATGAGCCATGGTCTCTGACTTCATGGAAACTTTCTTGAACTCATTTGTGGAGATCATTCAGTCCAGCTAAGACCCTGGGATATTTGTTCAATTTCTCACACTTATAGCAACAGTCCTCTAATAGATTTTACCCGATGCTCACCCTGCCGTGCATGTTACAAGGCAATGGTTTTATGCAAATATGACTCAACTTCCATCGCTATCTCCATGCATTGCTTCATCCCAGAGTATCATCAGCTTATTAATTCAGTATCCCAGCTTGATCCTTCACCGGCCTTCATGATTTTTGAAATTTCCACAAGGTTTCTTGTTCATGAGATATTATTAATTTCTTTGCCTCAAATGAAAATGTTGTTCTGTGATCCAAAACCTGAATACCTAAGTTGCTTCTCATAAACCTAGTCACTAATGTTTCTATCAAGCTTCTAATATGTATATCTGAATTGCTGGATTTCCCTTGGAAAACTGTATTACAAGTAGCCTCAAAAAGCCAAAGGTCAGAATTCTATTTAAAAGCAAAATTCTACTACAATGTCCTTGGGAATTTTGAGATGCAATATCTTCCCTTGAGATAGAAGTAAGTATTGATAGTTAACTAAGACAGTAAGTATTTTGCATTTTTGTCTATGTATTCCTAATTGCTTGAATTCAGTAAGTTTGGGGCTCACCAAGTTAGTATTTTATAGTCAAGGCACAATGAATGATACAAAAGAAATCAATGTCATGTCATTCTACTAGTCAGGGCTCTTTCAGTTGCTAGAGATAAAACCCAATCTCAGACCAAGTTGAACAAAACAGATTTTTCATTAGCTTACATAAACAAAAAGCTCACAGGTTTCTAGCTTCAAGTATAGTGGAATCCAGGTGCTCATATATGCTCATTCTTCCTATCTTGTACAGATCTTCTAGGCATGATGAATACCTGCAGCCCCAAAGACCCACATCCTGCTATCTTAGCAACTGCCACAGAAGGAAAGCAACTTTCCCAGTAGTTCTAGCAGACAATTACCAGGGACAACTCTTTTTTTTTTTTTTCGCGGTACGCGGGCCTCTCACTGTTGTGGTCTCTCCCGTTGTGGAGCACAGGCTCCAGATGCATAGACTCAGCGGCCATGGCTCACGGGCCCAGCCGCTCCACGGCATGTGGGATCCTCCCGGACCGGGGCATGAACCCGTGTCCCCTGCATCGGCAGGCGGACTCTCAACCACTGTGCCACCAGGGAAGCCCCAGGGACAACTCTTCCTGAACTAAGCACTATGGCCAGGGGACTGGGGTGCTCAAATTAGGCCAGGGGCATGGGTCCTCTTTTGCATCTGAAAGATGGAGTCACCCATGCTCAAATCATATGGCATGGGTTCTCCTCAGCAATGGAGGGGATTTGTAAACAGATATGATGAACAGATCTCTTCTACAGTTTTCAAGAAGATAATATCCTCAAAGACATATCTACAAGGCACTGTAAAATACAAAATCAAATATAATCAAGTGCACATGTAGAAGGCAAACCGTATTTGTGCCATAGATTGTCAGACATCTCTCTTGCAGAGAGTCATCAAGAACTTTCAGAGGCAGTGACTTTGCAATATTCTTGCATCCTTCTTTGATATTCATACTATATATACTGCCAAATCAAACTTCCTAAAGCACTGCTAAAGAGCCTTTGGTAGCTCCTCAATCCTTACATAATAAGGCACAGGCATCTCAGTCTGAAGATAATCTGTGCAAATTCAATCAATAATACACATAGCTTCTGACCTTGAATGAAATATCTAGTCTCTTTAAGCCGCAGTTTACTCATTTTACATAATGCCTACTTCAATGGATGTTGGAGAATTGCATGAGCCTATCACAGTATCTGGCTCACAATAGACTCAACAAGTAGAGGAGATACTGTCATTAATATTATTGCTCATATTCCTTCACAGGAACAGCCTTCTTCCTATTGTTCTTTTATCAGATCTTCCCACTACTTTCCTCATGCAGTGTAAGCTTGAAAAAGATAGAAACCCTGGCTTAGAACTACACCTGTAACATAGTAAGTGTTCAGTACACATTTGTTGAATGAATGAATGAATGAATGTCCTACCTTGTCTCTCACCTCGAATAGTGAGCTCATTGAGGAGATGATCCCTGCTCAATTCATTTTTACATTACCCCAAGTTCCTAGTTCAGAGCCTGGAACAAATAAATATTTGTCAAATGAATGACTGAATGGATAAAAACCAAACAATTGCCTCAGTTCTTCATTTTTCCCTTCTCAAACATTAATAGAGTCAATGAACATTTTTAACTGCAATCATAATCATCATTCTTAGCATTTTAAGCTTCATATTCAGAGGGAAAATAATGCTACAAATACTATGCCTTTGTGTTCAATCAAACAGACATACAAACTAAAGTTAAAAGCATAAGGACTGACATTTATGTTGTTCAATGACATTAAAAATGTAAAGATTGCTCAGTGATTTAGAGTGCTTTTTCTTAAACCTGTTTGCTTTTCAATCCCAGATAATGAATAGTAAATAGCATGTATTTAATAAAACATTTCTGAAGTCAGAGCCTACTATTGAATGAATGATCAGTAAAATGTGCCTTTCAAGATACATGCAGGACTAATATAATCAGCTTTTTAATGAATCCCTAGACGGCAGCAGAAAGTTTTATAAATTCCAAATAGTGAGATTTTTATGAAAGTTATTAGCACACTGTTCACCAAAGAACTTTACGTCATTTCCTGGGATTTTTAACTGTTTTAACGAGGCAACAGTTACAAAAAGATTTAAAGCCTAAACTTTATTGGTGATATAATAGAACAAAGACCCATTTAGCCATGTCTTAAGTCATTCCCCAAGCATTTGCATATTGCATAAGCATGATAAAATAACGAAGAGATGACTTGTTTTTTCCAAATTCTAATGGGACTGTGTGCTTGAACATGATTTGAACCCATGTTAGTGAATTTTCTAATGGAAAAATATGACCTCCTATCTTTAAAATTAAATGACCCTTTGGAGACTTTGCTAACATTAAATGACCCATTCAAAACATCCTGATGTATTAATATATGAATCAAAAACATCTGTATCATGTTTGGCTTAAAATATACATTGATTTGAAAATAAAATGGAAAGTTTTGCAAAAATGTGTGCTTTATTTCTAAGACTGTAAACCATTAAACATATTTTTGATACTATTCTAAAATTTAATTCATTTGTTTAAAATAATGCTCAGAGAAGTCTATCTTTCTTCCTGATATGGTACTACATAGAACCTTCCAGCAGAGGGTTTTGACCTGAGATCAGTTGACTTGGAGTTGGTCTATTGATAGGCTTCAGGAAGTCCTTGAAACCTCTGAAATTGTGTTCAAAATTCCGTGTATATATGTAGACGTGTCTTTATTTAAATTGGGTTCAAAGTTTTGTGGGTCCATGCAGACATGTCTTTATCTGGAGTAGACTTTCTCAATCTTGGCATTATTGAGATTGTGGGCCAGATAACTCTTTGCTGTGGAAGCTGTCCTATGCACTATAGGATGTTGAGCATTATCCCTGGACTCTACCCACAAGATGCCACCAACACAGCCCCAATCATGACTATCAAAAAGACTTCAGCCATTACAATGTCCCTGGAGAACCACTGATGTAGAGTCCACTGTTCTCATCATATCGTATTCCCAAACAAATCAAGAGTCACTGCTTTAGCGTGTAGAACGAGAGCTCTAGTCACTTCCCCATTGGGCCCCATAGATAAGCATGCTGGTCATAACTATGATTCCCCCCAAAATGAAACCCATTGCCATTACTTTTGTGGCAGGCAGAGCGATGGATCCCCCATGACCATCCTTCCCCCTGCAAAGTGCAAACCCCTCAAGCTCTATTTTTTCAAAAAACTTTGACTAAGCTCTCCTAATTGCTGGATGGCTTCAGAAAAATCTAAGGATAGGGATTCCCTGGTGGCTCAGTGGTTAAGAATCCACCTGCCAAGAACGGAGCCCGTGTTTCCGCACAGCTGGAACTCCCGGCTCGGGGTCTCTTCCCTCTGCAGTCACGGAACTGTCCCAGAGCCCGAGGGGAGGGCGGCCTCACTGAGGCTGCCGGCTCTGGAGGGGCCCCGGCGGCCAAAGCCGCGACAGTCCTGGGGACCACGGGCCAGATCACTCATCCTGGGGTAAGCCAGCTGCCATGTCATGAGGACACTCAAGCAGCCCTAAGGAGAGATCCATGTGGCAAGAAACTGAGGCCTCCAACTGCAGCCACGTTAGGACGAGGGGAAGATGGCGGAAGAGTAAGACGCGGAGATCACCTTCCTCCCCACAGATACACCAGAAATACATCTACACGTGGAACAACTCCTACAGAACACCTACTGAACGCTGGCAGAAGACCTCAGACCTCCCAAAAGGCAAGAAACTCCCCACATACTTGGGTAGGGCAAAAGAAAAAAGAATAAACAGAGACAAAAGGATAGGGACAGGACCTGCACCAGTGGGAGGGAGCCGTGAAGGAGGAAAGATTTCCACACATGAGGAAGCCCCTTCGCGGGCGGAGGCTGCGGGTGGCGGAGGGGGCGAGCTTCGGGGCCGCGGAGGAGAGCACAGCCACAGGGGTGCGGAGGGCAAAGCAGAGAGATTCCCACACAGAGGGTCGGTGCCGACCAGCACTCACCAGCCCGAGAGGCTTGTCTGCTTACCCGCCGGGGCGGGCGGGGCTGGGAGCTGAGGCTCAGGCTTCGGTCGGAGCGCAGGGCGAGGACTGGGGCTGGCGGCGTGAGCACAGCCTGAAGGGGGCTAGTGCGCCACGGCTAGCCGGGAGGGAGTCCGGGGAAAAGTCCGGACCTGCCGAAGAGGCGAGACTTTTCTTCCGTCTTTGTTTCCTGGTGCGCCGAGAGGGGATTAAGAGCGCTGCTTAAAGGAGCTCCAGAGACGGCTGCGAGCCGCGGCTAAAAGCGGGACCCCAGAGACGGGCAGGAGACGCTAAGGCTGCTGCTGCCGCCACCAAGAAGCCTGTGTGCGAGCACAGGTCACTATCTACACCCCCCTTCCGGGGCGCCTGTGCAGCCGGCTACCGCCAGGGTCCGGTGATCCAGGGACAACTTCCCCGGGAGAACGCACGGCGCGCCTCAGGCTGGTGCAACGTCACGCCGGCCTCTGCCGCCGCAGGCTCGCCCCGCACTCCATGCCCCTCCCTCCCCCGGGCCTGAGTGAGCCAGAGCCACCGAATCAGCGGCTCCTTTAACCCCGTCCTGTCTGAGAGAAGAACAGATGCCCTCCGGCGACCTACACGCAGAGGCGGGGCCAAATCCAAAGCTGAGCCCCTGGGAGCTGTGAAAACAGAGAACAGAAAGGGAAATCTCTCCCAGCAGCCTCAGAAGCAGCGGATTAAACCTCCACTATCAACTTGATGTACCCTGCATCTGTGGAATACATGAATATACAACGGATCATCCCAAATTGAGGACGTGGACTTTGAGAGCAAGATTTATGATTTTTTCCCCTTTTCCTCTTTTTGTGAGTGTGTATGTGTATGCTTCTGTGTGAGATTTTGTGTGTATAGCTTTGCTTCCACCATTTGTCCTAGAGTTCTATCCGGCCTTTTTTTTTTTTAATTACTTTTTTATTTTAATAACTATTATATTTTATCTTACTTTATTTTATTTTCTTTTATCTTCTTTCTTTCTTTTTTCCTTCCTTCCCTCCTTTCTTCCTTCCTTCCTCCCTCCCTCCCTCCTTTCCTTGCTCCTTTGTTTCTTTCTTTCTTTCTTTCTTTTTTCTTTCTTTCTTTCTACTTTTTCTCCCTTTTATTCTGAGCCGTGAGTATGAAAGGCTCTTGATGCTGCAGCCCGGAGTCAGTGCTGTGCCTCTGAGGTGGGAGAGCCAACTTCAGGACACGGGTCCACAAGAGACCTCCCAGCTCCACATGCTATCAAACGGTGAAAATCTGCCAGAGATCTCCATCTCAACGCCAGCCCACAGCTTCAATCAACGACCAGCAAGCTACAGTGCTGGACACTCTATGCCAAACAACTAGCAAGACAGGAACACAACCCCACCCATTAGCAGAGAGGCTGCCTAAAATCATAATAAGGCCACAGACACCCCAAAACACACCACCAGATGTGGACCTGCACACCAGAAAGACAAGATCCAGCCTCATCCACCAGAACACAGGCAATAGTCCCCTTCACCAGGAAGCCTACGCAGCCCACTGAACCAACCTGAGCCCTGGGGACAGACACCAAAAACAACAGGAACTATGAACCTGCAGCCTGCAAAAAGGAGACCCCAAACACAGTAAGATAAGCAAAATGAGAAGACAGAAAAACACACAGCAGATGAAGGAGCAAGATAAAAACCCAACAGACCTAACAAATGAAGAGGAAATAGGCAGTCTACCTGAAAAAGAATTCAGAATAATGACACTAAAGGTGATCCAAAATCTTGGAAATAGAATAGACAAAATGCAAGAAACATTTAACAAGGACCTAGAAGAACTAAAGATGAAACAAACAATGATGAACAACACAATAAATGAAATTAAAAATACTCTAGAAGGGATCAATAGCAGAATAACTGAGGCAGAAGAACGGATAAGTGACCTGGAAGATAAAATAGTGGAAATAACTACTGCAGAGCAGAATAAAGAAAAAGGAATGAAAAGAACTGATGACAGTCTCAGAGACCACTGGGACAACATTAAAAGCACCAACATTCGAATTATAGGGGTTCCAGAAGAAGAAGAGAAAAAGAAAGGGACTGAGAAAATATTTGAAGAGATTATAGTTGAAAACTTCCCTAATATGGGAAAGAAAATAGTTAAGTCCAGGAAGCACAGAGAGTCCCATACAGGATAAATCCAAGTAGAAATACGCCAAGACACATATTAATCAAACTGTCAAAAATTAAATACAAAGAAAACATATTAAAAGCAGCAAGGGAAAAACAACAAATAGCACACAAGGGAATCCCCATAAGGTTAACAGCTGATCTTTTAGCAGAAACTCTGCAAGCCAGAAGGGACTGGGAGGACATATTTAAAGTGACAAAGGAGAAAAACCTGCACCAAGATTACTCTACCCAGCAAGGATCTCATTCAGATTTGATGGAGAAATTAAAACCTTTAGAGACAAGCAAAAGCTGCGAGAGCTCAGCACCACCAAACCAGCTTTACAACAAATGCTAAAGGAACTTCTCTAGGCAAGAAACACAAGAGAAGGAAAAGACCTACAATAACGAACCCAAAACAATTAAGAAATTGGAATAGGAACATACAAATCGATAATTACCTTAAATGTAAATGGACTAAATGCTCCCACCAAAAGACACAGATTGACTGAATGCATACAAAAACAAGACCCATATATATGCTATCTACAAGAGACCCACTTCAGACCTAGAGACACATACAGACTGAAAGTAAGGGGATGGAAAAAGATATCCCATGCAAATGGAAACCAAAAAAAGCTGGTGTAGCAATTCTCATATCAGACAAAATAGACTTTAAAATAATGTCTATTAGAAGAGACAAAGAGGGACACTACATAATGATCAAGGGATCGATCCAAGAAGAAGATATAACAATTGTAAATATGTATGCACCCAACATAGGAGCACCTCAATACATAAGGCAAATACTAACAGCCATAAAAGGGGAAATCGACAGTAACACAATCATAGTATGTGACTTTAACACCCCACTTTCACCAATGGACAGATCATCCAAAATGAAAATAAATAAGGAAACACAAGCTTTAAATGATACATGAAACAAAATGGACTTAATTGATATTTATAGGACACTCCATCCAAAAACAACAGAATACACATTCTTCTCAAGTGCTCATGGAACATTCTCCAGGATAGATCATATCTTGGGTCACAAATCAAGTCTTGGTAAATTTAAGAAAATTGAAATTGTATCAACTATCTTTTCCAACCACAATGCTATGAGACTAGATATCAATTACAGGAAAAGATCTGTAAAAAATACAAATACACATGGAGGCTAAACAATACACTACTTAATAACGAAGTGATCAATGAAGAAATCAAAGAGGAAATCAAACAATACCTAGAAACAAATGACAATGGAGACACGACGACCAGAAACCTATGGGAGTCAGCAAAAGCAGTTCTAAGATGGCAGTTTATAGCAATAAAATCCTATCTTAAGAAACAAGAAACATCTCGAATAAACAACCTAACCTTGCACCTAAAGCAATTAGAGAAAGAAGAACAAAAAACCCCAAAGTTAGCAGAAGGAAAGAAATCATAAAAATCAGATCAGAAATAAATGAAAAAGAAATGAAGGAAACGATAGCAAAGATCAATAAAACTAAAAGCTGGTTCTTTGAGAAGATAAACAAAATAGATAAACCATTAGCCAGACTCATCAAGAAAAAATGGGAGAAGACTCAAATCAATAGAATTAGAAATGAAAAAGGAGAAGTAACAACCGACACTGCAGAAATACAAAAGATCATGAGAGATTACTACAAGCAACTCTATGCCAATAAAATGGACAACCTGGAAGAAATGGACAAATTCTTAGAAATGCACAACCTGCCAGGACTCAATCAGGAAGAAATAGAAAATATGAACAGACCAATCACAATCACTGAAATTCACACTGTGATTAAAAATCTTCCAACAAACAAAAGCCCAAGACCACATGGCTTCACAGGCGAATTCTATCAAACATGTAGAGAAGAGCTAACATGATCCTTCTCAAACTCTTCCAAAATATAGCAGAGGGAGGACCACTCCCAAACTCAATTCTACAAGGCCACCATCACCCTGATACCAAAACCAGACAAAGATGTCACAAAGAAAGAAAACTACAGGCCAATATCACTGATGAACATAGATGCAAAAATCCTCAACAAAATACAAGCAAACCAAATCCAACAGCACATTAAAGGATCATACACCATGATCAAGTGGGGTTTATTCCAGGAATGCAAGGATTCTTCAATATATGCAAATCAATCAATGTGATAAACCATATTAACAGATTGAAGGAGAAAAACCATATGATCATCTAAATAGATGCAGAGAAAGCTTTCAACAAAATTCAACACCCATTTATGATAAAAACCCTGCAGAAAGTAGGCATAGAGGGAACTTTCCTCAACATAATAAAGGCCATATATGACAAACCCACAGCCCACATCGTCCTCAATGGTGAAAAACTGAAAGCATTTCCACTAAGATCAGGAACAAGACAAGGTTGCCCACTCTCACCACTCTTATTCAACATAGTTTTGGAAGCTTTAGCCACAGTAATCAGAGAAGAAAAGGAAATAAAAGGAATCCAAATCAGAAAAGAAAAAGTAAAGCTGTCACTGTATGCAGATGACATGATACTATACATAGAGAATCCTACAGATGCTACCAGAAAACTACTAGAGCTAATCAATGAATCTGGTAAAGTAGCAGGATACAAAATTAATGCATGGAAATCTCTGGCATGCCTATACACTAATGATGAAAAATCTGAAAGTGAAATCAAGAAAACAGTCCCATTTACCATTGCAACAAAAAGAATAAAATATCTAGGAATAAACCTAAGGAGACAAAAGACCTGTATGCAGAAAATTATAAGACACTGATGAAAGAAATTAAAGATGATACAAATAGATGGAGAGATATACCATGTTCTTGGATTGGAAGAATCAACATTGTGAAAGTGACTCTACTACCCAAAGCAATCTACTGTTTCAATGCAATCCCTATCAAACTACCACTGGCATTTTTCACAGAACTAGAACAAAAACTTTCACAATTTGTATGGAAACACAAAAGACCCCGAATAGCCAAAGCAATCTTGAGAACGAAAAATGGAGCTGGAGGAATCAGGCTCCCTGACTTCAGATGATACTACAAAGCTACAGTAATCAAGACAGTATGGTACTGGCACAGAAAGAGAAAGATAGATCAATGGAACAGGATAGAAAGCCCAGAGATAAACCCACGCACATATGGTCACCTTATCTTTGATAAAGGAGGCAGGAATGTACAGTGGAGAAAGGACAGCCTCTTCAATAAGTGGTGCTGGGGAAACTGGACAGGTACATGTAAAAGTATGAGATTAGATCACTCCCTAACACCATACACAAAAATTAGCTGAAAGTGGATTAAAGATCTAAATGTAAGGCCAGAAACTATCAAACTCTTAGAGGAAAACATAGGCAGAACACTCTATGACATAAATGACAGCAAGATCCTTTTTGACCCACATCCTACAGAAATGGAAATAAAAACAAAAATAAACAAATGAGACCTAATGAAACTTCAAAGCTTTTGCACAGCAAAGGAAACCATAAACAAGACCAAAAGACAACCCTCAGAATGGGAGAAAATATTTGCAAATGAAGCAACTGACAAAGGATTAATCTCCAAAATTTATAAGCAGCTTATGCAGCTCAATAACAAAAAAGCAAACAACCCAATCCAAAAATGGGCAGAAGACCTAAATAGACATTTCTCCAAAGAAGATATCCAGACTGCCAACAAACACATGAAAGAATGCTCAACATCACTAATCATTAGAGAAAGTAAATGAAAACTACAATGAGATATCAGCTCACACCAGTCAGAATGGCTATTATCAAAAAATCTAGAAACAGTAAATGCTGGAGAGGGTGTGGAGAAAAGGGAACCCTCTTGCACTGTTGGTGGGAGTGTAAATTGATACAGCCACTGTGGAGAACAGTATGGAGGTTCCTTAAAAAACTACAAATGGAACTACCATATGACCCAGCAATCCCACTAGTGGGCATATACCCTGAGAAAACCATAATTCAAAAAGAATCATGCACCAAAATATTCATTGCAGCTCTATTTACAATAGCCCGGAGATGGAAACAACCTAAGTGCCCATCATCGGATGAATGGATAAAGAAGATGTGGCCCATATATACAATGGAATATTACTCAGCCATAAAAAGAAATGAAACTGAGCTATTTGTAATGAGGTGGATAGACCTAGAGTCTGTCATACAGAGTGAAGTATGTCCGAAAGAGAAAGACAAATACTGTATGCTAACACATATATATGGAATTTAAGGGGGAAAATGTCATGAAGAACCTAGGGGTAAGACAGGAATAAAGACACAGACCTACTGGAGAACGGACTTGAGGATATGGGGAGGGGGAAGGATAACCTGTGTCAAAGCGAGAGAGTGGCATGGACATATATACACTACCAAACGTAAAATAGATAGCTAGTGGGAAGCAGCCACATAGCACAGGGAGATCAGCTCGGTGCTTTGTGACCACCTGGAGGGGTGGGATAGGGAGGGTGGGAGGGAGGGAGACACAAGAGGGAAGAGATATGGGAACATGTGTATATGTATGGCTGATTCACTTTGTTATGGAGCAGAAACTAACACACCATTGTAAAGCAATTATACTCCAATAAAGATGTAAAAAAAAAAAAAAAAGAATCCATCTGCCAATGCATTGGACATGGGTTCGAGCCCTGGTCCAGGAATATGCCACATGCCATGGAGCAATGAAGCCCATGCACCACAACTATTGAGCCTGCACTCTGGAGCCTGCCAGCCACAACTACTGAGTCCACGTGCCACAACTACTGAAGCCTGCATGCCTAGAGCCCGTGCTCCGCAACAGGAGAAGCCACGGCAATAAGAAGCCTGGACACCTCAACGAAGAATAGCCCCCACTCACCGCAACTAAGAAAGCCCGCGTGCAGCAATGAAGACCCAACACAACCAAAAATAAATAAATGAAATAAATTTATGAAAAACAAAACGAAGAAAATCTAACGATTATGTTTCAAGTCATAAACCTCATGGGTTTGTTGAGGTTTGTTGCTCACCTTGTTTTGATTCCCCACCACACAACCCAGTGCCTGACTCATGTAATAGATACATAGTTGGTTAATGATTGGACAATTGCATTATAAAAGCCATGGCATCTATTAAAGCCTATTCTTAATTAAAAGACCCATAGTACAAGGTAGTTCTGGAGTCACTTCCTCCCAAGGTTCTGAGTTTCTCTGCCTGCTGACTGTAAACCTGTTGCCTCAGAGATCCTCTCCATGGAGAACAGAGCCCAGTGAGCCCATTCCACACCATTAACCTGGACCCGCTGGAGGTGGACTCTCTGCTCTACATAGGTTTGGCCCCATGTGCAGCTCACAGGTATCCCTGCAGGCATCTAATATTCAAAGCATCCTTCTCATCTCTACTGGGACCCTCGTAGGGTACAGGATAGCTCTCATGCTCTGCTTTCCTTTGGCCAACAAGCACGTGGATTTTAACCTGCTTTCCTTTTCTCTTTCAGATTGCTACCACCCCTTCACTGTTCTTGATGTTCTTTTCCAAATCCAATTCTGAAGTAGAATACGATGTCTCTAGCACTCCTCCCTTCCCCCACAACTTTCTTGTCTACCTCACACAGATTGTATTAAACAAAACCAAATTCAGCTACATACCGTTTCAAACACCCGAAACATAAGGACATAAAAAGGCTAAAACTACAAGTGTGAAATACCACCCAAAAGAAAGCTAACGTAGCCAAAGAAACTCCAAGTATAAGAACATCGCCAAAGTTAAAGAGGTTTGCTGCATGACAAAAGGTTTGATTCACTGAGAATATAAATCTAAACTTAGAAAATAACTTCAAACTATGTGAAGCAGAATTTGACAGACCTACCTGAGCAACTTGAGAAATCCTCTATTACAATGAGATTTTAATATTAACTTTCTCAGTGATTAGATCAAACAAACCCTAAATTAATAAGTATATAAATATTTGGCAATACTGCTATAAGATTGATCTAATATACATATGTATTTCAAACCTTGTCCATGTAATGCACTCTCTAATAAAATATTTCATACAATTTCTCTACATAAACCTATACTATCTCCTTCCTATCCTCTCTCGGCTGAGTTCTTTGCTGCTTTGAGAAATTTTAAGCAGTAAGAATTTCTGCCTCTACCACATCTGCCCACTTAGCAGTATTTTCCCCTTTACTCTACCTTCTCACATTTGCTACAGATGTAGTATCTGTGCTCCTATGTAAAAGCCAGCCCCTGCCCTTGTGCTTTAGACCCCATCCCTTCTAGCCTCCTTCCTCCAACTGTCCTCCTTTCCCTCCTGTTTCATTCTTTTGGATCATTCCTATTAGCATTCCCATTAGCATAATCCTACCTCCTGGAAATACTGCTCTGCTCCCATTTGCTAGTAACTACTGTCTCCTAACCCTCTCCTCTGATACTCTCAAATCTACTCTAGTCCATCTTTCACACCCATCGCTCCACTGAAACTGTTCCTGTCAAGCTTTCCAATGTTAAATAGTGGTCTTTTCTGAGTTCCCATCTTATTATGCTATTGTCAGCATTGATCGACTCTCCCCTTCTTTATTCCCTTTCTTCATTAGCTTCTAGGACACCCATCCGCTTGGCTTTCCTCCCACTTCAGAGTTTGGTCCTTCTCAGTCTCTTTTACTGGTTCCTCATCTTCTCTCAGATATCTTAACATCGGAGAGTCTCAGGGCCCAGTCTCTTTGGTCCTGTCCTCTTCCCTACTCACTCCCTTGGCAACGTCATCCAGTCAGGGTTTAAGTACTGTCTATATACTAAGGTACATCCCAAATGTACATCTCCAGCCCAAGCTTAGCTCCTGAAATCTAAGTTTGTTCATCCAATTACAAGCTCTCCACTTGAAGATCTCATTCACATCACGAACTCAAGATGTTTAAAATTTAGCGTCTGATCTTCCCCCAAGAACCTAACTCACCCACAGACTTCCGACCTCAGTTAATGATGATCCCATCCCTCCGCAAGCCCAGGCAAAAACCTTGGAGTCATCCTTATTCCCTCTGCCTCATATCACCTTTATTCTGTCAGGAAATCCATTTGGCTCTATCTTTAAAAGATATCCAGAATTCAACCACTTGTCTTTACCACCATGCTACTACCATGGGCCAAGCCACCATTATCTCCTCCAAGGACTGTTACACTATCCTCTGGACTTTCCTGCTTCTATCCTTCCCCTTTAGTCTATTCTCAACACAGTGGCCACAATGACCCTTTGACAGTGTAAATCATATTATATCACTTCCCTGTTCCCCCTGTCACTCAGAGTAAACACCAAAGACCTTACAGTGAAATACACCTCATTATCTGACCTCTTCTCTCACTATTCTGTTTACACCCCTCCGGTCACACTGCCTCCTTGCTGTCCTTTGAACATACCACTCAAGTTCCCACTTACCAGTATCTCCATCTATGTGCTCTGTCTTCCTGCTTAGATCCTTTGCATTCCCTTTTCCAGCAGCCTAAAATGCTCTCCCCACAGATACCCATATGACTAATTTCCTCACCTTCTTCAGATCTTTGCTCAGATGTCATCTTTTTTTTTTTTTTTTTTTTGGGTACGCAGGCCTCTCACTGTTGTGGCCTCTCCCGTTGCGGAGCACAGGCTCCAGACGCGCAGGCTCAGAGGCCATGGCTCACGGGCCTAGCCGCTCCGCGGCATGTGGGATCTTCCCAGACCTGGGCACGAACCCACGTCCCCTGCATCGGCAGGCGGACTCTCAACCACTGTGCCACCAGGGAAGCCCGAGATGCCATCTTTTTAGTGAAGCCTTCCATGACCTCTTTATTTATAATAGCAAAAACCACCTCCAGTCCTCCTGTATTACATTCTCCCCACAGCCTTTATCAGATTCTTACACTCTTCTAATTTACTTACACACTACACTCATGATTTGTTATCTGTCTTCCTCCACTAGAATGTAAGCTCTTAAGGGCAAAGATTTCTGTCTGTTTTGTTCACTGATATATCTCAGGCACTTCAAAGAGTTCCTGGCGCACATTCCTCTCTTTGTACGTGGTTAGTAGAAATTTGTTAAATGAAAGAAATGAATGACTGAACAAATGAATAAATGAATGAATGCATAGAAATCTGCATCCAACATTTCGTCAAAATACAAATGGAATAATTGCAAATTTTGAGCATGTACTATGCTATAAGCAAGTCTAAACAAATATTAGCAGTCCCTATCATACAGACAAGTGTGGAAACATACTTGCAATTATAAAAGAGGAAGTACAGAGTCTGTCTGAAAGCAAAAACAGGAATGTCTCACCCAGAATTCTATGTTCAGGTATATATTAATGGAAAAAATAATATGATGGAAATTTTAAAGATGTGCATAGCTGAGGATGAGATGCAGAGTACAATGAGATTAGGGTGCTCTAGACAGAATGAAGGAACACGAGCAAAGACCTGACGGCAATAGTGAGAGTATGAAGAGGGAGATACACTGAAAAATGTCTGGAGTTAGGAGATGGTTGGATTGAGAATTAAGCAGGGATCATTTCACAAACATCTGTGTGTGTCCTATTAAAGAATTTAAGCTTTATCCTAAAAGCAATGGGAATCTTCTGGTTCCTTCACTTCTTTATCAGCAATGACCTTTCTCTCCATCCTATCAGCCACTCATCCCCATGGTCCTATCCTAGACCTCATCACTACTAGAAACTGCATTACTTCTAAACTCTTAATTTTACAATAGTACAATACCACACGTTTCAGCCACCAGATCTCTTGTTCATGTATTCCCACAGCTACAAACCTTCAGCCCTTCCCTCAACTAGCCTAGATCATGGTACACTATCATAATCACACTCTTTCCAAAGACCCTGAGCTCTCTTATCCTTTTATCCCTCCATACTACGCTCTTGTCAAAACCCTGATTGTTAATCTGCCTTCTTCATATATGCACTGGTATCTGAAAATTGGTAAAGAAAAATCATGAATGTAAAACTTGTTTAGCTTTAAATTAGTATCACAGACTGAAAGCAAGCGGGACCCTGTGGGGTCCTCCCAGGTACAAATCCTTTCCATGTTTCTTTTTAAAAGGAAATGGGCTTTATTCAGCCTCCTAGACCTTCCTGAATACTAAAAGGCAGAATCAAACTGGTACTACTCAGGGAAGTGAGGGAATGCAGAAACAAAGGAGGAGAACTCAAGAAACAATAGTGCAGCTCTTAAAGCAAGCTCTCCTTCCTCCTCGAGATATACATAACAAAATCTTTGAGTTCTTCTGCAGGAACTAAGGCCCCACCCAGGTGGAGGATGGTAACTTCAGGCTGAGCACAATATTGCTGGAGTGCAGCCCTGTTACCTCACCACTAACCACTCAGAAGAAATCACACTCCCCGCAGCCCTCATACCCAATTTTGCTGACAAAACTTCTCCCCCAAAACAGTCAGGGAGTTTGGGGGTATTGAGTCACTCATTCTACTTGCTTGGGCCTGCAATAAACCCTTCTCTGCTCCAGACTCCAACTTTTCAGTTTGTTTTGCCTTTCTGTGCTGCAGGCACATAAAACTGGGTTCGGTAACAAGTACACAGAAAGACCCAGAAACCCTCACTACTCTGTTTTTCTGGTAGATTCACTTTCCCACACCCTCTTTTATTTTATGTCCTTTTTCCTCTAACCTTCCACACCCCTCCTCAGTCTTCACCTTCACTCTCAGCTGAAGACTTTGCTAGGGAACCATTGACCAAAACCACCATCCTTGGCCAGACATGATGATAACTGCTTGCATGAGTTGTCTCACAACACAAGGTCCCAATGAGGAACACCGTGCTTCTGCTGAGAACTAACTGAGAGAATTCTGGAGGGGCCACAAGGAGGGAGTAGACATCTGCCAACCTCCCAGAAACCCTCACGCTGGAATCCATCTTGGCTGAGACATGCGTGCACCATCAGGCAGGACCCTGAGTCAGACCAAATATGAACCAAGAAAGATGATTGGCCAGGGACAACCCAGAAACTAACCCCATTACCGTAAAACCTGAGACTGTGAGTCACGTGGCAGCGCAGTTCCCCTGCTGCTCTCTGCCAGGATGCCCCTTCCCAATAAAGTCTTTTGCTTTATCAGGATTTGTGTCCTCGGACAATTCATTTCCGAGTGTTAGACAAGAGCCCCCTCTTGGGCCCTGGAAGGGGACCCCATTCTGGCAACATACCTACACAGAGATGTGCCTCTGCACTGCTCTTTTCTGTGAGTCCAGAGGAGAAAATGCTCTCCCCTGCTGAAGGAAGGCCCCTCTTCCACACATGGTCCTTTATTCAATCCCTCCTGCTGTCATCAAGACTGTCTCCTTCTCTCTCGTTCCTACATTGTTGACATCCCCTCTCAACTAAAGCATTCCATTGCTTCCCCGACATTCTCGAGTAGCTTTGACTTCAAAGAAAAGGACCTCACTTCACTGTAGACATCCCTCTACATTCCACACTACCTTTCCACCCCACTTCACAGCAAAACTGCTTCAACCTTTTTCTATACTCAACCCTGTCTGCTTTCTCACTTTTCCTCATCTCTCTGAAACTGAGCAGGACCCTGTGGGGCCCTCACAGGTACAAAAGGCTTTCTGTGCTCCCCGTTTCTTGTTTGTAGGAAAAGGGCTTCAGCCTTCCAGACCTTCTCTGAGTTCAAAAGGGAAGACTCAGTTACTAATTCGGGATCGTATAGCAATGGGGTAGGATCCTCGTTCCTCCTCAGGGGATGTGCAGCAATGAGATACTGAGTTCTTCCACAGGAGCAGGGAAGAACTCCTGAGCTCCACCCAGTTAGAGGACGGACGGTAACTTCAGGCTGAGCACAAGTATGTGGACCCCAGACTGGTTGCAACCAGAGGGCTGGTGACTGAGATTCCTGGAGCACCACCCTGTCACCTCCCCACCAACAAATCAAAAGAAAGTCACATACCCTGCAGCCCTCTTCCCCAATTTTGCCTATAAAACTTCTCCCCCAAAACCATCAGGGAGTTTGGGGTTTTGAGCCACTCATTCTCCTTGTGTGGCGCTTGCAATAAACCTTTCTTTGCTCCAAACTCCAACGTTAAAGTTTGTTTGGCCTCACTGTGCACACGAACCTGGGTTTGGCAACATCTTCAGTGGGCTCCAATCTGGCTTTCACTTACATTTAAGACTATTTTTGTCAATGTCATTTTCATTCTCTCTGTTGTCAAATTCAAAGAGCTTTTCTCTGTCCTTATCTTACCTCTCAGCAGCATTCCAGGAGGAGGTTAGCCTTTTCTTGTTATAATCTTCTCTTGGCTTCCTGACACAATGCATTCTTGCTTTTCCTCTCACCTCACTGCCTCCTCCTTCTCAGAGACGGTGTCTCCTTCACAAACTCTCTTTGCTGGTGTCCCTCAGAGTCATTCCAGGGTCCTCTTCTTCTGTTTTCTCTCTACACCTTTTCTTCCATGATCCCACCCAATAGTTTTAAATACCACCTATACTTTGATGATTCCCAAATTGGTATCTCCAGTATGGATGTCTCCTCTCAACCCCAGGTACTCATAACCAACTTTAACCAATGTCCATTGAATGACTCAACAGCTTCATGAACCCAAAATTGAATTTCCAGTTCAAACTCGTTCCCCATACCTTCACTGTCTTAGTAAATGTCTTCTTTGCTCATCTCACTGCTCAACCCAAAAGCCTCAGAATCTTTGTGATCCCTTCATTTCTGTCATTCATCACATTTAATCCATCAGAAAGCCCCAATGATTCTAGCTTTACAGCCTATCTCAAATATACCCATTTCTTTAACTGCCATCAACTTTGTCCATGCCACCATCATTTCCTCATTTCCCCTCTAGTCTACTGAATAGTCTTTCCCTCCCTCCCTCCCTCCCTTCCTTCCTTCCTTCCTTCTTTCCTTCCTTCCCTCTTTCCTTCTTCCTATTACAGAGCAATGTGCCCCCAGTGCAGAAAGCCAAACTCTGACAGCAGGTGTTTGCAGCAAAGTAAGAATTTATTTGCAGGAAGTCAAGCAAGGAGAATGGGCAGCTCATGCTCAAAAGACTCAAATTCCCAATGGCTTTCAGGCAAGGGTGTTTAAAGACAGTATTGGGAAGAGGTTCATAGAATGCGTGATCACCTCTTGGACTTTCTTCTGATTGGTTAGAGGTGAAGTAACAGGGTAATGTTTCAGGAATCTCAACCTTCTGGTTCCAACCAGTCTGGGGTCTACATCTTGTGGTCAAAAAGTGTCATCGTCCTCCACCCAGTTGGGGGAGGGGGCGTCTTAGTTTCTACAGAACGATTCAAAGATATGCATCAGGTTGTTATATTTATCCCTTCAGGAGGATTTAGGAGTCCTGTGACCCTATTGTCCTAACCATTAACTGCCTGAGCCTGCTCTCTGGAACGTAGGGAAGGCCTAGGAGACTAAAGCCCTTTTCTCTACAAACAAGAAACAGAGAACAGAGGGGTTTTTACCTGGGAAGGACCCCCAGGGTCCTGCTTGGTTTCAGTCTCCCCTTTTCATTGATACTCCTCAATCCTGAGAGGAACAGGGGCAGGACAAGAAAGGGAATAAAGTTTTGGATAGAGAGATTAATCATAAACTCAGCAAGGGATCTCAGTTTTAGGGGGACTTGGTTTCCCTTCCTTCTCTTTCTCTCTCTCTTTCTCCTTCCTTCCTTTCTCTTTCTGCCTACTTTGTAATCTCTTGCCTATCCCTTCCTACCCCATTCCCCGCAACAAGAAAGTGATTTTAAAAAATAAGAAGATTACTCCCTCACCCTTCCCTGGGTTCTATTGCACTTATAATAAAATCCAAACCACTTACCATGTTTTATATGACTGGGCTTCATCTAGTCCCTGCCCAACGCTACAGCCCCTTCCCCTTTGCTGAACAATGCTTATCCCCATAGATTCTGCCCCAGTTCCACAGACATAGCATGTTTTCCAGTCTCAAAGCATCTGCACATGATCTTTCTTCTGCTGGGAACCTTCCTCCCGCCACTCCTGCACATCCAGCTTCTTCCCATCCTTCACAATGTGCCTGAAATGTTACCACCCAGGGTAAAGTTTGCCTCATATCTACCTTGTTTCTTTTCTAGAACTTATTATAGTTTACACTTTTTTATTGACTTAGATTGTCTCTTCAGTGAAACTGAATATAAGCTGTGTGGGCAATGACCACATTGAACTTGTTCACCATGATATTCCTATAGTCTAGGACAGAGCCTTGCAAACACGTATTTCTTTCTTTTTTTTCTTTTTTTTTTTTTTTTTTGCGGTATGTGGGCCTCTCACTGTTGCGGCCTTTCCCGTTGCGGAGCACAGGCTCCGGACGCGCAGGCTCAGTGGCCATGGCTCATGGGCCCAGCCGCTCCGCAGCACATGGGATCTTCCCAGACCGGGGCACGAACCCGTGTCCCCTGCATCAGCAGGCGGACTCTCAATCACTGCACCACCAGGGAAGCCCCTCAAACACGTATTTCTTGAATGAATTAAGTACCAAATCAATGACATACCTGGAGGGAAGTGACATGATCAAATCCATGTTTTAGGGCAGTGGCTCTTAACTGGAGGCAATCCTCCCTCTCCCCCAGGGATGTCTGGATGTTTTGTATTGTCATGACTGGAGTGAAGGAGGACTTGCTAGTGAGTAGAGGCTAGGGTTGCTGATAAGCATCCTGTAAGGCACAGGACAGCCCTACACAACAAAGAATGATCTGGCCCCAAAGGCCCACAGTGTCAAGGTTAAGAGACCTGCTTTAGAGAGATCAAGGTAAAATTTAAAGAATACATTATTGCTAATCTCTTCCTCAGTTGGCAGTGGAGAGACCAATTAGAAGGTCGTTCCAGGTAAGAGAGGATGTCCTATAATAGAAAAAAGTATGTGGTAAGGAGAGAAGTTTGGATATAGGGTAAATGTTTAGAGCTGACTATACTTTGTAAATAACCATTGGAGGAGAGAGAGAGTCAGACAGACAGACAGACAGACAAAGATATCCAGGATTACCCACAAGTTTCTTGTTTAGATGTCTAGATAAAAGCAGTGCATTCATTAAGTCTGAAGATATAGGAAGCTGAGCTCACTTGGAGAGGAAGATGAAATCAGTCTTGAATGAAACGTGAAGTTAATAAATTGTTGGGGAACTCACAATTCGAACCTAACAAATTCCATCGCTGAAGTAAAAAAAAAAAAAAAATCCAAGATATAAATTCTCAGAGATAAATCAAGACAAATCTTATAAAGGTGAAAACAATATGGTATGAATAAATAGCATACAGTACAATTACTAGAGATATTTCACAAAAGGAAAGAAAAGAGAATAACATGAAATAAGGTAAAAAGGAATAAAAACTTCAGAAATGCAGTGATTCAAAATATCTAGAGAAATCATTGAGAGCATACAATAAAGCAGAAACTGAATTTACAATAAGATGATAATGAGAGTAGGAAACCTTTAAACTGATGTATAATCCCTTTTAGCACAAGTGAGCAATAAATGGCCAGTTTGGATTACTCATGTGAAAGGAATTTAAAAGTTTTATAATATATATAGAAAAGATCTTTTCTATATGTATCCCCTTTAAAAACAATGGTGTTAAGGCTTCTGATTTTATTTCTGACCTTTATAACTTGAAGTTCTTCATCATAAAGAAGATTTATATATGTTTATGGAACCACAACATAAAAATATACTTTTGACTGAAAGAAATTATACTTTAAGATCAAGGCTTCATTGTAAAAGACTACAATATTTTAAAATACTGGTTGTGGGACTTTCCTGGTGGCACAGTGGTAAAGAATCTGCCTTACAATGCAGGAGACAGGTTCGATTCCTGGTCAGGGAACTAAGATCCCACATGCTACAGGGCAACTAAGCCTGCGCCACAACTACTGAGCTCATGCACCTCAACTAGAGCCCATGTGCTGCAAACTACAGAGCCCACACGCTCTGGAACCCGTGCGCCACAATGAGAGAAAACCTGCACGCTACAACTAGAGAGAAGCCCGCGCACCACAAGGAAGAGCCCGCACACTGCAAGGAAAGATCCCGTATGCCTCAACGAAGATCCGTGTGTCACAACTAAGACCCAAGGCAGCCAAAAATAAATTAATAAATTTGCAAAATTTATTAAAATAAAGAAATTTAAATAAAGAATTTTTAATTTTAAATTAATTAAATTAAATTTAAATTAAATTTAAATTTTTTAATTTTAAATTAAAATAAAGAAATTTAAAAACAAACAAATAAATAAATAAAATAAAATACTGGTTGTGGTAGGCTGAGATATCTTCCTTCCAAAGATATCAGATCCTAATCCCTGGCACCTGTAAATTTTACCTTATCTGGAAAAAGGGTCTTTGCAGATGCGATTAAGTTAAGGGTCTTGAGATGGGGAGATTATTCTGGATTATCTGCGTGGACTCTAAATGCAATCACATGTAATCTTATAAGAGGGAGGCAGAGGGAGATTTGATACAGGCAGAAGTAGAGAAAACAGACAGAAGAGGAGGCCATGTGACTATGGAGACGGATTGGAGTGATACACCCGCAAGCCAAGGAATGCTGGCAGCCAGCAAAAGCTGGAAGGGGAAAGGAATAGATTCTCCTCTAGAAGCTCCAGAAGAAGCTAGCCTTGCCAACACCTTCATTTCAGCCCATTAATATTGATTTTGGACTTCTTGCCTCCAGAACTATGAAAGAATACATTTCTGTTGTTTTAGGACACCAGTTTGCAGTAATTTGTTATTATAGCAGCCATAGGAAACTAATACAAAAGAATATTTTAAATACTTGTATATTTAAAAAACAAGAAGGAAAGTAGGGAGAGATGAGACGAGATGTGCAGATATCTGATCTCAGAGGACATTGTAAACTGTATGAGGGAGGTTGGTCTTGATCTTAGCTTAGGGAAGAACCACAAAAAGATTTTAATCAGAAGAATGGTCTGATCAAATTTGCATTTAAAAAGGATCCTTCTGACTACAGCCTGGAGAAGGAGTTGGAAGGAAGCTAGAAGGAAGAATGCAAAGAGACTTCTAGGAAACAAGAAGGGGTTGCAAACCAGAGGGACTGGTGATCTGGAATGCATTAGCGGCTGTGGGGATGGTTAGAAGGGGCCAGGTTGAAGAGATGTTTAGGAGAATGCATAGACAAGACTCAGTAATTAATTATATATGAGGGGAGCAGGGAAGAAAGAGTCAAGCTGACTCCCATGTTGCTGACTTCAGCAACTGTTTGTCCTATTTTACTATTACCCAAAGAAGGAAATACTGCTAAAGATTTGAGGCGAAAGAACTCATTTGAATTTGAGATGTCTGTGAGACATCCAAGTCAATGTGTGTTTTCTAATTTTAAAAGTAACATGATTTGTAGTAGATTATTTGGAAAATGGAGGGAAAAAAGAAAGCAAACATCATCTTTAACCCCACTACTCAGAGACAGTTACAGTTAATACATGGGTGTATAGTCTTTTCTTTAAACCTGTATACACACACACACACACACACACACACACACAAGCAATATTAGGTGATTAAAATATTGTTTTGTAATCTGTTTTTCCCTTTAACAATGAATCATGGCCATTTTTATCAATCATCATTCTTCTACAATACTTTCAACGGCTGCATAGGATTTTATTATATAAATTTGCTACGACTGATTTTAGCAGTCCCCTATTGTCATCAAACCCCTTTTGTCATCAAAATATATAACGAGAGGACTTTTAGGGCAGTGAAACTATTCTGCAGTTAAATATCATTATACGTTTTTCAAAACACATAGAATGCACAACACCGAGAGTGAGCTCTGATGTAAACTATGGATTTTAGGTGATAATGGTGTGTCACTGTAGATTCTTGCATTGTAACAAACGTACCATTTTTGTGTGAGATGTTGATAGGAAGGGAGGTCGTGTACATGTGGAGGCGGGAGGCATATGGGAACTCTCTGTACCTTCTGCTCAACTGTGCTGTGAACCCAAAACTGCTCGAAAAAATAGTCAAGTGTATTATGATGAGCATCCTTGTATGTAACTCTGTTTGCATATTCCTGACTATTTCCTTAAGATAAATTCCAGTAAGTGGAATTGTCTGCTCAAAAGGTATGCTCATTTAACAACTTGTTTGTGTTACCGAATACCCCTCCAGAAAGTTTATGGTAAGTTACACCCCTAAGAGAGTACACTTGAGTTGATTTCTCATCCCTGACTCAACACTGTCCATATCATATTTCACTCCACACCTCCATTTACCCCATCCTCAAAATAATGCTATCGAAACATTATTGGATATCTCCATCAAAAAATCCCCATTTTCTTAACCACAATATAGTACCAAGTTCACTCTGTTTTTTGACTACCAGCTAGCTGCATCTCTGAGAAAATGTATGCCATGCTAATTTGTCTTTATTTAAAATAAAGAAATTCCCACATGGATCCCAGATGTTGACCATTTAATGCAAGAAGGTGTTTCCTCATTATACAAACATGGTATGTGTCCTAAATATTGGCATTGTTTCATTTATGAATCACTTAAAATAACTACATCACAAAAAACAATGGTTCACGTGTGAGTCATAAATTAAACAATGCCAATTTTTTGATGTGCACCACATTTGTATAATAAGGAAACACCTTGGATTAAATGGTCAACATCTGGAATCCATGTGAGGGCTTTAAAAAATTAGTGCTACATTTTCTTAAATTGTCCCATTGTAGAAAGAAATCCAAAATGGAGGCAATTTTTACAAAAATTTCCCTGCTCCAAATATCCTTGCAAGTAGTGCATTGCTTGGTTGGTACAAAAGCCTAAGTCAAAGCAATATAGTCAAGTTCCATTACAGGGAATGCCATAGGAGTCTAAGTCTTCTGTTTTCATTTATTTTAGATCTTATGCTGTGATACTGAGGAACACAGTTGTAGTGGATTGAATAGTGGTTCCCAAAAAAGATACGTCTATGTCCTAACTCCTAAAACCTGTGACTATGAACTTATTTGGGAAAAAAGGGCCTTTGCAGATACAATTAAGGATCTTTAGATGTGATATTCCTGGACTTCAGCTCTAAATCCAGTGACAGGTGTCCTGGATAAAAGAAAGAAAGAAAAGAAGAAAAAAAGAAATAAAAGAAAGGCAGAGGGAAGTTTGTGACATAAACACATAGGAGAGAAAAACATAAGAAGTCAGAAGTAGAGACTGGAGTCACACAGCCCAAACCAAGAATATCTAGAGGCACCACCAGAAGCTGAAGAGGGGGCTTCCTAAAACCTTCTGAGAGACCAAGGCCCTGCTGACGTCTTAATTTTAAATTTTTAGCCTCCACAACTCTAAGAGAATAAACTTGTTATTTTAAGCCACACAGTTTATGGTAATTTGTTATGGTAGCCCTAGACAACCACCATGGAAATTCATTGTAATAGGATTAGATTTACATTATGAATTGGTTATGACACGCACTTTTTTCAAATTTAACATGCTTGATATTTTGACTTTTGATTAGCATCAAGCACTTAATGGTTCTATTTTGGGTTTAGATAACATTCAAGGCTCTCTTTTAACCTTGGAATGTTCTGATCCCAAAAGATTCTCTCCATAATTTCTGTTGTTCAAGCACATTTGAGAGAATATCCATAGAGTTGTGAGAGCTGGGGAATTCTAGACTGGACAGGCAAAACAGCCTTATCAAAGAAACCTTCAAAATGGTGACACACGTCAGATACCCATTAGCTTACTGGACCTCTGCCCACATTGTGAACAAAAATATGTACCTGAAAAAGCTAACTAATGTATCAATGTGACCATAAAGCACAATTAAAGAGAGGTAGACTATTACCCTACACTAGTTATGTTTGCTGCTGGCTACGTACTGAAATCCATGTGTATACACTCCCTTGGATTTTGAATGGATGGGGGATGTTTTGATAAATTTCATGGTGGATTTTTGGAAGAGGCTCTCCAGTTAGTATATTTGCTATTCCTTGATATTCAACACCACTGAAAGTATAAGCCCAAACTTCCTCAATTTTCATTCTACATCTAGTGTTTGCTGGGCTTTCATTTAGTTAAAAGAAATAACAAGCATCAGATTGTTTTTCTTAAGTAAATTTTTGGTACAGGAGCCCAAGATCATTCTTCCCATGACCTACCATCTCCTGGCCCCATCCCCTGGTCCACCTCAAGAAATGAAGGAGTTACAAAGAAATAATATTATGCAGCTGTCATAACCAGTTTAAAGAATTTTTAATGGCATGGGAAAATATTCTCTATAAAGTTGAGTAAAAAAAAACAGAGGATAAACTAGATATACACTAGGATCCAAATTTGTTTAGACATACACATTTACATACATTCAAAAGTGAAAAATTTTCACAAGAGCTAAACTGGCTATCTCCAGGTGGCAGAATTACACATGAATTTTTCTTTGTTAGCTACATTTTCAAGTGTTTCTTAATAATGAGCATGTATAGCTTTTATAACCAAAAATACTAATGTAATGGAACCCAACTAACAGCTGGAAGCTAAGAACCATCTTTGGGGGGGGGGCTAGTACGTTGTCCTTAAGGTATTTGCTTATTTAAGAACTGGTTTATAAAGGATATAAATTAATTCTCCAAGATTTCCCCTATATAATCAAGAATACTCATCATCCTGATTTCCTCCCACTTGTGTTATTTGCTTTTTCTTCGCTCTTACCACTCACCATGGTTGCAAGTTGATCTGAGGCTGGGAAGGTAGAAAGACGAAAGTAGAGGGTAGGGTGCACTATGAACAAAAAAGTCACTATATTCTTTCCTTAGACTCTTTCTGACTCCTCTTGGGACCAATTGTGGCCTAAATGGAGGGGAGAGAGCACAGAAAATCAGCAATGCCAAATAGCTTGTATTTTTCTGAAAAATGGAGCACTCAATAATCACCCCCCCCAATCCACCACCACCACTGCAAATGGATAGATAGGGTTTTGGAGGATGTTAGATTATTTTTTACCCCAAATTTACTGGATCCAGTCACTGGTAGCACGGAATATTTCAGAAATAGTTTGGCAAGAAGACCAGATCATAAGTTCCTTAAGGGCACGGACCATGCTCTCCCTCATATTTGTTTACGTAGAGCCTAGGACAGTGCCTGACATATAATGCTTAAGAAGTGTTGAGATCCAGAAAGAAAAAATATTTTTGTGGATTTCAAAAGAGTGCAGAGGCAGTGTCTAACAAGCTCACGAGCGCAGCGGAATGAGCTTTGTTTTATTAAAGGCCAGCGGAACCTGACGAAATCACTGGTCATCAAGGGATCGGTGGTGGAGCAAGCTGGGGAGTATGTACCTTTGCAAAAGATGCATCAGAATGGGGAATGAAGGGAGCCAGAAAGAACACGTGTGGTTTATATTTAATTATGCTTTTATATTTGAAAAGTGAAAAGAAGTATATGTATGATTCTAAGGGGGTGGAGTGGGAGGTGTGGGTGCTGAAGAGTATTATGAGGTATATGCCAAATCTGTGCACATACCCAAAACTGGTTGGAAGGTATGGCATGTTCAAGGGTATGGATTTTTAAAGGCTGTGAACCACCAGACTGAATAATTAGGTTCCCCATTCAAACCACTTCATTACTAAGAAAACAGAGTTGCCTTTTAAACATCGGTGATCATGGCCTCACTGTCTCCAGATCCAGTGACCATTCCAAACCTGGTTATATACTTCCAACCCTTCATACTTAGCGTTATAAAATATTTTCCTGTATAAACGCTGAAGGATGGTGTTCACCATTTTTTCCCTTCTCTTCCACCTAAGATTAATTAGACAATGTCTTTTAAAAAATTTTAAACACTTTTGCCTGCAGGCTTATATGGTCCTGGTGCTTTCTAGAGTAGTGTTGGTCTGGAAAGCAGACAGAAAACATACTCCTATGTGATCCCTCGGAGCAAAGGAGTCTGCATTTAGAAAACAGAGGGAAATACACGTGTAAGAACACTGTAGGTGGAGGCGGCGTTGGTAAAGCACAAGTCAAAGGGGAAAGGAGACCCTTGTCAATTAGAATATGAAGCTCAGCACTTCCCTCCAACAATCTGGGTAAATGAAGGCAAAATCAAGGCACAGCAAGCATATGCCTGTGGACCATGTGCGTGTTTGTGTGTGTTTCCTAAGTACCCCTAATATATTCATCCAAGATGTACTTTTCCTAAGCCTTTAACACACGCTGAGGTAGAAACCAATTAAAAAATGTTATCTGTGGGCTTCCCTGGTGGCGCGGTGGTTGCGAGTCCGCCTGCCGATGCGGGGCACACGGGTTCGTGCCTCGGTCCGGGAAGATCCCACATGCCGCGGAGCGGCTGGGTCCGTGAGCCATGGCCGCTGAGCCTCCGCGTCCGGAGCCTGTGCCCCGCAACGAGAAAGGCCACAACAGGGAGAGGCCCGCATACCGCAAAAAAAAAAAAAAAGTATCTGTGTATACGATTATCAGGCCAATCATACAGAGAGAAGCCTCCGCTGGGTCTCAGAGCTCGAGATGAAACCCTGGGGGAAGATCATTTAAGCACCAAGTAGCTCACTTCTAAAACCTGGGTAATCGGATGGCCAAGACGCATGTTTCTCTCATTTGATTTTTAAATTATTCTCAAGAAACATCGACCATAGATAAGCACTCTATGATTTCTAGCAACAAGTGATAGAAAAATACACTTCCATTTCATAAACACTCCTGAGTGACTCTTCTCTACAGAGACTTCAAAGTTGAAGACTTTTGTGATTCTTTACTTTCCCCAAACTTCAAAATTAATAGAGAAGATACTGAAGAGAAAATCATTCCCCAAGTAAGAGATTATAAAGTACAACGTGCTTCTGAATTTCTTTAATAAATTTCTCTGCAATCCTCAAAATGTATGTCTTACAATGCATCTGAGAGCTGGGTGAATACATTCACAGTGGTAGACACCCCCGCATGGTTGGTTAGATTTCAAGAGCTGAAACTTGACTGCCAGGGGTCAAATCCCATTTATTACCCTCAGTACCTTGGGCAAATCACCCTGACCATACTGGTCTGGGTCCCTTGTCTGAGTAACAAGAATCCTAATAGTAATAGAGTCCCTACACTTCATAGGGTTATTGTCACGAGGATTAAATGAGTTAATCCACATTAAAGGCTTATTAGCAGTCTCCAGCACACAGAAAGGACCTGATAAATGTAAATGAGGTTAACATTATACAAAGAAAAGAAACCGTATTATAAATCATTTTAAGACAGGTTTTAAAATTTAAATTGCTGTCAGCAGATCCCTGCCTCTGCTTCCCACAAAGAGGGACTGAGACAATCTTCTTCTGAGATGATTTTTGATCTTCTGATAAAGACATAAGCTAGCATACACCCAATCAAGTTCCATTCATACAAAACAATTCCCTGGTGTTGACAGAAAACATTATCATCTGAAATATTACCTTTGCTAAAACTCTAAACCCTCGAAGTCTATAGCTAAGAACGTAAGCAAATTAGAAGCTACTCTCCTTATGCAGCTTTCTCACTAACAAAATTCCACATCATGAACTTCTACTAATGTTTCTTGTCCACAGATTAATAACAACCTAGTTCAAAACCACATCATTTCCTTTTTCTGCCTCATTTCCTTCAAAGTGAAACATAATTTTTTCTTGGACCTGGAATAAAAAATTCTAGATGAACTAAGCAAATCGTTACCAGAAATGCAATTTTATAATAATACTATTTCAGAGTACTCAAGAAACATAAAACATCTGTGGTGATGTTTTTGTTAATACATAAAAATAACCTAATATATACTGCATACCACCTAGATGGAAAATTGAGTCTATAACTAAAAGTGCAAACAGAAATCACTATAGATCCCATCAGTATCGGGTTTTGAAGCCCAGTTGGGAACATTTTAAGAACTGTGACACTTCTTTAAGTCTTGGTTGGAGGTCACAAACTGCTTGGCACAGATGTTTTCTTTGGCCAACACAGTATTTCAAAATTATTAAACTCAAATATCTTTAGGTGAGTCATGCCCTCTATTTACCTGACAGGCCCTTAAAGGCATTTTATTTGGCAGACCCTGATTAAGACCCATCCTTACAGAAAAGAGATCAAATGATAATCATTAGTTAAATGGGTCCCTCCCGCACTGATAGCCTGATAAAGTTCAGAGCCTTGGAAATTAAAGGTACTAACAGTTACATTCAGAAATTCTTCTAGTTGCTTGTTGGATTAATTGTAAATACATACTTTCAGTGCGTGTATCTAATAGTGGCTCATTTGATTAGGATCTCTGAGCTGAGCTGTTAAAAATCACTTACATCTGGATACTGAAAGAAACCAGAAAGTAGAGAGTTTTTTTAAAAATGTTCTTTTGATATGAAAATTTGTACTGAAGTCCAAATTTCACATAATTTTCAAAAAATTAAAAACATTCAGTCATCGTTGGTTTTTCTTCATATAAAAGGAAGTGAATTCGCTCAATGCACTATTTAGAGAGAAACTAATTTCTACTAATGTATTTTAATGAATATTTATATATATACACATAGAGACACACGCATATATACACATATTCAGAGTAAGGACTGAGCTGACCATTATTCTCGTTCTTTTCAGTTCCATCGTACTTTCTGGGAGATTCTGTTCCACTTACAAATTAAGTCTGAGTCTAGGACCCAAATAAGAGAACACTGGAGAGGTTTCCTAAAACATTAGTCCATGCTTCACTCCAAAGGTGTTAGGTTTTAGGCACTGATGAGACACAAGCTAGCAGGCTTAAGAGTCCAAACGTTAATAGTTAACTGTTTTTACGTTAACGTGGCAGAATGCTTCCATTCACACTGAGCCAGTAAGTACACCCTTGTCTCTGGCATCCTCTTCAGAACACAAATATAAGGCACCTTGCAGTGACTTTGCTTCTGGGGCCAATGCCCCTGGACTCTCCAGGATTAGTCTCTCTGATGGTTCTGGTGAATTCTCCCTCCATCTTGGACTCGAGTGCTGTTGGGAGATTTCCCAGAGTGAAGGACATGGAGAAGGGAAACCCAGAGCAGATCTTGAGAGGGGGTCCTCTTGAAGGACTACTTCTTGGATACACCTGTTGGAAAGCACTTCCTTTTCTTTGGAATTCCGCCATTTCATCCTTCTGTTCTGAAACCAGATTTTCACCTATTGATAAAGTAATTGGACAAAATGATCACTTACATCACGTTACTTCACTTCAGCATTTTAAACTGTAATTTCTTCCACTGTGCCTTCCATAGAATACCTTATCCTGAGAGCCAGCCTAGCAAAGTCCTTGTGGCTTTTTACTTCAGAAGTATCTGAGAAATTACTTTAGTACAGCATCTCCACACACTTATGAAACAAAACAACTGTGGTAAGCTGCTGACATCCTGAAAGTCAGACATCTTTCAAGACTGATTTAACTCTCTTCGATATTTTAAAATCTCATTTAGTCTGTGCTAAATTATTTATCCAAAGGAAATGTTATTGACTAGTAATAGCATCTGAGTGTTTATTTTGTGCCAGGTGTCAGGCCAGGCGCTCATCGTGGATTATACAATTTGATTCTCACAATGACTGCAAGAAGTCCTTATTTCACACATAAGAAAACTGAGGATTCAACGCAATGAACCAGTTCAAGGTCACATAGCTAGTAAAACAGAAGCATTTAGACTAGAATCCGTGACAGTCCCACTCCAGCGCTGAGGATCTTATAAACATTCAGACCTCATCAGAAACTTCTGGAGACTCAATTAAGATTACATTTTATAATGCTTGGATAAATTGCAGGCTTTATACAATTTTTAAGTTCGAGTACTTCCAGGATTTATCAAACTCGAAGAATTAGGCTCAATAAATAACAATTGATTGTAATTAACCTAAAAGTGCTTATGATGATAGTTTCTAATTTGAGCCATAACTTCCCCCACCCCACTTGAGTCTCTCTTTACTACTAACCTCCCTCTGACTGTGTTGTCAACTGTGCCTGAGCAGGAAACTTCACAACTGGTTTTCTGATAGCCAATCACATTGCTTTCCTGTGCATTACACTGCACCCTTTTTTAGTAGCTTTCTAGTTTTAGAACAAAAACTGGAAAATTTTTACCTAAAGAAGTAATTATTAAAGTGTACCAACCAGATATTTCTCCCAATGAAGTAAAAAATTCTACCTGAGATGGTCTTTCCAGATTGGCAAAACAATTCTTTCATTCTTTCAATGTGATGGGCAATGTCCAAAATGGCTACAAAAGAAACCTACCACAGGCAGCTGAGTCCGAAAGACTGCCATCTCAGTTGTAATCCTGTGATTCAGGCTTTTCACAAGAAACCAGTCCTAATGCATACATAGCAGAGCATTTGCTTCTGTTCACAAACTCATTTACTATTTGCAGTAGGCATTTACTCCCAGAATGCCTGCCAACTATTTCTAATGGGTTTTCACCAAGACAGTTATTTGTTGCCATTAGTGATTTTTGTCTTTCTCATCACATTAATTATTTTCTTCTCCTCTTAGCTTTTCTGTATATCCAGAAATTTTTTGAGTAATATCTCAATTTAAAAAAATCATGAAAAGAGTTTCTTCATAATCAGTGGCATTGGGACAAATGTACATATTTGGGAAAAATCATAAAATAAAATTTCTACCTCTCAACAAATACAAAAACAAATTCCAGATGGATTAAACAGCTAACCATAAATACAAAACTACAAAAATTCTAGAAGAAAATATAGAGATGATCATTACAGTCTTGGGGAGATGAATGTTTTCTTAAGCATGACATAAAAAAATAAGGCTACAAAGGGAAAACTAGATCTGACTACATTAAAAAAAGAGAAGTTTTTGTACAAATAAAGATGCCACAAGCATATGAAAAAGCCACAAACTACCCAAAAGAATTAAAAGCAGGGACTCAAGGAGATATTTGTACACACAATGCTCACAGTAGCATTATTCATATTAGTCAAAAGGTGGAAGCAACCCAAGTGACCACTGATGGATGAATGAATAAACAAAATGTGGTATATACATACAACTGAATATTATTCAGTCTCAAAAAGGAAGGAAATTCTGACACATGCTACACCATGGATGAAACTTGAAGACATTATGCCTCGTGAGATATTCCAGTCACAGAAGGACAAATACAGTATGATTCCACTTGTATGAGGTGCCTGGAGTAGTCAAATTCACAGAGACAGAAAGTAGAATGGTGGTTGCCTGATGCCTGCGGGGAGGGAGGAATGGGGAGTCATTGTTTAACGGGTGCAGAGTTTCAGTTTCGAGAAATGAAAAATGTTCTGGAGAGGGATGGTGGTGACAGCTGCATAACAAGGTGAATGTACTTAATGCCACTGAATCGTACACTTCAAAAAGGTTAAAATGGTAAGTTTTATGTTATGTGTATTTCACCACAATAAAAAAAAGCCACAAACTTGGAGGGGATTTTTGTGGCAGCTGTTAACAGGAAAATGTTACAAACCATAATATTCCAAATATTTTGATTAACAGCCAAAGTAATTGCTGCATATCTATCAACAAAAAGACAATAGAAAAAAAAATGGTGCAGCCATGAAAAGGTTAAATTCAGATGAAAAATGACCAGTAAAGTGATTAAAAGATTCCCGAGTTCTGATAATTAGGAAAAAAATAACAGATACAACTGCCCATGAGGTTGGCAACATTTTCAAAAATTTAAATAGTGGAGGGATTGCAAAAAAAGGACTACTTATTAGTAAGAGTAAAATTTGATATAATTCAATATCTTGATACAATATTTGGAAAGGAATTTTTAAATTGATCACAACTTAAAATGTACATACACTTTAACTTATAAATCCGACTCCTAGTTCCCTATCTTACAGAAATATTTTTAAAGTGCATAAAGATATGCAACAGTAAAAACTAGGAAGTAACTTAAAGCTGAGGATGGCTAAGTGAATTACAGTATATCCATGTCATGGTCTGCTCTGAGACACTCACTAAAAAAGAATGAAGTAAATGTGTATGCAGACATGGAAGGATGTATCCCATGCCATTTGAGTGGGGGAAGAAAAAGCAAAGGGCAAAACAATACTCACTGCCAGCAGCATTAATCCTAATAGCCCCAAAATGGGAACAATCCAAACACCCACCATTAGAATGGATAAACCCTGGTATACCATGTAATACACACAGCAATGAATGTAAACGAGCTACTGCTACAACACAGCCACGTGGATGAATCTCGCAAACACATGGTAAGTGAAAGAAGCCATATACCAAAGAAGATGTACTGAGTGATCCTATCTGTATAAAGCACAAAAACAGGCAAAACTAATCTATGCTGTTCAAAGTTCCGAAGGAGAAGGTAGTGACCGGGAGGGGGCAGGCAGGGGGCTCCTGGCCCGGTGGTAATGTTCTACCTCTTGAGCTGTGTGCTGGTGACACAAGTGATTTGTATTATCCTTCAGAAGATGTTAAAATAGATGCAGAGTGTGATGCCATTTTTATTTAAAATTATATACACGATTCTAGGTCTCAGCTTCTTCATTTGTAAAACAGAAATAGCAAAAGTAGCTACTTTTATTATCTGCAAATAACATCAAATGTAAGGGCACATAGTAGTCATTATGAAAGTATCTGTGTTTTTATGTTTGTGCATATATGACACACATATAAGTTTATTTTAAAAATAATACATGATATGCCAATAAACTCAAACAAGAGCCATACATAAATGACAGTAGTAACCAGGGAGTTGGATTGGAAAGGGAACAGATATGTTTTCATTTTTAACTTTACCAATCTCCCTTTTGTTTGAATTTACCGTAATAAATACCATGTAGTCACTGTGTAATTAGATATAGTGTACATGCAAATAAGACAACGTTAAATTACTTCCGAGCTGTTCGCCAAATTCAATAAGGCAAAAAGCGTGCATTCCTGAGGCACTTGAATTTTAAAAACTATATAATCGACTATGTAAAACTATGTGCCTGTGGATAACAACTGGGAGATAACATACAAATATGGAAACAGTTCGTTATCTCAGAGTGGAAATATTATGGTCATGGCCTCATAAATAGTCCTTAATAGGCTTGCTGCATTCCCTTTTCAACAGTTCCTTTTAAAGAAGATGCTATGTACTATCACGGATTTTCACACTTTCCCAGAGCACTGTCAGATCAATCCCAGCCACTTTTGATCTTTTAACACCTACCTCAAGTTCCAACTCAACCAGAATCCCCCAGCCTCCCAAACCTGCACACTTTCTCCCCTCTGACTCTGCTGTGTCTTATCCATACTAATGCCATGCAGGCCAGGCCCACTGAGCCCCCCACGTGATCCTCTCTCAGGCCCAGCAATTCCTCTGAGGATCAGGTAATTCCCATCACTAGACTCCCTAGGGGTATAGGAACCAGTCCTATGACCATCCTTTCCAGAGATGGGGATTAGTGTAAGGCTCCAGAGAGATACATAAGTTCTAGGAGAACCACTGATCTAGCTCCATTATTTGGCAGTATATCTAACCTACCAGGGGCTGTTTCCTATATTAATGTCTTATATTGTTATCTAACCGTTCATGAGGTTCTGCTTTGTTTTCCCAGTTGGTTGTATAAATTCCTGGGGTCCAAGGAGTGTTATCTTAATCAGTATTTATCAATATTCCCTCTTACCTAGCACAGTGTCTTACGCACAATAGACCACCAAGATATATCTATTGATTTGTCTGTCACAGACACAAAATTGCTCTGTGACATAGACAGAACTCCTATATTTGTCCCTGTTTTTAAAGTGAGAAACTGAGGCACAGAGCAGTCAATTAAGGTTATGGGCTCATTAGTCCCACACACGAGGAAAACACAGACTGGCTGATCTAGGTCAATTATCCTCTACCACACCTCGTACTGCTTCCTACGACTATAAAAAGTCGGGGGACAGGGGGACAGATCACTTCCCTAGGGAAAGGAAGCAAGGTTAAGACGGGTTTCATCCAAAAATAACTAGTTTAATAACATCCAAAGTTAGAAACCAGGTCATTTGTATTGAGGGAAGTACAGTAGAGCATGGTGGTTAACACAGAGCCTCTGCTAGCCCTTCAGGGCCTTTATGCTGATTCAAAGATTCCAGGTGGAAGGAGCCTTGCACCTGGAAAGTCAGTTTGACAAGCAGAGTACCTGCTGCATTTCAGTTGCTGCCATCCCTCTTAGCCAAATGGCCTTGTGCAGTGAACATCCTGCACAACTGTACATGGTGGCTCCAGGTTAAAGAGAATGCAAACTCCAGAGTCAGATTGCCTGGAGTGGGAGCCCAGTTCCAAAGCAGCTCCACTTTGTGACACTGGACCTCTGTTTACCTCTCTACATTTCCTCATCTAGAAAATGGGGATATTTCATATGGTGATTATAATAGGGATTAAATAGGAAAATGCTAGTGCCTTATACTGTTAACTATTTATAAGTAGGCCAATCTTTAAATGGAGTATGCTGCACTTCCCAAAAGGCTAGAAAGTCTCTTTCAAAGTTATATGAAATATCATTGTACAAGAAAGGTTTGTAAAGGTTGCAAATGTGAAACTACTTGACTGTACTTGACATAAGCCCACAGTGCAAAATAATGAAATCTATTAAGAGGTATTTATGAGTCACTCATTCATGCCTTGATTTGGGACTGGAAATGAAGAAAAAGACAGGAAAATTGGTTCCTGCTTTTGAAGGCAATTATGTAACCTGTTTCTCTGAAAACAGAGCAAACAATGTAATGATGTAAATGCCACAAGCCTTCGCTTTTCTCTTCATTTGGGAAGAATTAATCAGGCGAAAACCTAGACCTCTTCAGCAAAGGGACCGATTTCCAAATAGGAATTGTGACATATATTTCCACCCACTAAAAAATTATGCAAGTCGTTTCAATAATGCTTCAGGGTCCAGTGCTATGCCTACTACAACAAATAGTTACCAAATGAATGGATACCATTGGATTCCTTCAGAAATCAGGAGCAGTAGATATCTTCCTGCTCATTAGTACCTGTGATTCCTTTAGTCCCAAGTTGACGGCAAGTTTCTTTCGGTCTGTTTTGCTGATATATTTCTGCTTCTGAAACATTTTCTCCAGAGCCTTTCTCTGGTCCTCAGAAAAGACAGCTCTTCTTAAAATACCCCTCCGAGCTTTGGAATTAGATTCCTGTGTCAGAAGAGGCAGCACACTCTCTTCTCCTAGAGGGGAGAAAAGATACAAAAAGCCCCATTAGCTGTAGGGAGAATTCCACCTGTCTTTTCCACGACAATACCCTCCTTCTCTGTACCATGGCCCAATTATCTCATCTCTGAACTCTGCACATGTAGAGAGCTTCTTAACCTTTTTTTGGTCGTGGACTCCACTGAGAATCTGATAAATGCTCTTTGCTCCCCATTGGGAAAAAAAAGTACATATGCTTGCCTTCCCATGTCAGAAAGTCCATGGTCCCAGGTTACAAAGCTCCAATGCAGAACTAGTAGGTGGTTTAAATACTTAATTTTCCTCTAATTCTTCATTTATTTATTCATTCATTCATTGTCTCAAACTGTTGAACACTTACCATATGCCAGGCACTCCTCTCAATACTACACACTGAGAAATAAGACGTATGTTTTATCGTACTCATTACCTATAAAATCAAGTGGGAGGCATTTATTGAACCAGCATCACAAGTGTGACGAAGTATTCCTAAGAAGAGGGTGCACTGGGAGCACAAAACAATGGGCTTAATCTTCATCTGGGATGTCAGGGAAAGCTTGCAAGAGTCAGAGATGTTTAAACTGAGAAGGAAGGTTTGGAAGACCTCCAATCACCCCCTCCCTGATTCAGTTGATCATCAACTCCTTCAGGGAAGAGACATTTACTACTTTTTCTGCCTTTCTGCAGCTAGCACAACACTGGTTCCCACCCTCTGTGAGTTTCATTCATCATTCACTATTCATTTATTCAGCTTCCAAGCTGTGGTAGGAGGAATAATGTCCTTTCCAAAGATGCCCATGTCCTAATCCCCAGAACCTGTGAACATATTACATTATATGGCAAGCGGTAATTAAGGTCGCAAATGGAATTACAGTTGCTAATCAGCTGAACTTGAGGTTAGGAGAGTATCCTGGAGTATCCACGTAGGCCCAATGTAATCACAAGGGTCCTTATAAGTGGAAGAGGGAGACCAAGAAAGGAAGTCATAGTGATAGTTTTGAAGATGCTACACTTCTTCCTTTGAAGATGGAGGAAGGGGCCATGAACCAAGAAATGCACTAGAAACTGGAAAGGCGAGGAAACAGATTCTCCCCTAGAGCCTCCGGAAGAAATGTAGTCCTGCTGACACACTGATTTTAGTTCACTGAGACCCATTTCAGGCTTCTGACCTCTATAACTGTACGATAATAAGCTTGTATTAAGACATGAGGTTTGTGGACATTTGTTACAGCAGCAAGAGGACACTAATACACTGGGTATCTGCTGAGGAAACCAGACAAACGGCACATGGTCCCCACCCTCAAGGAGTTCACCTTCTCATGGGAGGACCAATACATGAACGTCACTCCAGAATACAGGCACCAGAGGAGCAGGGACTCCAGTGTACGACTGTATCCGGTATGCATTTGGGTGTTTGATAATTATTTCTAAATAAAAAAGCAAATGCATGTCTTAAGTACTGAAATAGAATGATCCCTACAGTGCTCTGGCATCACAAAAAAGGAAGTGATGAGTTCGAGAAAATAGTTAGGTTGAGTCAAGTCTAAAAGGACAATTCAGTTCCAGAGAGAAAGAACCAAGGCCAATCCAGGCAGAGTGACTAGCATGTCTCAAAGCACCAAAGCACAAAGGAATAAAGTCTCTCCAAGGAAAAGTAAGCAGTCTGCAAGGCCTTGGAAGGGCATGAAACAGAGGGTGCAAGCTGGCAACCGGATCCAGCCTGCAGACGGGCTTTGTTTAGCGTGTTGGTTAAAAATTCTGAGTTAGTCGTTCACATTTAATAACTGGGAGGTTTCATGTGAAGTCCAGGTTTCCAACATCTCTTCAAAGGTAACCACACTAGGCTCACCTTCCCATAAAGCAGAGATCTACCATAGTGAGTGGCAGGTGCCCTCTTTAGATGGAGCATGTGGTCCCCAGTTTGCCATAGCCTCACCTAACTTGCTTTTTTTTTTTTTTTTTTTGCGGTAGACAGGCCTCTCACTGTTGTGGCCTCTCCCATTGCGGAGCACAGGCTCCGGACGTGCAGGCTCAGTGGCCATGGCTCACGGGCCCAGCCGCTCTGCGGCCTGTGGGATCCTCCCGGACCGGAGCACGAACCCATGTCTCCTGCATCGGCAGGTAGACTCCCAACTACTGCACCACCAGGGAAGCCCTAACTTGCTTCTTATCTGACAGGCTGTTGAAGACATCTAGACCTCTGGCACAGAGATTATGGAGTGGAATCGAGCCAGACCATAGAGAACTACAAGGGTTTGGAACATTACCCAATAGTTAGTGAAGACCAATAGAATATGTTTAAGCAGGGTGTGACATGATAATAATAAACCTACACTGAGCACTTCCTCTGTACTCATACTTACTATGTTAAGTCGCTGACATGCATTATTTCATTTAATCCTCCCAACCTACCTATGCCATGAATGCTACTATTATTCTTCCCATTTCACAGATGAATAAAAAGAAGCTTAGGTAGCTTACGGAACTTTGTCCAAGGTCACATGGCTAGGGCTTCAAACCCAGGAATACTGATTCCAAAACAAATGCTCTTAACCCTACAGTGGACTGACACAATCTGACTTGTATTTTAGAAGAAAAATGTCAATAAGTGGATAAATCTCATCAATTTTACCTCTGTAATATAATAGCTTCCCTTCCTATTTGTTTAAAAGATTGTAAATATCTCCCAGCTAGTCTCTCAGCTCTGGGTTGTGCCTCATTCTGATTCATCCTGACATTCCCAGAACTACTGGCCTCTCCCTCTTTCTTCCAGGTCTGTAACACCTGCATCTCCGTAGAAATGCCAGAGCCCCTGGGATGTAATCAAGCCCAGTTCTTTACAAAAGTCTACTTTTACTGATGCCCTTCCCATTCATCCTCTCATGGGATCTTGGTTAATTCTCCAGCTACAGAACCAATTATTTTTGCCTCTCTCACACCGAGGTCATAGCTGGAAGTCAGGCTTTGGCACCTGGATTCACTATTTCTTAAGAGATTTGAATCGTTTTATGCAATATTTGTCAGTAATAAAAATAGTATAAACATCTCAATATGTTCATATCTTCCTAAATACTTTTCTTCTCTGAACTATCCTTTGTATAGACACCATGGAATTGGCCCTTCTGCACTATTTCAGATCACAGATTCATCTCGTGAGACGGTGTCTCTCTAGGAAGCCTCAGGACAGAAGTCTCTGGAGGATGGAAGAACTGGGTTTGGATCTCAGCACTTGGAGTGAGTTACTCTTTCAGTTTATTTTACGGAGTTTCTTTAAGGATTTGATGAAATAGCACAAAACATTTCCAGTGCCTAGCCCACAATAAGGATCCCTCAAATCTATTTCACTTGCCCCTGTTGAATTTCATTTTATTCTTATAAGAATCATATGCCACAGACATCCTCTGTACGGATGAAGAAGTGTTCAGAGCAGTTAAGTTCCAAAGCAGCACAAAGGACACAGATCTCAGTGGTAGCAAGACCTTCTAAATTCAAATTCTTGGCTCCTTTCTATGCTTCCCCACACTCTTTCTTGATGGGTCAAGAATGGGAAGAAAGAAACATTTATAAACATAGCCAGAGTTCCTGTCTGTGTCTATGGGCTTCTGCTCCCTGTCCTGGGTCAGTCTGTGAGCCTGGACCATATAGCATCTCCTATACAACCTGGCAACAGTGTCCTCAGATTCCAGCATCCCCTTCTCACTTCCTATTTTGATCTGGAATTCTTAATTTGTAACTGTATACAATCTACCATTATTAAAGCCATATGTACTAAAAATTAGGAAAGAAACTTAAATATCCAAAGTTAAAGAAATGCATAAGCACATTATGCTATATCTACTAGGTGAAATTGTAAAGAACCACTAAAGATGATGACTAGGAAGATGAGACAGCAGCAAAACAAACAAACAAACAAAAAACATTATCTGCTCAAAGCTAAGTAAAAATGCAGAGAAAAAAGACTGAAAGGCAAAACTACCCCACTAAGATAGGATACTGTTGTAGAGTTATGGACAAATAATTCACCTCCACTCTACATTTTAAGTCTGGCTCAGTTTTCTAAGGAAAACAAGCAAACGTTGTAGTAACCTTTTGGGGAGTAATCTGGCCAAGTGATTGAGTCGTCGCTGAGTGACACCTGAAAATGAATCCACTCCATCCTTCACAGATGCTCACAGTTGATAAGGAGAGGTCCGAGAAGAACAGAGACAGCCAAGGTACAAGTGAGATAAACACCCGCAGACCACCACATAGGAAGCTTTTAAGCACCAGATAAGAAGCCACTTAGTCTTGGAGGCCAAGAGAGTGAGTCCTGAGAGAGAAGAGCTGCCAGAAGACTAGCAATTCCTCTTGCTGGCCATCTTGACAAAGGTGGGCAGAGAGAGGGACTGACATTTGCAGACGCATGAGTGGGGTGAGGACGAGTGTGAAACGTGGTGAATCTAGGAATCTCACACGGCTTGGAACTTCCAGACTGCAGGGGATGAGCGGGAAGAACACAGGACATTAGCTGGGAGGTAGATGAGGGCCAGGGGTGACTGAAACAAATCTAAGGGATAATTTGCCACAGAGGAAAGCCTTCCAAGGACTTGCCCAACTTAGTATTTTAGAAAGGCCAATACTTTTTGAGCTAATACAACCTTTTACTTTTTTAAATAATTTTATTTTGTTCTTATTGAAGTATAGTTGATTTACAATGTTGTGTTAGTTTCAGGTGTACAGCACAGTGATTCAGTTTTATACATATAGTCTTTTTCAGATTCTTTTCCCTTATAGGTTATTACAAACTACTGAGTATATATATTTCCCTGTGCTATACAGTAGGTCCTTGTGGGTTATCTATTTTATAATACAACTTTTTAAATCTGTATAGAAATACAAACAAGTTTTTGGACCAATAAAGCTAGTTTAAAAAAAAAATCTGCCTACATTTTTTTCTAAGCTGAGGTTTTATACATAGGGATCATGATTTTACTCATTTTCACCCCTTCTTCACCAAGATTTACATGTTTACATAAAACAATGGGGTAACATATTTAAATGCCCCTACGACTTTTAATAGGAACCTACAGGTTTTCCTATTGAGTTATGTTTAAGTGAAGAGAAAGAAGAGTCCCGTCAAGGGGATCTACAGATAAATTATTCTCACCAACGTGGTAAAAGCTAACGTTGAAGGGTCGTGCACACAAAGCAGACCTCAGTCTCTGAAAGACAGAGCTGGAGTGGTTGTGAAGGTCAGAGGGTTAACTCCTGGGTCTGGTCTTTGGGATTCGGTGCCCTATAAGAAACACGAATACAACCACTGAACAAGCAAAAACCATGGCAAAGATAAAGAAGATTCCGTTTTTCCTTTCTTTGCTAGTTGCCTGGTTTCTCTTCGCATTCCTCTCAATACACAAATTGCGCTTGTTTTCATAAACGGAGGTGGCTCAGTTTCCTACAAGAAGCATGTGACAAGATGCTACTTCTACCACTGATGCTCTTCTCCTTGTCTCCCCCATGAGTCTTTTGTGGGCTGTCTCTGGATCTAACCATAAACTACCCTATACCATCTTCCTACCTTCTAAATCTAGGAATATGGGCTCAATTACACCTGCGAAACATAGTGACTTCAAGAACTTGTTGGTAATTCAAAAATCTCTCAGAAGCTACTGAAAAGTTATAAGCAACAAACACCTCTGATTATTCCTAAATTCATGACAAAAGTCTGATTTATATGGAAACTTACAGGTGACATAAATAAATAAATAAATAAATAAATAAAATAAATAAGTAAATAAATAAATAAAATAAATAAAATAAAAATAACAATGAAAAGGGACAGAGTTTAAGGCATGCAGTAGAAAAGACAGGGCCGCCAATTGAAGGTGCTATAGGCTCTGCTAATTTGCGAATATCATTATTATTATTTTATAATGTGGCTTCCATATATATTTGGGGCTCAACATGCGCTGATGTATGTGGCAACGACAGGCAGCATGGCATGAAATCTTTACCACAATCCCCAGAGGTACATATTATCATCCCCATTTTCCACAGGAAGAAACTGAGGCTCTGGAAAGATAAGTTGTGCAATTGAGGTCATACACCCAAGCAGAGTGAGGCCAATCAATGCTCTTTAAAATTATACCGAAGATTGTGAAAATTACCAATGTGCCGGGAAAGAGGTCGGGAGGTAGGGAGAGTCATTAAAATGGCAGAATGACCTAGTATAGAAAAGTTTAGAAAGCCCTAATTCCCTGCATCCTGAGACAGCCCCCATGTACCACACCCCCCTGGGAATCCCTGTGTGCAGTGCCTTGTGAAGGGCATTTTGAACAGAGGTGTGCTGTGTGTGAATGATACAGTACGGGGTGGGGGGCAGCGAAGAGCAATAGAGAAACACAGCAGTAGATAGGCCTCTGTCTACCCCAAGGTAGGCTACTACTACTACTTATGAACATTTGGGGAGAAAGGGAACCCCATTCCAGGAACGACCCTCGAATACTTTCACTGCCACTGTGGAACTGCTGAATAGAGCCATCAACTTGGAAAATCTATTGTCTTCGAGTCTCTGACTCCTTTAAACTTTCTTCCTAGTTGACCAAGTGTCATTTATCTCCCTTCACTATTGAGAAGTCAAAACCTATGTTCAACTTATCACACATACACAATTATGTTTTCACCACAATAATTAGGCTTCTTTCTCTGTTAGCACAAAATGCTGCATCCCTCTGAAAATCTTAGAGTTCTAAAGATAAATCCTTATAAAAGAAGCTCTCAGGCAGCCTTTTATGGATTTCCATAGGTCTTGATCAGTTCCCCAAGCCCACTCACTGCTCCAGCTGAGAGCAGGAAACATCCAGGTCAGGTGGTAAGAAGACCCATCAGAGCACTGCCACCTTTGACAGTGTCACTCATAGGACGAACCTACAGTAATAAAAATAAGGTCCTTTCCCTGCTGCCTTCAACAAAATCCTAAATTCAACTTTGGAGAGTATTCTATGTTCTTTTAAGTTTTAATGAGAAAGGGAAGATAGTAAAATGATCTCAAAACGCAGAATCTAAGTTCACCTCCCAAGAAAAAGGGACAGCAATTTATCCCAGAAGAATATTTCCTCACTCATATTTTTATAATGCTGCTGCAAATTTAAACTTTGTCTTTTAATGCATAAAATTCTTGAAAGGTCAAATTCAAGTTGGGTACTCAAAGACAAAACGAAATCATTATCTCATTAATTCAATTAGCTATTCTACAAAATTAAGACTCCTATACATTTCATGTAGTCTTTTCCTTAAGGTCATTCTCTGCATAACTTCTACAACTTTCCATCTCATTTTATGAAGTATGTTATTTTGAAAAGAACCTTATGGATATACTATCAAAGATTTTCCTTACACTGCTTTGGGGGAGAGGAGAACTTTTACCACTGCCTTTAAATTTTTCCCCACTGTAAGGATTGTGCTTAAATACCCTATTAAATTATTTATTATATGTGAGAAGGGCACTAGATGAATGATTGTTTCCACAGTGCCACAAGTCAATCATAAATCTAAAAGGTTAACAAGAGAAACTAAATCAATTTTAAACAAGTGAATCATGTTAACAGTCAAAATGGTATTTCACTTGCTAGCTGAGGATGTGTTGCTCTAATCCTACACCTTTTAGAAAGAGTGAAGTCAATATTGTGAAACAATGATGAGGGCCACTGATTTCATCTCTTAGTAAAATTTTTAGTGTAAACCATAATTTTGGCTATCCGAACTGAAATACAAAATAATACAAAATTACTTCAACAGTTCATTTTCCTTCTTTCGTACAAATGGAAAAAAACTTAAATGCTTGGGCATAAAATCATTCTTCCTATTAAAAAAAGAAGAAGAAAAGAAAATCTAGTAAATGCCTTAAATTAAAAAGCTTACCGGGCAGTTGTAAGTCTTATTAACTGTTCCTTGGTATCATTATTATTTATGTTAATATTCTTAATTGAAAGCCTAAATCCACCATTTCATTATTATTTGCTGCCAATACAGTGAACATCATAAATAAGAAAATAAGAAATTCATTTCAGATTTATCACCAATGAGACACCAATGTTTATTAAGAACACTTGTGGCATCTCTATGCTGTTTTATTTTATTTATTTATTTATTTTTTCTAGTGTTCTTTCTTTTTTTTTAAACATCTTTATTGGAGTATAATTGCTATACAATGTTGCGCTAGTTTCTGCTGTATAACAAAGTGAATCAGCTATATGCATACGTATATCCCTATATCCCCTCCCTCTTGCGTCTCCCTCCCACCCTCCCTATCCCACCCCTCTAGGTGGTCACAAAGCACCGAGCTGATCTCCCTGTGCTATGCGGCTGCTTCCCACTAACTATCTATTTTACATTTGGTAGTGTATGTATGTCAATGTTACTCTCTCACTTCGTCCCAGCTTACTCTTCCCCCTCTGCATGTCCTCAAGTCCATTCTCTATGTCTGGGTCTTTCTTCCTGTCCTGCCCCTAGGTTCATCAGAACATTTTTATTTTCTTTAGATTCCATATATATGTGTTAATATACAGTATTTTTCTCTTTCTGACTTACTCCACTCTGTATGACAGACTCTAGGTCCATCCACCTCACTACAAATAACTCAATTTTGTTTCTTTTTATGGCTGAATAATATTCCACTGTATATATGTGCCACATCTTCATTATCCATTCATCTGTTGATGGACACTTAGGTTACTTCCATGTCCTGGCTATTGTAAATAGTGATGCAATGAACATTGTGGTACATGACTCTTTCTGAATTACGGTTTTCTCAGGGCATATGCCCAGTAGTGGGATTGCTGTGTTGTAGGGTAATTCTATTTTTAGTTTTTTAAGGAACCTCCATACTGTTCTCCATAGTGGCTGTATCAATTTACATTCCCACCAACAGTACAAGAGGGTTCCCTTTTCTCCACACCCTCTCCAGTATTGTTTGTAGGTTTTTTGATGATGGCCATTCTGACAGTGTGAAGTGATACCTCATTGTAGTTTTGCTTTGCATTCCTCTAATGACTTGTGATGTTGAGCAGCTTTTCATGTGTTTGTTGGCAATCTGTATATCTTCTTTGGAGAAGTGTCTATTTAGGTCTTCTGCCCATTTTTGGATTGGGTTGTTTGTTTTTTTGATGTTGAGCTGCTTGTATATTTTGGAGATTAATCCTTTGTCGGTTGCTTCGCTTGCAAGTATTTTCTACCATTCTGAGGGGTGTCTTTTCATGTTGTTTATGATTACCTTTGCTATGCAAAAGCTTTTACGTTTCATTAAATCCCGTTTATTTTTGTTTTTATTTCCATTTCTCTAGCAGGTGGGTCAAAAAGGATCTTGCTGTGATTTATGTCATAGAGTGCTCTGCCTATGATTTCCTCTAAGAGTTTTATCGTGTCTGCCTTACATTTAGGTCTTTAATCCATTTTGAGTTTACTTTTGTGTATGGTGTTAGGAAGTGTTCTAATTTCACTCTTTTACATGTAGGTGTCCAGTTTCCCCTGCACCACTTATTGAAGAGGCGATCTTTTCTCCATTGTATACTTTTGCCTCCTTTATCAAAGATAAAGTGACCATATGTGTGTGGGTTTATCTCTGGGCTATCTACCCTGTTCCATTGATCTATATTTCTGTTTTTGTGCTAGTACCACACTGTCTAGATTACTGTAGCTTTGTAGTATAGTCTGAAGTCCAGGAGCCTGATTCCTCCAGCTCCATTTTTCTTTCTCAAGATTGCTTTGGCTATTCGGGGCCTTTTGTGTTTCCATACAAATTGTATAATTTTTTGTTCTAGTTCTGTGAAAACTGCCTTGGTAGTTTGATAAGGATTGCACTGAATCTGTGGATTGCTTTGGGTAGTATAGTCATTTTCACAATGTTGATTCTTCCAATCCCAGAACATGGTATATCTCTCCATCTGTTTGTATAATCTTTAATTCCTTCCATTAGTGTCTTATAGTTTTCTGCATACAGGTCTTTTCTCTCCCTAGGTAGGTTTATTCCTAGGTATTTTATTCTTTTTGTTGCAATGGTAAATCGGAGTGTTTCCTTAATTTCTCTATCAGATTTTTCATCATTAGTGTACAGGAATGCAAGAGATTTCTCTGCTTTAATTTTGTATCCTGCTACTCTCCCACATTCATTGATTAGCTCTCGTAGTTTTCTGGTAGTATCTTTAGGATTCTCTATGTATAGTATCATGTCATCTACAAACAGTGACAGGTTTACTTCTTCTTTTCTCATTTGGATTCCTTATATTTTTTCTTCTTCTTTGATTGCAGTGGCTAAAACTTCCAAAACTATGTTGAATAATACTGATGAAAGTGGGCAACCTTGTCTTGTTCCTGATCTTAGAGGAAATGGTTTCAGTTTTTCACCATTGAGAACAATGTTGGCTGTGTGTTTGTCATATATGGCCTTTATTATGTTGAGGTAGGTTCCCTCTATGCCTGCTTTCTGGAGGGTTATCATAAATGGGTGTTGAATTTTGTCGAAAGCCTCTTCTGCATCTATTGAGATTATCATATGATTTTTATTGTTCAATTTGTTAATATGGTGTATCACATTGACTGATTTGCATATATTGAAGAATCCTTGCATCTCTGGAATAAAGCCCACTTGATCATGGTGTATGATCCTTTAATGTGCTGTTGGATTCTGTTCGTTAGCATTTTGTTGAGGATTTTTGCATCTATGCTCATCAGAGATATTGGCCTATAGTTTTCTTTGTTTGTGACATCTTTGTCTGGTTTTGGTCTCAGGGTGATGGTGGCCTCATAGAATGAGTCTGGGAGTGTTCCTCCCTCTGCTATATTTTGGAAGAGTTTGAGAAGGATAGGTGTTAACTCTTCTCTAAATGTTTGATAGAATTCACCTGTGAATCCATCTGGTCCTGGGCTTTTGTTTTTTGGAAGATTTTTAATCACAGTCTCAATTTCAGTGCTTGTGATTGGTCTGTTTATATTTTCTATTTCTTTCTGGTTCAGTTTCGGAAGGTTGTGCTTTTCTACGAATTTGTCCATTTCTTCCAGGTTGTGCATTTTACTGGCATATAGTAGCTTCTAGTAATCTCTCATGATCATTTGTATTTCTGCAGTGTCAGCTGTTACTTCTTTTTCATTTCTAATTCTGCTGATTTGAGTCTTCTTTTTTTTTCTTGATGAGTCTGGCTAATGGTTTATCAATTTTGTTTATCTTCTCAAAGAACCAGCTTTCAGTTTTATTGATCTTTTGTATTTCTTTTTCATTTATTTCTGATCTGATCTTTAGGATTTCTTTCCTTCTGCTAACTTTGGGTTTTTTTTGTTCTTCTTTCTTTAATTGCTTTAGATGTAAGGTTAGTTTGTTCATTTGAAATTTTTCTTGTTTCCTGAAGTAGGATTGTATTGCTATAAACTTCCCTCTTAGAACTGCTTTTGTTGCATCCTATAGGTTTTGGGTCATCGTGTTTTCACTGTCATTTGTTTCTAGGTATTTTTTGATTTCCTGTTTGATTTCTTCAGTGATCACTTCGTTATTTAGTAGCATATTGTTTAGCCTCCATGTGTTTGTATTTTTTAGTTTCTTTCCTGTAACTGATATTTAGTCTCATAGTGTTGTGGTTGGAAAAGATACTTGATATGATTTCAATTTTCTTAAATTTACCAAGGCTTGATTTGTGACCCAAGATATGGTCTATCCTGGAGAGTGTTCCATGAGCACTTGAGAAGAAAGTGTATTCTGTTGTTTTTGGATGGAATGTCCTATAAATATCAATTAAATCCATCTTGTTTAATGTGTCATTTAAAGCTTGTTTTTCCTTATTTATTTTCACTTTGGATGATCTGTCCATTGGGGTGTTAAAGTCCCCTGCTATGACTGTGTTACTGCCAATTTCCCCTTTTATGCCTGTTAGAATTAGTCTTATGTATTGAGGTGCTCCTATATTGGGTGCATAAATATTTACAATTGTTATATCTTCTTGGATTGATCCCTTGATCATTATGTAGTGTCCTTCTTTGTCTCTTGTAATAGTCTTTATTTTAAAGTCTATTTTGTCTGATATGAGTATTGCTACTCCAGCTTTCTTTTGATTTCCATTTGCATGGAATATCTTTTTCCATCCCCTCACTTTCCATCTGTATATGTCCCTAGGTCTGAAGTGGGTCTCTTCTAGACAGCATATATATGCATCTTGTTTTTGTATCCATTCAGCCAGTCTATGTCTTTTAGTTGGAGCATTTAATCCATTTACATTTAAGGTAATTATCGTATATATGCTCCTATTACCATTTTCTTAATTACTTTGGGTTTGTTTTTGTAGGTCTTTTACTTCTCTCGTGTTTCCTGCCTAGAGAAGTTCCTTTGCATTTGTTGTAAAGCTGGTTTGGTGGTGCTGAATTCTCTTAATTTTTGCTTGTCTGTAGAGGTTTTAATTTCTCCATCAAATCTGAATGAGATCCTTGCTGGGTAGAGTAATCTTGGTTGTAGGTTTTTCCCTTTCATCACTTTAAATATGTCCTGCCACTCCCTTCTGGCTTACAGTTTCTGCTGAAAGATCAGCTGTTAACCTTATGGGGATTCCCTTGTATGTTATTTGTTGCTTTTAATATTTTTTCTTTGTATTTAATTTTTGATAGTTTGAATAATATGTGTCTTGGTGTGTTTCTCTTTGGGTTTATCCTGTATGGTACTCTCTGCACTTCCTGGACTTGATTGACTAGTTCCTTTCCCATGTTAGGGTTGTTTTCGACTATATCTCTTCAAATATTTTCTCAGACCCTTTCTTTTTCTCTTCTTCTGGGACCCCTATAATTTGAATGTTCATGCGTTTAATGTTGTCCCAGAGGTCTATGAGACGACCCTCAATTCTTTTCATTATTTTTTCTTTATTCTGCTCCCTGACAGTTATTTCCACCATTTTATCTTCCAGCTTATTTATCTGTTCTTCTGCCTCAGTTATTCTGCTATTGATTCCTTCTAAAGTATTTTTAATTTCAGTAATTGTGTTAGTCATAACTGTTTGTTTGCTCTTTAGGTCTTCTAGATCTTTGTTAAATGTTTTTTTGTATTTTCTCCATTCTGTTTCTGAGATTTTGGATCATCTTTACTATCATTACTCTGAATTCTTTCTCAGGTAGGTTGCCTATTTCATCTTCATTTATTTGGTCTTGTAGGTTTTTACCTTGCTCCTTCGTCTGTAATGTAATTTTTTGTTGTTTCTTTTTTTTTTTTTTTTTTGATGGATGGTACTGTATTCCTGTCTTACTGGTTGTTTGGACTGAGACATCCAGCAATGGAGTTTGCAGGCAGTTGGATAGAGCTGGGTTTTGGAGCTTAGATGAGGACCTCCGGGAGTCCTCACTCCGATTAATATTCCCTGGGGTCTGAGGTTCTCTGTTAGTCCAGCAGTTTGGACTCTGAGCTCCCTGCACAGGAGCTCGGGCCCAACCTCTGGTCTGGGAACCAAGATCCCACAAGCTTCATAGTGCAGTAAAAAAAAAAAAAAGAAAGAAAGAAAGAAAGGAAAGAGCAGTACAATATCAAAGAATAAAAAACAAAATAAAATTAGAATGATAAAAAATACATTAGGAAAAATAAAACTATAATTGGAACAACTGCAACAAAGTAAAATAAAACCACACCAGAAAAAAGAAAAGGAAAAAAAAGGGGGGGAGGGGAAACAAGCCAAAAGGAGAGAACAATAACAAAGTATAAAGAATAAAATAAAATTGGAAAAATAAAAGAATTGAAAAAATAAAAATATAAAAGAATCAACCACAATGAATCAATAAGGTAAAACAATCCCAATCTAAAAGAGGAAAAAAGAAAAAAAAAATTAGCCTTGACTATGGGGGCAGAATTTAGGCAGGGGTGGAACTTAGGCAGGGGCGGGGTTTAGGGTGGGACGGGACCTAGGTGGGTGGGGGGGCTACGTTTGAGCATGGGGTGGGGCCTCTGCTTAGGACCTGCGTGGAATAGGAGAGGGAGCACGTCAAACGGAGGGACTCTGGAGTGTGTAGTTCTGGAGTTTGGAAGTAGCGCCCTGAGTGAGGGTGTATGGGTGGGGCTTGGGTTCTGCATGGCAGGAGCGAGGGTCCAAGGGCAGAGGATTAGGCCCGGGAGCCCAACAGGCTTTCCGGTGCCTAAGTGGACAGGGAAAGCACTGGCTGCGTTCCTCCACGCCCCCCACCCCCATCTCCCCCAGGTTCTCCCCTGTCACCACTGCTGGACCCGTAACCGTGGGTCAGTCCCACTGGGTTTAGGCACTCCTCCCCTCCCCCAGCCACCCCTCGGGGTGCTGGTCCTGGAGGTCTGGCCTTTACTTTTGCTCCCCCTTCCCTCCCTCCCGCTCCCTCAGGACCTGCACGGCTGGAGGGGGCCTTGGTGGGCAGAGGATCAGGCCCGGGATCTCAGCAGGTTCCTGGGGGCCCAAGTGGGCAGGAGAAACCTGGCCATACTCCCTTTTGATCCTCTGCCCTCCCAATGGTTCCCCAATTTCCCCCTTCGGGTGTGGGATCCCTTCCCCTCACCCAGCCGCCCCTCAGGGGTGCCAGTCCCATCCCGCCTCCACTTTTCCTCCCCCTTCCTTCCCCCAATGACCCATGTCCTACCCGGTCACTGGGGCCTCCTCCCATTCCCTTAGGTTTCCGAGGTTCCCCACCGGTGCCTGGTAGGTGCCCTAGTTGTGCCGAGACGCGAATTCCGCATCCTCCTAGTACGCCATGTTGACTCCACCCTTCTATGCTGTTTTAAAATGCCAACTTAGAAATGGAGACAAACCAAGTGCATTCTCATCCTCAGTCTGAACTGTGCTGATTTTCCCCTTGTACGTTTTATTAAATGAAAAAGATAAACACAGGGCTTTGTAAGCCTCCAGAGATAGACACCACAATTTACAACAGCTACACAAAGGCATAAAGTGGGAAGGGCTGAGAAGCAGATGGAGAAAAATGAGACATGCTTAGGGTGATTTTTTTCAAGCAGTCAGGAAGATGAGGTTATCTAGAAAATGACTTTGGACCTACTTTTATGTGCTCTATTTAGTAAACTGGCCTGGGCATTAGTATGCTTTTATGGCTTAGGAACTCATTAAAACAGTACTATAAAATGAATACACACACACATTCACGCATACATGAATGTCCACCTGTTACATGCAATATTTTGGTACATTGCCCCTTACCTGTCTATATTTCCAGAGAGTTTCTAAAGTAGAAGACCAGTATTATACCAGGGTGAAAACACTGAAACTAGGGGTTGGACCTCTTTCAATCACCACCCCTGGAATACCACACTGAAGATTTAATTCCACAGAGATGCCACCATGCTGTGGTATCAGATATTTGGGGTTTAAGTCTCTACTCCAGGCATCCTTTCCTGATACTCTAATATATGGTGATAAATGTCTCCTTAATCTGTACAACAGTTTTCAATTATCCTCACAGGAGACCACCTTGAAGGAGCGAGAAAAAGGTTTAGTCATGGTTTCTATTTTTCTATTTGAATCAATACCTTCTAGTTAAATGGACAATTAATAGGTCACTTCCAAAATAGTGTATCAGTCCTGGTTAATAAACAATCCCCACAGTGGACAATGGGCCCTATGTATTCAGCAAGTCCTGTATACACTCAGCTCATCCACTAAATCCTTTTTCAGGTGGACAGGGTTATATGGGAAGATGAGCTAGAATGAGTCTATAAAAGTCAGTTTCATTCACCGCTTTATTTTTCAGCCAAGTGCTTTAAATGGTGTCCAGAAATTCACTTGGAATGTGAGACAGGAGAAAAGACTGACACACAGAGCCTTGTTTTATGACCATACAAAAGGGCAACTGACCCTTGCCCGAGCCTTTTCCCTGTGAAATGGTTCCGAAAGTTCATCTGCACAGTGAAAAATCGTGGTGAGGTCGCGTGTGGATGAGTCAAGTGAAAGTGACGATTGGTCACGGGTCTGTCACCCATTGTGGCCGGGTCCCGGCCATGTAAAGTGCTCTGTGGGAAAATATCAGCCCCCTAAAGAGATGCTCAGAAGCTTGCAGCTCATTAAACGGCCAGCATTTGCTGCCTCACTTGTCAGGAATCATTCTGTTGAGCAACTGCTCTCCTGAAACATTCATAAAACACATGCAGAGAGGCAACAGGGAATCTGAATTCAACCGTGATACAGCTCTGGACTTCCACCTGACTCTAACCCTATTTCACTTTTCACCTGACAGAGCTGTTAATCTGAATCAATGTTTTCTCTTGGGCAGCTGAGATAAATGCACCCCTCCTCTGGACTTCTTTATCATAAACTCAAATCCTCTGTCTACAGATTCTTAGCTGACCTAGAAATCTCAAGATCAGGTGAATTTTATTTCTTTTTATTTTCAGTTAGACATTTTTTTCTTTGTGCGTGTGAGTGTGTGTGTGTGCTCTTCAAGTTTTTGAAAGTTGTCATTCTCCCTCTACCCTGCACACTATTACAATTGTGTAATGTTTGAAAAGTTCTCTTGAAAACGTTTCCTACAACCCTGGTTGGTTTTCTCAAAGATCTTAAGACAAGGTATTTATCTCCTTCTACAATCTTGACAATTTTTTATTATTTTCCATGGATACCTAGTGACTTTCTGTGTCACATTTTCAGTTGAATGGTAATTTTACACAATTTCTTAGCTTTCTTTCCTTCCTTTCTTCTTCTTTAAATGAGCATTGCTACACGTTTCAGAAAGAGCCAAATGGGTCCCTCTGAGATCTTTTACATCAAATGGAAAATAAGTTGTTTTCCTTGGTGTGTCAGCCCTGGGTTTCAATGCCATTAGAAGCCACTCACAATCGCTCAGTGTGCTGAGGTCCGATAAATCTCTGGAAACCTCCTGAATAGGATCGCTGTGATTTTTAGTGAGGAATTATCTCCTTGCCATTGCATTACCAATTAGTTTTCCAGAGCACATTAAATCCTGCTGCTTTGGTTTACAGAGTAACTGAGGCATTGCTGATGAAGTATAAAAACTTACTTGGAAAAGCAGTGGGGGAGGCAGGGCGCCGACAGGACCCACCGCAGCACGACGAGTAGAACGGCGGGGCGCTCAGAAAAAAAGGCTTGGAAGGCGCTGCAGAGAAAGCGTTGATCACACTGATTAGCCATATCTCTTAGACAGTATTCAAAATTCCAATTTCCCCGAAGTCATGGAGTAAAGCACTACATCTTCTGAGGCTTTCGTTAAACTTTTACTGGAATTAAAGTCATTTTAAAGCAGGCTTTACCTGTCAAAGAGCTTGCTAAATAATTTAATCAAGATTTGGAAGCTGTGGTGTAAACAATCAAATTATCAAAACCAAACTTAGAGTCATTCGTTTTCTGTGTGGTTATAAGTAGTAAATATCAAATAGTCCTTTATCTAATACAACCTCGAGCAACACTGCCCAGGAGAACTCTCTGTGATGATGGACATGTCCTCTACTTGCACTGTCCAATATGTATCCACTTGTCACATATGCCACTAAGCACTTGAAATGTGGCTAGTATGTCTGTGTAACTGAATTCTTACTTTAAGTTCTTTTTAAATTTAAATAGACTCATGTGTCTAGAGGCTTTCACATTGAACAGCACGGCTCTGGATATAATACTTACCAAGAAACAATCTGGATGTTACACACTCCAGTTTACTCTTTTAAGAGATGGTATTACTCTACTGCTTATTTTCAGAAGGTTCTTTGAAATATATAGATAGCTAGATTCCAAAGTTGATAACAGTTAATTTACTGAGCAATTCCATAACAAAAAGTGGTCTTTCTGATCACTTTTACATGACTCAAAGTATTTGAGAATAGTAACAACATTTACTCTCAAGAGATATCAACCTGAAAGCATTTGTGTTTATAGTATAGGGAGTTGCCATATAATTCTGCTCTTCTCATTTTATTAAACTATTCTATTCAGAACATTTTTAATTCATATACACGGAATAGTTATCATTACTTTTGTAAATAAAGAAATTTTACACTCTGTTCCTCAGTAGATGAAAAATAGCTATAAAGGATGTCACAGAATATTAATGGCTCTTCTTTATTGAGCACTTACTATATGCCAGGCTTTGGTTTAGTACCTTAGATACAACATGTCCTTTAGTACAGTGGGGTTTAATACAATATAAATATGGGTGATATTTCTTTAGGTGGGCAACTTGCTTTTACCATCACATACCCAGCAGAGTGCATGGCACATTCTAAATAGTCAAAAAATGTTCAATAAATGAATGATCTTAAAACTAAGAAATAGGAAATCAGGAATTAACCTCTTCCCTGCTCCCCTGACACACCCTGAAACATAGTTATCTTCCACAACAGATGACCTTGAAATCTAGAACATGACTTGAAAATAAATATTTTTACTACTCTCCCTTCATTTTCAATGGAAACTTTTTTCTTTTCTTAATCATATACAGTGAATATTATTTTGCTACAAATACATGTCTTTTTCAAGAACACAGTAATTTCAGACTCATATTTTAACCAAATGATAAGTATGTGTTTATTTTACCAGTATCTTTGAAGGATATTTCAAAATAAGTATATATAAGAATTTTATGGTCCCATGGTCCTTAATGTCTTTGAATTGCAAATTAATCATAATGCAGGGTCTTTTCTATAATATGATGGAAAGTTGTCAATGTCAGTGTTTTTAGTTTTTAAACATCTGGATTTTCAAATAATAAAATGTCTTAATGCTACCTTGAAAATATGGCAACTAAGCAAAGTATGAAAAGGAGACCCACTTTGGTGCTCAGTAAGTTCTATGAAACTTTAAAAAAATTTTCATTGTTATCATAAGTTGTTCTAATACTGACTGAAAAACCATCATAGAAATGATAAATCACTTTATTTGAATTTGACATCTTAAATTATAAGAGTACGGCATTATTTAGGCAGAGTTACATTTTCTAATGTTTCTATGAGTTTATGAAGCACTTTGAAATGTGGAAATACATTTCCCTGTATAAAAGTTACCTCATTATGTCTATTCTCAAGTATTTCTGTTAACTAACTTATTTCACCTCCAAACTAAACACTGTAGATAATTAAGTTATGGCTATTGTGCTGTTTGGCATTTTTGAAACTGAGGTAAAAGAAAAAGGCTGAGCCATGTTGCCTTTACATACATGTGTGGAAGCATTTATCATGACAGTTGGAAATATACACACAAAAGAAATGTTTTTGCTCAATATCTCGTGTAGAAAATAAGCACATTAGTGATACTATAAAAATAACAATGCAGGACGTGGACAAATTACAAATTGTACTCGTCTAGCCAAAACGTTTCTCAGTCTAACCCTATGGCCCTAAAATGAAAAAATAAAGAATTTTTTAAAAAATGGATGGTTCATTTGAGACAAGTGTTCAATTAAATTCATTTGTGATGATAAATGAGGTTCTGAGACATAGGACCTTAGTGGTAAATTTAACCAGAAAAGGTTTTAATAGAACAGTTTGTTACAGTGCTCTATATTATCCTATCTGAATATAGTAAAGCTGTAATCAAAATGACAGTCTGTCTACAGTAGCTACTCTAGTGGCTAAAGAACTACATGTGACATGACCAGGCTTAAAGTTCCACCGTGTAGCATTTCTTCACCTTTTAAAATCACCTCACTGACACACATATATTTACACAGATTAGTCAATTCCTAATTTCCATACATAATACACCTTGTTGAAGCTGGTTTATGTAGAAATCACTGTGAAATTCCAATTAAGTGCTCCATTTTTTTATTGCTCCTACTTGGACATAAGTCAAATGCTAATCCAGCTGAGCATGTGACTGCAGGGATGTTGAATGGTGTGAGGAAATAGCCATTTAAAACAATGTAGTGCGTTAAAACCATGTGTAACACTTTTAAGTGTTTGTAAACCACATGGTTTTTAAAGTGGTGAGCAAAAACAGAAACTCAAGTGTGATAAAAACAAAGGGACGAGTTAACAGATGCATTAAAACTTTTGTAAACCACTTAAGAACTACCTTGAAGAAGCTCTGAAAAGGGCAGAAAACAAGGCAATTTCAAGCAGATGATATGCATTTCAAAGCCAATCAGTATCATTTAGATGCAGTCACTTTATCATTTATCATGAGAGAAACAATTCATTTTAGGCGTACTGAACAATATTTATGATCATACTATTTACGGAATACCTCCTATACACAGGCACTGGACTGGCTATGCATTTAACACTTGCTATTTCATTCATTAATATTCAACCTCAAATGGGCAAGCATCTGGAATGTGATGATGACTGGTCTCAGCACATTTTTTAAAAGACCAGGGAAACACAGATATTTTAGCACAGTATGTAGTTATTAGCCATGAGGGATAAGGATGTCATGCACACAGACTGCCAGTTATCCAGTAAGAGATGGAACCCAGAAAATGGACATCTCCACATCTCCCCAGCTTTCCATAAGAGAAAAACGAATGGCTTTCCCTATGGCAAAAATGCACACTGTCAGGTTCTATAGCGTGATGTTAGGTTCCCTCAGCACAACACTTCAGGATACTCCAAATTTTGTATCCTGCCAACAAATCTGCCTTCTGGGTTCTGTGGGAATCTCTTACAAACAAATGACTTAAAATTTCCGGAACAAGACTGTCTGAATCCAAATGGCTAAAATCACTTATTCACAGAAAACTTCATGAACTTTTCATTTCTTAATCAGATGTTCTGACTTATTTGAAGACACAGAATCAAACTACCTATTAATTATTTTGAATGTTTAATTAAGATGGGAACTTAGAGGCAACTTAATGGTGAACTGGCCTGGTTTGTTTTCTTTTTAACTTAACTACACGGTTCTCTGACAAAAGCATCCCACAGTCAAGGGTGGTTACAAGCCTAGATACAGAAAAATTATTTTCAAAATTCTGTTGTCTAGAAAGCAAGCAAAACATTTTAAATTGTTTTTTATTATTTTCATTTTTCTTTACCCATGGAGAACAGAGTGTATCTACATGGGGTGAAACCACATTCTTTTTATTGTCATAGCAAACTGTGGTATTGACTGATCTGTGCTGACGTTTCAAAGGACAGATCCTAAAGACCACTGATAAAACCTTCAAATAAATTTCAGGAGCTACCGCGATGCTATGCCGACTGGGCAGCATATTTTAGAAGGACAAGGAGAAATGAGAAAACGTTCCAAGGTGTCTTACAAAGGCAACCAAAAGGTCAAAAAATACCTCTGGGAAAGAATAACAGAGAATTAAATAATTTCAAAAGGATGGTTTTAATGACCTCCTTCAAGTGCTGGGCACATGGCACCGGGAATAAAGAAATCTAAACCCCTGACCTTGAAATACTACACAATTGAACTGACTATAAAGAATAGAGTGGACCCACCCCACCCCCCGCAAAAGACTCTAAAGAATGACAACCATCTGTCTTGAGTAGTAAGACCTAAGAAATAACACTTATGAATAAGGTGTGATTTATTTTATCACCCAACCTGGACGGAATTCATTTATGTGATTCACGTGCAAACTTGCCTTCCATCACAAGGCTAAGCAAGTTAAGTCATCCTTTACCTTTCTGCTCATCAGAAAACAAGAGAAGTCTGCATTTATTTTTGCCTTGAGTATTTCAGAGACAGCAAAACAAAGGTCTTAATGTTCTAGTACAGTTCACGAGAAGATAAAGCAAATGCAGAGTCTACTTGTTTGATTCTGTCCTTTTAATTCCACGCAAATAATACTTATTGCATATCTATCAAGGGCCACATTATGCACCGTGTGCTGGGATGACACAGATTAAAAAAGGATGGCTTCCCTCCCTGGAAGAATTTCTACCTTTAAATGTTCCGTACCTTACAGGTCTGAATCTGCTAATCAAATAAATGAAATACAAATATCTTCATATGCCAAATTCAGTTTTTTTTTTTTTTTTTTTTTTGGTACGCGGGCCTCTCACTGCTGTGGCCTCTCCCGCTGCGGAGCACAGGCTCCGGATGCGCAGGCTTAGCAGCCATGGCTCACGGGCCCAGCCGCTCCGCAGCATGTGGGATCTTCCCGGACCGGGGCACGAACCCGTGTCCCCTGCATCGGCAGGCGGACTCTCAACCACTGCACCACCAGGGAAGCCCCAAATTCAGTTTTGTCCTATAAAATCTGAGGCATTTTCCAAGGCCATGAGATCTAAAAAACATAGTACTGTGTGTTCCCCTAGCCAATGTTTCTCAACCCTGAATACACCTCAGAATTATCTGGAGTGCTTTTCAAAGATACAGATGCCCAGGCCCCACACCAATTGGGTTAAATCATGCTGGCGAGGAGTGGGCCCCCTAGTATACCATTATTTTTCAAAAGTTGCACTCGTGATTATAATGTATAATCAGGATGAGGCCACTGAAAAGAACACAAAAAAATGCCTGACGTGCAGCAGGCACTCAATAAATGTTAGCCTTTATTCCTACCATTATTATATAATTTGGGATCGATTGTAAGACAGCATATAAAAAGAAGCAGCATGGTCCACATTTCCACTAAAATATACTATCAAGAACAAAGAAAAGAGTTATTATTGTTAGGAAGGCTTTGTCAAAGAAGGCTTTAAGCAGGAAAAGCATCTTGATCTGGAAACTTGATTTGGAAAGTATTTGAATGGCAAAAGAAGAGAAAGGCATTCCAGGAAGGAAAGGTGGCATGAACAAAAGGAAAGAAGGCAAGGATGATGGTGACACCCAGGGCAGGTTAAGGAGACCAGCCTGACTGCTGGCCCAAGGCCAAAGATGTGAACATTAAGAATGTAGTTGGGAAGCAGCCGCATGGCACAGGGAGATCGGCTTGGTGCTTTGTGACCGCCTGGAGGGGTGGGATAGGGAGGGTGGGAGGGAAGACACAAGCGGGAAGACATATGGGAACATATGTATGTGTATAACTGATTCACTTTGTTATAAAGCAGAAACTAACACACCATTGTAAAGCAATCATACCCCAATAAAGATGTTTAAAAAAAAAAGAATGTAGTTGGACACCCCAATGTTCACAGCAGCACTATTTACAATAGCCAAGACACAGAAGCAACCGAAATGTCCATCGACAGATGAATGGATAAAGAAGATGTGGTGTATACGTATATGTGTGTGTGTATACACACACACACACACACACACACACACACACACACGATGGAATATTACTCAGCGAAGAATGAAATAATGCCATCCGCAGCAACATGGCTGAACCTAGAGATTATCATACTAAGTGAAATAAGCCAGACAGAGAAAGACAAGTATCATATGATACCACTTATATGTGGAATCTAAAAAAAATAAGATACAAACGAACTTACTTACAAAACAGAAACAGACTCACAGACACACAAAACAAACTTATGGTTACCAAAAGGGATAGCGGTGGGGAAGGATAAATTAGAAGGCTAGGATTAACAGATACACACTACTATATATAAAATAGATAACCAACAAAGACCTACGGTATAGCACAGGGAACTATACTCAGTATTTTGCAATAACCTATAAGGGAAAGGAATCTGAAAAAGAATATATATATAACTGAGAAAAAAAAGAAGGTGGCTGGAGGAGCTAAATGCAATTGATGGAATGAAGGTCTTGAAGGACAAACTGAATATTTTTATTTGATCTGATAGTCAAATGGGGATAATTAAGGTTTTCCTAAATAGCTTGATGATATGATGAAAGCTACATTAAAAAAAATCACCTGGCAGTAGTGGATGGGCTGTAGTGGAATATACAGGGGCTAAATGGAAGGATTCTACTGTGGTCACATGCTGCGTGGCAAGAGGTAACGACCAGTTGTTTGGACACTCCCACTAGCATCTTCTCTTCTGTCCTCACGACACCAACAAGGGGGTGGGGTCTGGCTTTTCCTCAAGCTGTGGGGTTCTAGTTCATTGCAATTATCAAAATTAGTGCCTTTCCCTTCAAGGAGTCTTCATTAGACAGCTGCCTCTCCCTTCAAGGAGTCTTCATCAGACAGCTTCCAAAAAATGAGCAAAATTTGAGGAAATCCCTTGCTCTTTTTATTATAAAGTCAGTGTCACAGAAGAGAATACCATGGCAGAACAGTACCTGTAGCTCTCAAACCTCTAAAATCCTCAATAAAGGCTCCTTGAGTTCCCAGCTCTACCACCATATGTGATTAATTCCTGGCACACTTTAAATGGTTGCAAATTATTTGGCACTCCTCCCATTGACAGCCATCTCTATTTCCCCTTCTCTTGTATTTGGGATAGTCTTGCTGCCTTGCTTGACCAAGGGATATGGAAGAAGTGACATTCTGGAACTTCCAAGGCTAGGTTGTAAGAAGACTTACAGCTATTGCCTGGGTTTCCGGGAATGTTGCTCTTAGAACTCTGCCTTTCAGAACCCAGGTGCCATGGTATAAGAAGCTCCAGGCCCTTGGAAAATCCAAGTGTGAATGCCGGAACAGCTCTAGTTGAGCACCCCATCAGCCAGCGTCCCTGTCAGCCAAGTGAGTCAATAGACATCCATCTTGGACATCCAGCCCAGCTGAGCCCTCAGATGATGGCAGCCCCAGCTGACCTCTAACTGCAATGAGATTCCAAGTGAGAACCACCCAGCTGCGCCCTGCCGGTCCACGAAACCGTGAGAGAAAATAATAAATTGTTCCTTTAAGCCTCTAAGTTGTGAGATGGTTTCTTCGCAGCAATACCCCTTTTCCAGTATGTATTTTACTTATGGTGGAAGGGTGGAAAGCTGTCTTTCACATCTTTCCCTGTATGTTGTCAATGGGCTCTTGAGGTATGTGGTTGAAAGTCAAATGGTGAGCCTAACATCTGTGGTCATTTTGAAATGAGGCTCAATGCAGTTACATGAATTGCTTGGGATTATATAATCAGTAATTTAAAGACCTTAGATGTGAATCTAGACTTTAAAATTAAAGAATTACTGCTAAAACCAGCTCAGAAAACTACACATTCTTTTAAAATTGACTCAATTTGCCATTTATGCTTTGGAAAAGGTTTTGGCAAACTTTTACTGTAAAGGCCCAGATAGTAAATACATTAGGCTTCGCAGGCCATGTGGTCTCTGTTGCAGCTGTTCAATGTGCAGTGTGAAAGCACCTATAGAAAATACGTAGACAAACAGAAATGACTTTGTTCCCGCTTTGAAGAATCTGTCTTTTGGTTTCAGACCCAATCTAACTCTAGGGTAGGTTCAACACACCTAAACTCAATCCAGTCCTAGGTTAGTCTATTAAAAAAATTCACCAGCAGTCACGGTTTTTATTCTCTTTTAACGTACATAAATCTTCTCAAAGAATAATTCCTCCACATATTTTAATTTTGAAAGTATTAGGGATTTAAATCTTTAAGGAACAAGGAATTTTGAGACTTCTCAAGAGAACTGGTAGATATTGTATATTCTGTTTCTGACGGCCACTTAGAACTAATGAAATCAAGGCTGTTATGGCAGGCGTGGTGCCTGAACACGTGAAAGAAAAGGGAAAAACCTAGTTCATCTTTGGAATACCTATAAACAAGAAGGCAATTAAATATTCAGCAATATATAGAAAAAGACCTGATGTTTTTTTCCTTTCCTTTTCCCCATGCTTTGTTTGATTCTGAAACAAAAGTCTAAAAACTTATAGAGGCTTCCTGATCTTTGACTTTAGAGAATTTTAGTGCCTTAAGTTTACTGTCCATATAACTTACAAAAAGAGTGTGCCCCTGAAATACTCCCAACTAATAGCTGGCTGACAAAATAATAACGTTATTAAAGATAAAATCAGTTATGGTAACTTTATATAAAGTGATGAATCACTCAGCATTGCCAAGTCAAGTATTGACTGGAGGCTAAAAAGAATGAAAGGGAGAGATTTCATTAAAAGTGGAAACATTACTGAAAGTAAAATAAAATATTTTTGGAATAAAATATACAAGGGTCTGGTAAGCATATTATACGTTAAGGCAAAAATCCAAATTCTTACTAAGAAAGTTTAAAATGGAAGCATGATCTAATGAAGTCTTTAAAGAAGGATTCTAACAAGCATTCCTGGATAAAAATCATATTGTTTCTTTCTACAGTTTCCCTTTTTATTCCTGACAGACTCCAGGTGCATTTGAATGAAAACAAAGTGATTAAAAATTGTTTTTAATTAAAAAATTTTTTTTTAATTTTAAATTTTAAAAAATTGTTTTTAATTTTTAATTTGACTTAAAAATTGTGTACCTTCACTGTGGAAAGAAAAATGACAGTAATTAAGGTAAAAAACTTTATTTAGGGCCTCTGTTAACCCAAGATTAAGTGGACAAACACTGTTTTAAGAGCTACAAATCAAGCCTTCCCACAAGGTATAAAATGGATTCTAAAATTACGGGAGATGTCAGCAAGAGAAATAGTGTGGTGGAAAGTAGGTTGAGGAGAAAATAAGGTATTTACCCCCCAACTCTAACATAAAAACACATTTCTTATGCAAAATATTTGATAATCCTATTGATTAATGCCTTATAAGACTTCAGAAAAACCTTATAAAGCAAGGTTACATAGAGATATGAAATAAATGGTAACTTATCAGTGACTTTTTTTATGAATCCAACAAAAACCTTACATTATGACTTCAAATTATAGAAGTTAAAAACTAAATCGAAATAAGCAGGATACCAAACAAATAAGATCTGCCTCAGGAATCAGACACATTATAAACCAGTCTCACAACATGATCCAATGGCTGATTTGTTAACTCTTAGAGTTTGAGAATTAAGAAATTTATGACTCAAAAAAAAAAAACCAAACACACATTTGTTTAAATATTTGAAAGACGATAACATTTTTGCTTCTGTAAAAACTTTCATAGCAATGAAGCTAAAAGTATTTTATGAACACAGCTATTATTTATGTTGCTTCCCTTACTTTCAACTTGATACCATCTCTATCATTGTTCAGCAGCAAAACTAACCGTAAGATGTTTTCTTATAGCAAAAAGAGACTTTTTCTGGTGGGCACAAGAACAGGATGGAGGAGGCACACTCCAAAAGGAATATAACGGACTCTAATGCACAGCATTGGGTCCCACAACTGAGCCACATTGATGGCAAACAAAAGTAGCTAAAAATCACCGTTGCCAATTATTTTAAGTTGCCCACAACATATGACATCCTTTGGCTTCCTGACACGACCCTGAACCCTCTGGAACCTACATTTACTTCTGCATAAATCCGTACGCAATTTTCTGGGCATTCAAACCACTGTGCCTCTTAAAATAATCCTCAAATCCCTAAAGTGAGTAAGAGTTAAGGGAGAAATTCTAAAATGTTCCTACTTGCCTACTGTATTTACTCCTATTTGATTATTAAACCTCAGCAATAAAGCTTCAATACATGTTAACAGATTGAAATTTCTTGCTGTTAAAGCAAAGTAGAGAAGCATATTTTAGGGATTGGGAGAGGGATAGGTGCTAAAGTGAGAGGCAAGTAAAATGCACATAAATTGCTACCCTTTTGTAATTCCAACTCAGACATTATTTTGGAGGGAGTGTGGTTTTCTCAATCTGAACCAGAAGTAAAAGGACTGTCTCTTAATCCTACTGGTTCTCGTCACTGCAAGAACTTCCTGAACCTGAAGTTTATGAACTTGGGGACCCTATAACAATTTGTTCAGAGCTGATTCCTCAGGAACTATGTAAAAGTTATTAATATCTTCATATAAATCCAAAGATATGTTGAGCAGATTATTTTTAAAAGTACAGGTGTAGGGCTTCCCTGGTGGCGCAGTGGTTGAGAGTCCGCCTGCCGATGCAGGAGACACGGGTTCATGCCCCAGTCCGGGAAGATCCCACATGCCCCGGAGCGGCTGGGCCCGTGAGCCACGGCCGCTGAGCCTGCGCGTCCGGAGCCTGTGCTCCGCAACGGGAGAGGCCACAACAGTGAGAGGCCCGCGTACAGCAAAAAAAAAAAAAAAAAAAAAAAAAGTACAGGTGTAGTAAGAATATTGTTTGGTATTATCTACAAATTCCACCAAAGGATGTTTGGGGCGATAGCCTGAGCAAGGAACTACCAGCATGGGTCCCATCATTATCCTTTTCTGGATCCCCCATTCCCTTTGTCCTGGTTCTGGGTCAGTATCATCAATAGTCAAGATCCTGTGACTTTAATTTGACAAAACAAACCTAGAGCATAGCGTCAGCAAAAATAAATGACAAACTCCGGCTTCATAAATCAAATCGCAGTCTTCAGCTGGACTGGAATCCCCACCTGGAGCACAGATTCATCTTCTTCTCCCTCTCCAAAGTGCCTAAGATGTAAGAGAAGCTATTTTATGTCACACTTTCAGGTATCTCAGTGAAAGCGGATAAAGCTACCAGTTGGGAAAAAAAACGTAAGTGCAAGTAGTTTAAGACGGAGTCAAGGATTAATAGGTCAAGAGTAACTGGCACTGTGAGGTGGACAAGACACTCAGAGTGCACGTGACACATTAATTAACAGCCCTACAGGGGTACCAGAAAAAAATACTATGGATGTGGTTCCATTTCTGTACTACATAGTACAACCTACTCGACAAAATTACTTTAAAAAAAGAACAGTTCAATTCAACGTTTCAGAATAAACATTTGCTTTCTAAGCCTTTTATATGCAGCCCTAGGAGTAGATTTAATAATCACTAAATTACATTCAGGATATTATCTTCATTTCAAACACTTTCTAAAATGTTTAACTTAACAAATGTTACTGAAAAGCAAGGCTATTTGTTCCACTTACTTTGAAGAAAACTGGTGACATAACTAAGAGAAATTTTAAATTTTCAGCTTTTTACATTTCAGGACCCTCTTTAATATACAAAAACATGGATATTTAAATCTAGCACAATAGCCACCAAGTAATGACATTAATGAACTTCTGGGGGAGGATCTCTGATGATTAGGATTTACTTGAAAAACCTCGTTTCATTAATAAACTATAATATCCAAAATTCTTTTTTTCACATACAACCCCTGGAGGTGAATCTACTCAACTACCTGTTATTACACTAAACATGCCCCTTTCAAACTTCGAAGACTGCCCTCTGATTTTTTAAGTTTTTAAACTACTCTATATATACAACTTGACAACATACAGCTATGGAATGTTCCTTTGCTTGCTCTAAATACTTAAAGGCTTGCCAGTTTTCAGGGATGAAGTACTATATTCTCTGTCAAAAGCTATATTCTCTGTCAAAAGCTAAACTTTCATCCATAATCTGTAAACCTGTGTTACTGTCACCACCTTTCAGACACGTAACAAGATGAAGGGGAAGGCCAATTTCTTTCCTTATGGGCTCAGATATAAGATCCCTGCCTGATTTATTATTGTGATACATGCAATTGGTTATCCCATAAGCCCTCATTAGTTTTCTCACATCCAGTGAAAGACTAATCCAAGGAATATGGAGATTTGGGGCAATTTTCTTCTCTTTCACAAGACCACAGATGTTTAAACTGATACTTCAGACAAAAACAAAATTAGGAAGTGGAATAATCTTTGTAGGAAAAAATTGGCCTATTATGAGAATTAAAGCAGCTAACAATTATGAAAATGCTTGGTAAACCATAAAGTAGGACAGAACATGGACTATAAGCTTCACAGGGGCAGAGACAGTCATCTGTTTTGTTCACTGATTATCCCAATGGCCTGGAACAGTCTGAACACATGGGAGACAGTCAGTAAGCATTTGCTGAATGAATGAACTATATGGTATAATTAATAGTGGGTAACAAAAATAATGAAGCCGAAATGCATGCAGTGGCATAAATCCTCTAGTTAAATGGTGCTGTCTTTCACCAATGCCCTTAAAAAGAACTCCGGGGTTTTCTTATTCAACATCTAGACTGGTGCACTCAACAAATTAAGTTGAGAAAAAAATGAGTAGTCAAATACACCGAAATCATTAAAAATCACATTTTGTGATCCACTCCTAAGTTAGTGTCTAAAGGATGAGAACTGGTTGTTCACTGATGTTTCAGAAAGAAGTATTTTATCGTTCTGAAAACAGTAGCTTTTCTAAATCTCCTTTCTACTCTTTACAGAACATCAATCACTATTTCATCCTCATCTAATTTTCAGGTGATAGCTAACATTGTCAGCACTCATTATAACTTCATAATTCTACACAGTACAAAAGAATTTCCACATTTGGTAGGGCAAGAATCTGTCATTTAAATAAAACTGGAGCACGGTTCAGAAAGCTATATTCTCTGTCAAAATTTTTTTAAAATGTTTTTAAGCAGCATATTTGTGGGCACAATTTTATGGGGTTCTAATCTTAAGATATTTTTTGAGTTTCAAAAATTAAATGCACTCTTCACAAGAATGAGTTTTTTGAAATAAAAAGTTATTTGTTCAAATAAAAATTAACCTAGGAAAACATCAAATCTTCAATAAGGACTGAAAAAAAATTAGGAAAAATATAGGCTTAAGCTATATGAAAATACTTCAAAGTGAAATTTAACTTCTTATACTCTCAATTATTCCAAAAAGCATTTTTGCATTTTGATACTTTAATAAGTGTACAAGAATGAGTATGTTCTTGAAAATAAAAATAACGTAGTTAGGAAACCCTTTACCCAATAATTGTAACATCTTGAATGAAAATGAATAGGTATACAAAATTATTTTTCAGTTATTGAAATGTCTGCATTTGATTCGCATTTGGTTTACTTAAATTTAACCTGTAAAATCTACAAAGGTTAAAATTAACTTTTTTGAGGAGCCAGTCATGATCAAGAGCAACTTAAGAATTCTTGAAAAACAGCTTCTATGAACACAATGGCAAACCACCAAAAGTTATACAAATCACCAAATCTTCTTGAAAATGTTATTTTAATGAGTCATTATTTACCAGCTCTTGTCTACACGAACCTGCTTTACACGTTTCTAATTTTCCTAATACTTCAAAAAGAACAGAGTGGCTCAAATTTCCAAGGCACATAAACTTTGTCTTAACTGTACTTGTTCCTCTCCCAGGGTGCGAAAAGGCTGCCTAGAATTTAGGTTTTACACTATGTGAATGAGACCGGTGCTAATATAATTATATTTGTCCCATTCTGTTAGTAACCATTTCAAACTGAAAGACCAGGACAGGTTCTAAACATGTTCAATTCTATAAAGCCATTAGCAATAAATTTGATTCGGCAGTTTGGTGGGACAATGAAATCTGCTGAAAAAGCGTCTATTAGTCATTCTGGACAAACCCACCGGGATTTAAAGAATGAGTTAAGATCGTCAAAGGACGCAAGCCAAAAAAAAAAAAAAAATTAATCCACTGGATCTCAGTTTTTGAGTCTCTAAGAGGCTTTCCCTTTCTCGCTGCCAATTTCGGCAGCCCCTCCCGTGAGCTTTAGCTAATATATTGACTAAACTGTCCGCATCCTCTTCCCAGTCACGACACTTAGGTTTTATTCGGGAATTAAAACAAGCAAACCAAAACTGCCCTTCTTTTGGTAAATTCTCATTTTTTGGCGAACTTCCTACTCCAGGTGCCAATTACGCTGTTCCAGCTCAGCACTAAGAAAAAGCCAGCCTCGATTTTCTTGCGTCTCAGTGATCCAAAATGTAAGAGTGAAGAAAGCCAAAACTTTGCGCAACTCTTTTTCCAAAGATCTCTGCGCGCGTTCTGCAACCGCCTCGACCGTCGCAACGGTTTGAAGAGGCAAAAGCCCCCAAAGCGGGCCGAGCGAGGCTCTCCAAGCCAAGAACTTTCCAGGGAAAGGGTGTCGCGCGGCCTCTGGGACAGGAGCGGGCGGGTGGAGACGCTGAACTTGGGAAACCCCGTGAAACTGGTCCTGCGAACCCAGAGATCTCAGGACCGGGGCTGCCCTTTCGGCTAATGCCAGGAGGTGCCTCCAGAGTTTCTTCAAAAAAGGCCTTAAATTCAAGGCAGCCCTACCACTTGTAGAAAGATGGGACGGAGAGGAAGCTGGTGGTACGCGAAGGGGAGGAAAATCACAGTTAGTGGTGGTACCCTCCTCACCCCCGAGGCGGCATCTCCACTGAATCTCTAGATGCTCTCGAAAGGTCTAGGCCCGGGCGGATTCCTGCGCACTAGGGCAGGCGCGCCCAGGTCTCGGGATCCTTAGGCCAAGAAGCGCCGCGCGCAGCTGGGGAGGGAGAGCGGACTCACCTGGGGTTGATGGCTGGAAGGCACAGTCTCGGTCCGCCGGAGCCCGGCTCGGCAGCCTGGCGCCGTCCGCCGAGGGGCTGAGCACTTGAAACGCCCACCGCGTGCCGTAGAGCGCCCCGCTGGGGCTGACTGGTTCTGCCGCGGGGCACAGCTTGAGCGGAACCGGGCTGGCGGGCAGGGGCCGGACCTGAGCGCCCGCGGCGAGAGCTGCTGCCGGGCCGTGGGGCGGGGGCGGTGGTAGCCTGTGCGGCGGGGCGCCCCCAGCCCGCAGCAAGTTCTCGATCAGGAAACTCTTGCCCAGGTTGCCGAAGCCCGGCGCGGCGGGGAAGTTCAGCAGCGCGGAGGAAGCCACCACGTCCCAGTAGGCGCCGGCATGGGCCGCCACGGCGCTCGGGAGCATGGTGCGGCGCCCCGGACCGCTGCGCGCCCGCTTCCGGACCCGCGCCCCGCGCGCCGCCTCCCGCAACGCTGGAGCGCGCTCAGCCGGGAAAGGAGGCGAGAGCACCGCGGACGCTGGCGGGTAGGGAGAGATATTATTTTCTGGGCTGGGCGGTTTTTTAAAGGAGGGGAGGAGTGAGTGTGGGAGGGGGGAGCTGTGCGTTTCCCCTGCCCGCGGCGTTGGCTCTGGGGGCGCCGGGGGAGTCCCTCCCGCCCTCTATGCAGATTCAGACTTTTTTTTTTCTAGAAGGCTGGAAGGTGTGTCCAGCCCATCCATTCATGTCACCCGGCCCACAAAGTGACAGACGCGGCCAACAATAAGGGCAACCCCGAGAGTCCGAGCTTTGGCAAGGGGAGGGGACGCGTAGCCGGAGGAGACGGGAGTGGAGGCGACGGGAACCGGGCGCTCGCCCCCTCCCAGCAGCCAGGCCCCGGCCCTCTCTAGGGAGCCAGCGCTGCCCCGGGGGGCCAGGACGCGTGGACGCCCTCGCGGTGCGCCCTGAGCGCGGGCGGCGCTCTCACCTGGAGAGCGCTCGGCGGACCACCTGTTGGGCGACCCCTGGCTGTCCCGTGTTGGTGTCACTTCAGGGCATCCAGGGGAGGAGAATGGGAGTCACCAGTGTCTCGAAGGGCTGTAGTCATCAGAGAAAGCCACACGTGTTACTGAGACTTGTGGTGGTACAGACGAAAAGGTACCTTTTCAAGAATGGGGTTGTTCGCGTATTAAATGTGGCCCCTGTTTGTTTTTAAGAGGAAAAGAAATGTTTTTCTTGAAGACCTTTTAAGAAATTTCTCAGGTTCCAGCAATTCATTTCCAGTGACTTTTTAGTAAGATTTGACTTAGGAAGACTCAAGAAGAGGTGATCTAATAAATTTTGATCTAGAAAAGGGGATCTTGGTTGGAGTTGGTTAAATGGCAAACAACAGATGCTTGAGTCCAAAACCCGGGAAGAAAGCCACCACCAAACCAAAGGTGGCTGGGGCCTCCTCAGAGACCCGGGTGTGAACACTGAGCTCCTTAGAATTATAGTTGCTCTTTTTTCTTTTTTTCCCTAGAATTGTGGGTATTTTCAATTTATTGACAGTCTGCCAAATAGAGACTGGACAGGTGAAAAAAAGCATGTGTGTCATTAAAAGTTCTAGTTAACCACAAGGCAACCTCACTTTTAAAATTTATTTATTTTAAAGTTATTTATTTATGGCTGCGTTGGGTCTTGGTTGCTCCGCGCGGGCTTTCTCTAGTTGTGGTGAGCGGGGGCTGTGCTTCATTGTGGTGCGCAGGCTTCTCATTGCGGTGGCTTCTCTTGTTGTGGAGCACAGGCTCTAGGCGTGTGGGCTTCAGTAGTTGTGGGACGCGGGCTCAGTAGTCGTGGCTCACAGGTTCTAAAGGGCAGGCTCGGTAGTTGTGGCGCGTGGGCTTAGTTGCTCCGGGGCATGTGGGATCTTCGCGGACCAGGGCTGGAACCCGTGTCCCCTGCATTGGCAGGCAGATTCTTAACCACTGTGCCACCAGGGAAGTCCCAGCAGCCTCATTTTGCTCATGACTGTCTATGTCAATGGAGTGTTTACACTGTGACTTCTCTGTCAGTTCACACTTCCCACTACCACTCTCCTGTGCAAATTTCGATGCATTTATTTAGAGTACAGTTTTTAAAGGATGTCTGCAAAGTTTGGGGTCACATGTATAGTTTTACTCTTTACCCTAAGAATAATTTTGCCCCTAGCTTCCATTTACTTAAAAGCTGGCTGGAGTTGCCAGGCTTGTGAGATAAATTTCCTCTTGAAAATTCACCTGCTTGATTTGTGTTTCCTTTACACTTGGTATGTCCAAAGATTTTTAAAGGTCCACCCTTTCCCGCTGCTGCCAAATGGGAGAGAAGTTTCTGGCAAGGCTGGTGCATGTTACTAATATTCATTCACTTATTGATTTAATCAACATGCCTTTACAGAGCATTTCATGTATATTGAGCACTTGTGGTGGTCCTGGGAATATATAAAGAAAGATCTTGTCGTTGCCTTGAAGTTCACAGCCTAGTGAGGGAGAAAAACAAGTAACATCTTGTAATTTGGAGAGAAAAGTGTGAGAAAACTTCCAGAAGCCTCCCCTAAACTGAGTCCTAAAAAGTGGACTGTGGTTGAGGATAGAATGTGAAGTAGTAACCTTTGAGATTAGCAAGGAATAGAGCGATTACATCATCGCTGCCATTCCTGTATCATAGCCACCATTTATCCAGTGTTTACATTTAGACAGGTATAGCACTAAGCACTTTACACATTTTAACTTGTTTGTCTCCACAATAATCTTATAAGGTTGGTGCTATTGTTATCCCAGTGTTACCACGGGGCCCAGAGAAATTTAAGTAACTTTCCTAAAGCTGCACAACTACCAGAGCGATAAGGCTGAGATACAATTTAAACTGGATGATTCCAAAGCCTTGGAACCTTTAAGTTCAACTGTCACCCTCTCCACAAACCTGATTTGCCAGGCTAAATGGTGTTGCCTGGCCGTCCGAAGAGGGGCTGAAAAACAAGTATTCCTTTTTTTTTAGTGGAAGGTGACAGTGAAGATTTGAGCAAAGAAACTGTTGGGTCAGCCAACTTGCCACAGACAGATAAGAGGCAACTGGAGAAATCCAGACAAGATGATGTGGAATTTAATAAAGTTAATGGTAAGAAAATGGAATGGACGAGATAAATATTGTAATGATTGAATCAATAAGACTGGATAATGCAGGTCTCAGTGGGAGGGTGACCCCCTCCCTCCCCAGGGGACATTTGGGAATGTCACAACTATTGGTTGTCACAACTTGGCGGGGGGCAGGGGTTAGCTACTAACACCTAGTAGCTGGAATCCAGGGATGCTGGATTAAACATCTTGTAATGCACAGGACAGCTCCCAGCCTGAAATGTCAGTAGTGTGGTGGCTGAGAAACCTCAGCTATAGAGGATAAGGGAAGAATATAGAAGAATATCACTTCTCTGGCTTTCTGGTTCAGTGACTGAGCAGATGCCCACTTATCAAGATGGGAACTTGTAAGAGGAGGAGTAGTTTTACATGGGGGTATGAACAAAAGGATGGAGATAGATGTTCTGGTTGTTTATGAAATCTTCGAGGGAGAATAATGTAGTGAAAAGGGAAGTGAGTCAGGAGATAGATGCTGGGGGATACCGACATGGAGGGATGGAAAAAAGAAAGAGGAGCTGTGAAGGACACTGAAAAAACAATCAGTCAAGATTTGAAGACAGAAACCAGGAGAAAATGGTAGACAAGGGAGAGACAGTTTCAGAAAACTGTGAATGGCAAGCTTTGGTGAAGACCTGCTGTATGCTCAGCAGTTTCTTCTTCCAGCTGGACAAAAGCCACAGTGCATCTCCCAGCCTCCCCTGCAGGCTGTGTATGGCCGATGGAGTAAGAGGGGAAGTGATCTATTTCTCCTCCAGGGCTGTCCCCTGCTAACAATCCACACAGCCCTCTGCACTCTTTGCTCTTCAGCCGCCAGATCAGAGGTCCAGCTGAGGACCCGAGGTCCGCAGGGCATGGTGGAGCCACAAGGTGAAAGGAGCCTAAGTCCCTGCATCACCCTGGAAGGCCAGTGACCATGAATATTTCCATGAGTAAATTATGACATAAGCAAAAAGTAAACCTTTATGAGCTAATGCCATTAAAATTCAAAGAGTTGATTTCCATAGCATATCCTCACTTACCTTAGTTAATATGCAACTCTGTAAATGCTTCAGACCAAAAAAATAACTTGATTCTAAGTGACTAGGGCAAGAGGCTTTTCATGGGGAGCAAGAGAGGCAGAAATCAGTCTGTGGATGATTGAAGGTCAACAGAAGATAGGAAAGTAGAGATTGAAGAAACATGAGGGAAAAGCTAAAGGGAGTCATGGGTTAAAAGAAGAGATGAATATATCTATATGATGAGAAAAAAAGAGGTGCTACAGACAGGAGGCTGAAGGTTCAAAAGAGGTGGGGCTGTTTGATGGAACCAAGAGAGGCGATGAGCCCAGCACAGGCTGGGTGGGCTCTTTCTTTCCTGGTAAAGCAGTGTTCCAGGCCCCAGGCCCATTCTTACGCAGCCAAGTGGGGGATGATAAAGACTGCCTTTCCCAAGAGTTATCTTTATCTTCAGTTAACACCAGACTTCTTTAGTTAGTTCAATGAACATTACAAATTATTTTTCAGGAGATCAATAAGTGGTGTTTAAGATATGGAGGGAAGCATTCCACCTTTATGTGAAAGCCTTTAACCTCCAGAATGGAGCCCAAGGCTTAATTCTGAACCAGGCCTGCGCTCAGCCACTGACTTAGAGAACTCATTTCCTAAACCCAACTAGGGTTAGCAGCATCCCAGGACTAGAACACTGTCACATTTCCTCAAGCAGATCTCTCTTAGAGGATGTGACCTTGAAAGGGCCAAGAGCTGGACATTATTGAGCTTCCAAAATCTATTATATGACTGTCTCTGTACCCACTTGCACATAAATGTTTAAGTGCATCATAGAATTCAGTCTGACACTTGCTTCCACACCTAGTGGTAGTGGGGTTATGGGAATGGCTCTATATCCCTTAATTTGCTTAACCAGTTGTTAGAAGCTACTGATATTTATGAAAAAGAACCTAATAGTTGAGAATGCAGAAAGAGGCTCAGCCCATTTTGCTATATAGAGTTTTCATTCCTTAAAGAACCACCTTGGCCTATGCTAAGATCCAGTCCAAAAAAAAAAAAAGCATCATGACAAACTTAAATGACTTCAGGGTCAGATGGGTAAAACCTATGGGATAGCCCGGTATAAAATAATGAGTGCGAGTTAGCTAGTAAAGAAGGGTGGGAGGGGGAGAGAAGGAGAGGAGGGGAGAGAGCCTGTAGGGAAAAGTGTAGGCCGAGACCTATATTGTCATTAAGCTGGAGAAGTAGGCTGGGGCCAGATTGTGCCTTGTATGCAGAACTCAGGATTTTGGACTTTGTCATTAAAGCAATGAGATGTGCATAAGAAAAAAAATTGTAACTATGTGTGTTGATGGATGTTAACTAATCTTATTGTGGTCATCATTTTGCAACATCAAATGGTTGTGTTGCATACCTAAAACTAATATAATGTCTGTCAGTTGTATCTCAATAAGTCTCTGCATTGAGATGCGATCTCCTATATGCATTTTAAACGACCACTTCTGTGGTACGGAGGCTAGGCTAAGATTTGGAGAAAACTGGGATTGGAGACCATTAAAGTAATCCAGGTAAGAGGTCCCAGGAGTTTGGGCTGGGTTTGTGGCAATGATGATGGGGTGAAGCAGGAGAATTTGAGAGCTATCTAGAAGGTATCTGTGAATTTAGAGTCTGAGGAAGTCTTGTCTCTCCGTAAGGAACCAGTATGCTTAGTTTTATCAGACCGTGAGAACTATATAGCCATTGTGTTTCCTGATGTGTTTTGAATGCCAAGAAGTTGAGCTAATTTTAGAGTTCAATGGCAGTAACTCCCTTAGCCTGCCTTTCCCTCATCCCCATCCTCTCCTTAGCTCACTTTACATCTTTTATGTTTATTTTAATGTCTCTGTTATATGTGTATCCATTTAGTGTGTCTCCTCAAATCCTTTAAGTGGTAAACAGATACAACAAAGTATATCTTTTTTTATTTTAAACTCGCATGCTTAACAATAGTTCCATTAAGACCTGGACCTCTGTAATGGAGTCTGAAGAAGCTCTTCCCACCCCTCCATGATCAGCAGAATTCTTCCTTTTGAGCAGGAGAGTCTCTGTGCTTCGTGGGGAGAGAAGCCTTCTCATAGCCCTGGTAATACAGACACTGGATGAAGTCCAGGATGAACTGCTGACCTCTCGTTGGCAGCCTCTGAGCACCTGCTCCAACAATCAGACATCTTTTAAAAGGAGACGCAATTGTGAGGAGCTAGGCTCTGCCCTCAATTTAAAGGAGAAGATTCAGGAACCTTTTGTATCCCTTTTAGTAACCTTTAAGTCTGGCTGGTGCAGGGTTACTCAGGGAGAAACAAATATTTCCCATTAACTGCTAACTGTGTAGATTCTCTCCATAGCCCAACACACACTCACGACTCAGAGCCTGAGGCAGATTACATTCCTAATCCTTGAATTAGAGGAAAAAAATTAAAAAAAAAATACAGGAATATGTTAAGAGTTAGGCATATTCAACCACGTCAATAACCATTACTCAGTTGATTTCTGTACAATTCTCTTCTTTCCCAAACATTCTCCCACTCCCTCGACCCCATCTCATCCCATATACTCTCGGGTCTCTGAAATACATTCTAAAACTCTGGCTCACCTCTGAAATATGTTTTCAGTGTTGACCTGGCAGGACTCATGCTCCGATTGTCCTACTTTTCCTGCACATGTCTTTCCTGGCTGGCTCTGTTGGCATTGGTGTATCCTTTTGCCATGCCTCGGGCATTGTTCATCTCCGTGCCCTGCATTCAACCTTCAAGCTCTATTTTACTGACTTTCTTCTGTAACTGGGAGACTTCCCAGTTTCTTTCCAGGCCATTCAGTTTCTCTGGCATTCCTTGCTCATTGATCATTTCTAACCACGTCTCCCCTTGTACTGCTTGGCCCCAAGTGAAATGTGAGAACCACTGAAAGATTTTGAGGAAATTACCCTGGGTGCTGCTGAACAGCAGCCTTTTCAGCCGTTTCTCATTAGCTCAATGTCCTCAGAGTCACAGGTGCCTCTCATTCATATTGAAATCCTGCAAAGCTTTCTGGTTGGCCCTGAATTACCGCTTTGGACAAAAGGAAGGATACACATTGCATCGTGAATTTTGTCATGTTCCCCAATGTTTACACCAAAGTAGTCCCTTCTGATGAACATTAAGTTGTTTGCATTTACTGCCAAAATTATGAAGTACACACGGAGAAGCTAATCCCTTGTGAAGCTCCACTCTAAGGTCTGAATCCAGGCTCTCTTAACCAAATTTAGATGTGTTAATCGCCTTGCTTCAGGGTGTCCTTTCTCTGGTGAGACTTTGTTTCATGTAAAATACAACAAGTATTTTAGGCCAATAAACAAAAATTAATCCCTAGAGTTTTTTCTAGTCCCCCAGTCCTCTGTTGAGTTTCACAGCTTTGATTTATTTGAAAACTAGAATAACATTACAAAGCTTCTAAAGTAAGCATTGCTTGAAAGTCAACCATTTAAATTATGGGGTGTAATTCTGCAGTGGCATTCCAATACCCTCCCTGTTTTTCAAGTTACTACATATATTTCACTCTCTCCATCATTCCATCTAGTAATCACCCCAAGCCCCAATCCAACACTTCTGCTCTAGCTACACGTTCTTCATTTAGCCTACACACTTTGACCAGTCATTCAGCGATGAACTTGTGAAATAGCACACCACTTAACTGAATGACACACCAGCATCTTTCATTTCTTCTTCCATTGCAATATTGCATTACAGATTACGTTGTTTAATTAGATAGATTCTGCCAAAGTCTCACCTTTTTAATAGAGCATAACTACTAATTAGTACTCTGATTAGGTTCTTGTTAGATTTGGAAGTAATAAGTTTTGATTTCTTTAAAATATTCTACAACTCTGACTTCTTACTAATTCAAATGGCCTTCTCCTAGGCAACACTCTCTCAATGTAAGGGTTTACTCGTTCCAAATGTATGTAATGTTCAAAGATAGGTAACACATGACTCCAAAATTGTAATGGCTTAAAGCAGTAAAGGTTTATGTCCATCTCTGAGGGCCATAACTCTCCTCCACATAGAATTTATTCCTGGCTTCAAGCTGATGGAGTAGCCTCTATCTGAAGTATTTCTGGCCTTTTGGTAGAAGGAAAAGAAAGTATATCAAAGCACATACTAACTCTTAAAATTTCTGCCCAAAGAGGGCACACGTCACTTCTGCTCACATTTCACTGGCCAAAGCAAGTCACGTGGCCATGCTTGAGTTCAATAGGGTGAGGAATAAAATCTTCCCATAAGGAGGGACACTGTGCATGTGTGAACAGTTATAAAGTGCGCTACAGTATCCTAATCATATAATATTCTGCATTAATTAGAAATCAGAACATACATATAATACTACTGGGTTATAAAATCAAAGGAAAATACGATGATCGAAAACAGTAAACTCGCTTGATCATAGAAGGAATTATCTTTGGTTTGCCTGAGTACTAACAAAGCCTCACAGTAATGCCATTAAATTATTTAGTTAGATACCTATGCAATTTTTTTCTTCATTTATTTCCATTAATTATCTGGATTTTTTTCTTACTTTGCCTAATATAGCTATTAATTTGAGATAGCATTGAATAATTTCTAGTGATATTTTTGTATAGTACAGATCACTGATATCAGAGTTTTAGACATTTTAAACTGTATCTTAAATGTTTCTATATAAACCATAGTCTTCTTCAGTCATTAAAATAACATAACTGTTTATTCTCTAAAGATATGTTGTTTAGTAAACTACTCCAGTTAAAAATAGAGGAACAAACTTCTCCCCTCATCACCCTTTTTTTTTTTGAGTTGAAGATATTTGCTTGCTTCTACTAAATGTAGTTACAGTTAACCAAAAAATAAATACAGCTTTTTAAAGGTGAATTAATGCCCTTTTGAGCTATAGCTACTACCAAGCATCTCACAGTTTATTTATTCAAAAATACTTATCAACTGCTCTAGTACATACAGTGGGCAAGGTACTGGGGATACTGTAGTAAGTAAGACAGAGATGGTCTCTCCTCAGGGAGTTTAAACTCTAGTTAAAGAGATAGAAAATACATTATTAAGCAAGTAAAATAATTATATGCTGTTGATAAATGATAAGAAAAAATGAAATGGATGCTGTGTTTAGGGAACGAATTGAGACAGAATGAATATATTCCAAAATAGTATATTTTGGAAATAGAATATATAGATCTTACTGATGGATTGTTTGTACGGGGTGAGCAATAGGGAGAAATCCAGGCTCACTCAATGTCTGGGTAGATCACCTGGGTAGATGATAGTATCATCAGCTGAGATGTGGAAGAATAGAGGAAAATCAGGTTTTGGAGGTAGCTGGCAGCAGAGGGCTTCTGTGTTTGACACGTTAAGTTTGAGAAGCTTATTAGATATAGAAGCACAAAGATCAAATAGAAAGAAACCTATATAACATCTGATATGTGTAATATTGTACATAATGGTATTATATGTTAGAACGTGCATAACGTTTTATATATATGTGTGTATAGAAAGAGAGACGGAGACAGACTACATCATCTAGAGATAGAACAGAGGAGGCAGAGCCAGCAAAGAAGATGGAAAAAGAATGCAAAATTTCTTCTGTAAAGGGTCAGATAGTAAATAGTTTAGGCTTTGCAAGTCATAAGGCCTCTGCCACAACTACTTAACTCTGCAGTTGCAGTACAAAAGCAACCATAGACAATACAGAAAGGAATGTATGTGGCTATGTTCCAATAAAGCTTTATTTATGACACACTGGAATTTCATATAACTTTTATATTAATGAAATTTTATTATCCTTTTTATTCATTTTCAACCATTTAAAAAGGTGAGAACAATCCTTAGCTCACAGGCAGGACAAAAGCAAGCAGTGGGCTAGATTTGGCCCATTGCTGTAGTTTGCTGACCTCTGAGGGAAACTCCCGTGTATTAGTTATCTATGACTGTGTAACAAGTTACCCTAAAATTTAGCAGCTTAAAACAACAAATATTTATTTTCTCATAGGGTCAGTGGATCAGGAATCTGGGCTCAGCTTAACTGAGTCCTTGGCCCAGGGTCATTCACAGGCTGCCATTGAGGTGTTGGCTGGGACTAAGTCACCACAAGGCTCCACTGGGGAGGATCTGCTTCCAGGCTCACCTGGTGGTAGCTGGCAGGATTCAGTTCTTCCCTGCCTGTTGTCCAGAGACCTCTTTTAGTTTTTGTACCATGTGGGCCTTTCCATAGGGAAGTTCACAACATGGTAGCTGGTTTCCATCGAAATAAAAAAGAGCAAGCAAGGGGGAGTGGGCAAGATGGAAGCCGGAGTCTTTTGTAATCCAATCTCAGAAGTATCACCCATCACTTTTGCCATATTCTATTCATATAGAAGCAAGTTGCTGGGTTTACCCCATGCTCAAGGTGAGGGGATCACACAAGGGCATTACTACCAGGAGAGGGGATCATTGGGAGTCATCTTAGAAGCTGCCCCCTGCTGGGAGAATGTGGTGTTACACACAGAGGCTGAGAAAGGAGAGTGGTTCCAGAATGCAGAAGTGGTCAACTGTAGTCAATGTTGCTTAAAGGGTTAGAAAGATAAGAATGGAAAAGTATTAAGTGTAAGGAGATGATACGAAGAGTGAATTGCAGGAGAGTTAAGTGGAGACTTTATAAAGGCCACTTTCAAGAATTTTTGCTAGAAGGAGTCTAAAAATGAAGTAGTTGCTAGAAAGGTACATGAAGTAAGGAGGGGCTAAGAAAAGAAAAGAAGGTAGGCGATTCTTGAGCATGCTTGTATACCGATAGGAATAGTTCAGTAGAAAAAGAGAAATTCTTGATGCAAGGGGGAAGAAAAACTGAAGGACTGTCCTTAAGAACAGAAGTGATGGAATCCAGATTACTCGTGCAAGGATGTTTCTCTGATGGGAGGAGGAGGGCATCCTCTGTTGTAACTGCACAGAAGAACATGGGAAGAGATATCAATGCGAGCAGTTTGTTGATGGAAAGATAAAGGAGTTCCTGGATGGCCTTCATATATTCAGAAAAGTATGAGATGGTGCAGACTGGTATAGGAGATTTGAGGATGGAGGTGTAGATATGCAATAGGACACTATTTTTTGGAAAGTAGGGAAGTAAACTTACAGGGAACACATTTTAAGATTGCCTGGCGTGATCGAGCTCTGTGTTCATGTTTTTAATGTCAGTCATCCTGATGGTTTGATTTTCTGTAGTACCTTTCAGCTGCTCAAGTTTGCATAGGAGAAAATGGGTAGTTTGCGGTTTTGCTGACATGTACAATGAGGAGGAGTAGAGGCAACGACTGTATTTAAAAGGAGTAAATGAACCATAGAATCAAGGTGAGTCCATAGAGAAGTGAAACCAGGGCCAGTCTGATTGTGAGAGAGTGGTGAAATAATAGAATAGAGGGGATGCTTCTTTACAGAAAATTGAGATTCAGAGGAGAAGTTGACCACTTAAAAATGCTTCTCATAAATAAAGTCTCCTTAATAAGAGGATACTTGACAGGTGAAATCCACGTTCAACTTTGAATTAGTTTGATTTGGTGATTTTAAATCACTCAGACGGGAAGGGGTTTTTCTCCTTTAAGAAATATGGCACTAAAATGAAGGAGAGTGATCTTTAAAAGGAAAGGGAGGTTTGACCAGGAAGGGTAGGGGAGGGTTGATGCTGATGAACCAGCTGGAGCAATCAGTGTTTCTCCTGTAGCTTCCTAACCCTGTAATTTCAAAGCCTGGATATGCAAAAGCGTCACCTGTGTAGAGCTTGCTGAAAATCAGATGTCAGGCACCACTCAACACTTTCTGATTCAGAATTAGCATCAGAACCTTAACAATCACCTCAGATGTTGCTCATGGACAGTCGGGCTGAGTGTAGCCTTTAACTGGCTGGAAACTTCTGCTTCCTGCTTCTTGGAAGCAAGTCACCATAGAAGTGCGTCTATCCAAAGACCATCATGCTGAGACAAGCCCAAACCACATGAAGAGGCTCTGGAAAATGAGGTGCCACTTAAAGAGAGAGGGGCTGACAGGGGGAGTATCAGAGATAGACAGACAGACACTAAGACACATAAAGGCAATAAACATGTGAATGAGACATCTTGGATATCCAATTAATATGTCCCTCTCTTTGGGTCTTCCCTATCTGTATTTAAACATGCTCAAGTCTCTCCCAGCTGGCAAAGCAAAACACATTCTTAACATCAGAGATTCTTCTCTAGCATGTCTTTCACTTTTTACCTTCAAGTTTACCTTCTAGAAAGGGTTGTCTACTTTCTGTCTCTCCTCCCCATTCACTCCTCAAACTACTATAACATGACTTTCTCTCTCATCCTATAGAGACCTGCTCATGCCTGAGTCATCAGTGATTTTTTTTTTCTTTTTTGCTAAACCCAGTGGTCACAGTTGGTCCTTCTTGAAATCTTGATTTCTCTTAAGCTGATGATGCCTATAACCATTTCCTCTTCCTTGAAACAGTTCTTTCTTTAACATTGGCTCTAGTCTCTTCTAATTTTCCTCCTACTTTTTGAACATCTCATTCCATTTATCAGTGTCCCTTCCTCTGCCTGTCTCTTAAATTTTAGTGTTCCATAGGAACTTCTTTACTAATATTTTACAAACTCTCATTGGTTGCTCTGAATATCCATCTCTGTGGCTTCGACCACTACCTCCATGATGAGAATCCTCAAACATCTCTAGCCAAGATTTCTGTCTGAACTAGAATTCTTAACCTGGGGTTCACAGACCCATTGGGGGGTCTGTGCAGAATTCAGAACAGCTTAGGTGGGAAAAAATTATATCTTTCTTCTCATTATTCTTTAACTGAAATTTAGCTTTTCCTTCAATTATGAATGTACGCAACACACCACAATGGAACAATTAGTACCTGTACCAATAGAAGCCACAAATACTTTTATATCAAAATGCAGTTGTTGCAGATATCTTGAGATATGACTTACACTTACTGCCACTTGAAAATTTTGGTAGTTATTAGACCTACCACTGGATCCTCTTATTATTTAACATATTAATAGGAAAATTCAAATATTACGAAGTCACAGATTTCCTTTTCTATATTTTGATACTGCTTTTCCTTTTTTACTCTCTATATTTTATTTTATGATTTTAAAACATTTTTCTGAGAAGGGGTCCATAGGCTTTATCTATGATAGACTGATAAAGAGATCCATGAGACCAAAACTACATTTAATTCCTGAGATAAACTCAACTCTGTCATATACATGGCTAGATTTAGTTTGCAAATATTTTGTTTAAAATTTTTGCATCTATGTTCATGAATCAGATTGGCCCATGATTTTGCATTCCTATACTGTCCTTTTTAGGTTCTCTTTTCTTTTTTCTATTTTCTGGAGATTATATAAATTGAAATTATGTTTCAGGAAAGTATGGTGAAGTCTTTTCTGTATAACTAAATAAATCAGGTGTTTTGGGGGGGAGGGAGATTTTAGCCACTGATTCAATTTCTTTAAAGATTAAAGATTACACTGATTTTCAGTCAGCATGGCCATCATCAAAAAATCTGCAAACAATAAATACTGGAGAGGGTGTGGAGAAAAGGGAACCCTCCTACACTGTTGGTGGGAATGTAAATTGGTACAGAGTTACCATATGATCCAGCAATCCCACTCTTGGGCATATATCTGGAGAAAAACATGGTTCAAAAGGATACATGTACCCCAATGTTCACTGCAGCACTGTTTACAATAGCCAAGACATGGAAGCAATCTAAATGTCCATCGACAGATGAATGGATAAAGAACATGTGGTACATATGTACAATGGAATATTACTCAGCCATTTGCAGCAACATGGATGGACCTAGATATTATCGTACTAAGTGAAGTAAGTCAGAGCAAGACAAATATCATATATTGCTTATATGAGGCATCTAAAAAAAACTGATACAAATGAACTTATCTACAGAACACAAACAGACTCACAGAGTTAGAGAACAAATTTATGGTTACTCGGGGGGGAACAGTGAGGGGGAGGAATAGACTGGGAGTTTGGGATTGACATGTACACATGGCTATATTTAAAATAAAATGCCTTTCCATTAAAAAAAATTAAAGACTACACGGGTTTTCTATATTTTCTTGAGTCACCCTTGGTAAGTTATATTTTCTAGAAATGTATTAACTTCAAATTTATAGGCAAAAAAATATAATATACTTTTTCTGTTTATGCTCTGTGGAATTTCTAATTATATCTTTTTTATTCATAATATTATTTATTTGTTCTTTTTCTTTTTTCTCTTGATTAGTCTTGCTAAAGTGTGCTTAGTCAATTTTATTAATTTTCACAAAATATCAAATTGGTATTTTTGATCCTATTTTATGTGTTTCCTATTTTCTGCTAGTTGCATTTTTATCCTTTTCTAATTTTTATTTTCTTTGGGTTTATTATGATGTACTTTTCCTAATCTGAGGGTAAAGTGCTTAAGCAATTAACTTTTATTCTTTCTTTCTAATATAAGCATTCAAGACTAAACTTAAGTACAGTTTATAAATCCCATTAACATTGGCAAACAGTGTTTCACGTTTCAGGAAATGGCACCACCATCCACCCACATTCAGGGTACAATCTTCAAGTCGTACTTGATATTTTTCCCACTCCTTCATACGCATATCCATTCACTCACTAAATTTTGTTGATTTTCGTCTTTTAACTATTTCCCTGATCTGTTGATTTCATCTTATCACCATCTGACAATACTCTAATCCAAGCCTTGATTATTTTTGCTCATTCTACTACAATAACCACTCTAATTTATGTTTCCTGAGAGCAGAGTGTTTGTTTCTTGTTCATTGTTATATCCTCAGAGACAAGAAAAGTACCTTGTACTTTAAAGTACTCAATAAATCCTTGTTGAATGAATGAATGAGAACCATTCTAACTAGCCTTCTCCTATTTACTTTTGGCCCTCCAAGATGTTTCTTTTTCTTCTTAATAATGAAATACTTTAGGCTTAATGTCAGGGCAGGTAGAGATCCAGATGGCAGAGTTAGGAGGACACTGAGCTCATCTCCCTCCATGAACGCATCATCAAAAATACGACTACAGGGCTTCCCTGGTGGCGCAGTGGTTGAGAGTCTGCCTGCCAATTCAGGGGACGCGGGTTCGAGCCCTGGTCCGGGAAGATCCCACATGCCGCAGAACAACTAAGCCCATGCACCACAACTACTGAGTCCGCGCTCTAGAGCCCGTGAGCCACAACTACTGAGCCCGCGCACCTAGAGCCCATGCTCTGCAACAAGAGAAGCCACCTCAATGAGAGGCTCATGCACTGCAACGAAGAGCAGCCCCCGCTCACTGCAACTCGAGAAAGCCCGTGCTGAGCACCGAAGACCCAACGCAGCCAAAAATTAATTAATTAATTAATTTTTAAAAAATAGAAAGAAAGATCCATATGCAGTTTGGTAGGAAAGGAGGAGAAGCAATCTGATTAGGATCTGCACCCTGGATGGAGGACCCAGGAGAGGAGGGGGATATCACAGGCTAAGGGATATTCCCTGGGGAGCAAGAGGTTCAAGCCACATATCAGGCACCCCAGCACTGGGATCCAGGAATGCAAATCCCCTTAGCTGGATTGAAAACTAGTGGGGCTTACCAGAAGGCTAAAAGAAACAGAGACTCTGCTCTTGAAAAGCATGCACATGCTTGCTTACTCCCAGTCACAGCACAAAGGCAGCAAACTGAAAACTGCCTGGGGCTCTAGCTGGCTTGCCAGGACTGCCCCGGTTTACCCCAGGCCTGCACCAGGCACCCACTCCTGCCCATATTGCTCCAGTGCTGATCTCCACTGGAGCAGGGGCTGCCATTGCCAATGACAGTGCACACACTTAGAGGGAGTGGAGCCAGCTTGGACATGACCCCATCTCTGATCAGAGTGAAGGTAGCCATTGCCAGGACACACATGCCTACCTACAGTTAGGAGGAGTGAAACTAGCTCCAGGACAGAGACCCACATTGCCAGCAGGAGCGAAGCCAGCTCAGTAGTGTGAAACCACCCCTCTGTCCCTGACCCAGCCTCTAACCAAGGCACACAGAGGGAAAACGTAAAAACCAACACAAACGTGAAGCCCCAAACCCATAGGCCCCTGTCACTAAACCAACCAAGGTAGAGACAGCCATCACCCACACAAGAGAAACCCAACTCCTTCAGGGGTTCTGCTTCAGCACCTTGAGCCCTGCACTCATACCTGATAGGGTAGGGACAGCCATGAGCATCAGAGAAGCCCTGGATTGCACCTGGCTGTAGCTTTAACCCCTCCATCTCCAGCCCTGTCTCCCACCAAGGTGATAGCTGACAGCACACCCTGGGGGAAGATGTGACCATGCTCACTTCAGACCCAGCTTTCCTACCAAAGCCAGTGGGCACACACAGACTGCATAGAAAGCTCCCACACAGGGACACCCCTTCAAGACTAGGATAGGTAACTGTTTCATGTAATTTCATAGAGACAGAAATTTAAACAAAATGAGAAGACAGGAGAATATGTTGCAAATGAAAGAAAAAGAAAAAACCCTGAAAAAACCCTAATGAAATAGAGATAAATAATTTACCAGATAAAGAGTTCAAATCAATAACAAGAATGCTAACTGAACTTGGGAAAAGAATATATAAACACAGAATTTTAATAAAGAACTAGAAAATGTAAAAAAAAAGAATCGGAGTTGAAGAGTATAATAGCTGTAATAAGAAATAAACTAGAAGAATTAACATCAAGGTAGGTGATACAGAAAAATGAATAAATGATCTGGAAGATAGAATAATGGAAATCACCCAATCAGAACAGCAAAAAGAAAAACAACTTTTACAAAATGAGGAAAGTTTAAGGGACCTCTTGGACAGCATCAAGCGTACCAACATTTGCATTTTAGGGCTCCCAGAAGGAGAAGAGAGAAAGAGAGAAAAGGATCAAGAATGTATTCAAATGAAATGATGGCTGAAAATATCCCGAACCTGGAGAAGGAAACAGATATCCAGGTATAGGAAACACAGAGAGTCCCAAATAAGATGAACCCAAGAAGACCCACACCAAGATATATCATAATTAAAATGCCAATAGTTAGAGAATTCTAAAGGCAAAAAAAGAAGTCACATACAAGGGAACCCCCTCTAAGGCTACCAGCTGATTTTTCGGCAACAACTTTGCAAGATAAAAGGGAGTGACTTGAGGGCTTCCCTGGTAGCGCAGTGGTTAAGAATCCGCTTGCCAAGTCAGGGGACACAGGTTCGAGCCCTGGTCCAGGAAGATCCCACATGCCACAGAGCAGTTCAGCCTGCGTGCCACAACTACTGAAGCCCACGCGCCTAGAGCCCGTGCTTCACAACAAGAGAAGCCACCGCAATGAGAGGCCTGCATACCACAACGAAGAGTAACCCCTGCTTGCTGCAACTAGAGAAAGCCCCACGCACAGCAATGAAGACCCAACACAGCCAAAACTAAATAAATAAATAATGTTTTTTTAAAAAAAGGGAGTGACTTGATACATTTAAAGTGCTGAAAGATAAAAACCAACAAACTAGGATAGTCCACCCAGCAAGGTTATCATTCAGAATTGAAGGAGAGATAAAGAACATCTCAGACAAGCAAAAACCAAAAGAGTTCATCAATACTAAACCAACGCAAGAAGAAGTGTTAAAGGATCTTCTCCAAGTGGCAAAGAAAAGGCTGCAATAAGAAGTAAGAATTTGATCACAACTAACTGCTGAACAATCATCGACAGGAAGACACTGGAACTCACCAAAAAAGATACCCCACATCCAAAGACAAACAAGAAGCCACAATGAGATGGTAGGAAGGGCGCAATCACAATAAAACAAAATCCCATAACTGCTGGGTGGGTGACCCAGAAACTGGAGAACGCTTACACCACAGAAGTCAACCCACTGGAGTGAAGGTTCTGAGACCCACGTCAGGCTTCCAAACCTGGGGGTCCAGCAATGGGAGGACGAATTCCTAGAGAATCACACATTGAAGGCTAGCAGGATTTCACTGCAGGACTTCGACAGGACTGGGGAAAACAGACTCCACTCTTGGAGGGCACACAAAAAGTAGTGTGTGCATCACGACCCAGGGGAAGGAGCAGTGACCCCATAGAGACTGAACCAGACCTACCTGCTAGTGTTTGGGGGTCTCCTGCAGAGGTGGGGGGTGGCTCTGTCTCACTGTGAGGACAAGGACACTAGCAGCAGAAGTTCTGGGAAGTACTCCTTGGCGTGAGCCCTCCCAGAGTCCGCCATAAGCCCCACCAAAGAGCCCGAGTGGGCTGCACTGTTGGGTCACCTCAGGCCAAACAACAGGGAGGGGACCCAGCCCCACCCATCAGCAGGCAAGTGGATTAAAGTTTTACTAAGCTCTGCCCACCAGAGCAACAGCCAGCTTTACCCACCACCAGTCCCTCCCATCAGCAGACTTGCACAAGCCTCTTAGGTAGCCTCATCCACCAGAGGGCAGACAGCAGAAGCAAGAAGAACCACAATCCTGCAGCCTGTAACACAAAAACCACATTGATATAAAGATAGACAAGATGAAAAGGCAGAGGGCTATGTACCAGATGAAGGAACAAGATAAAACCCCAGAAAACAACTAAATGAAGTGGAGATAGGCAACCTTCCAGAAAAAGAATTCAGAATAATGATAGTGAAGATGATCCAGGACCTCGGAAAAAGAATGGAGGCAAATATCGAGAAGATGCAAGAAATGTTTAACAAAGACCTAGAAGAATTAAAGAACAAACAGAGGTGAACAATACAATAACTGAAATGAAAACTACACTAGAAGGAATCAATAGCAGAATAACTGAGGCAGAAGAATGGATAAGTGACCTGGAAGACAGAATGGTGGAATTCACTGCTGTGGAACAGAATAAAGAAAAAAGAATGAAAAGAAATGAAGACAGCCTAAGAGACCTCTAGGACAACATTAAGCACAACAACATTCGCATTATAGGGGTCCCAAAAGGAGAAGAGAGAGAGAAAAGACCCGAGAAAATATTTGAAGAGTTTATAGTCGAAAACTTCCCTACCATGGGAAAGGAAATAGCCACCCAAGTCCAGGAAGCACAGAGAGTCCCATACAAGATAAACCCAAGGAGAAACATGCCAAGACACATAGTAATCAAACTGGCAAAAATTAAAGACAAAGAAAAATTATTGAAAACAGCAAGGGAAAAATGACAAATAACATACAAGGGAACTCCCATAAGGTTAACAGCTGATTTCTCAGCAGAAATTCTACAAGCCAGAAGGGAGTGGCATGATATACTTAAAGTGGTGAAAGGGAAGAACCCACAACCAAGATTACTCTACCCAGCAAGGATCTCATTCAGATTCGATGGAGAAATCAAAAGCTTTACAGACAAGCAAAAGCTAAGAGAATTCAGCACCACCAAACCAGCTCTAAAACAAATGCTAAAAGAACTTCTCTAGGTGGGAAACACAAGATAAGAAAAGGACCTACAAAAACAAACCCAAAACAATTAAAAAAATGGTAATAGTAACATACATATTGATAATTACCTTAAACGTGAATGGATTAAAGGCTCCAACCAAAAGACACAGGCTTGCTGAATGGAAACAAAAGCAAGACCCACCTATATGCTGTCTACAAGAGACCCACTTCAGACCTAGGGACACATACAGACTGAAAGTGAGGGGATGCAAAAAGATAATCATGCAAATGGAAATCAAAAGAAAGCTGGAGTAGCAATACTCATATCAGATAAAATAGACTTTAAAGAATGTTACAAGACACAGGGAAGGACACTACATAATGATCAAGGGATCAATCCAAGAAAAAGATATAACAATTATAAATATATATGGACCCAACATAGGAACACCTCAATACATAAGGCAACTGCTAGCAGCTATAAAAGAGGAAATTGACAGTGACACAATAATAGTGGGGGACTTTAACACCTCACTTACACCAATGGACAGATCATCCAAACAGAAAATTAATAAGGAAACACAAGCTTTAAATGGCACAATAGACCAGATAGATTTAAGTGATATTTATAGGACATTGAATCCAAAAACAGCGAACTACACTTTCATCTCAAGTGCACACGGAACTTTCTCCAGGATACATCACATCTTGGGTCACAAATCCAGCCTCAGTAAATTTAAGAAAATTAAAATCATATCAAGCATCTTTTCTGACCACAACACTATGAGATTAGAAATGAATTACAGGGAAAAAAACATAAAAAACACAAACACATGGAGGCTAAACAATACATTACTAAATAACCAAGCGATCACTGAAGAAATCAAAAAGGAAATCAAAAATTACCTAGAGACAAGTGACAATGAAAACACAGCAATCCAAAACCTATGGGATGCAGCAAAAGCAGTTCTAAGAGGGAACTCTATAGCTATACAAGCCTACCTCAAGAAACAAGAAAAATCTCAAATAAACAATCTAACCTTACACCTAAAGAAAGAAGAACAAACAAAACCCAAAGTAGGCAGAAAGAAAGAAATCATAAAGACCAGAGCAGAAATAAATGAAATAGAAACAAAGAAAACAATAACAAAGATCAATAAAGCTAAAAGCTGGTTCTTGGAGAAGATAAACAAAATTGATAAACCACTAGCCAGACGCATCAAGAAAAAGAGGGAGAGGACTCAAATCAATAAAATTAGAAATGAAAAAGGAGAAGTTACAACAGACACCGCAGAAATACAAGGCATCCTAAGAGACTACTCTAAGCAACTCTATGCCAATAAAATGGACAACCTGGAAGGAATGGACAAATTCTTAGAAAAGTATGACCTCCCAAGACTGAACCAGGAAGAAATAGAAAATATGAACAGACCAATCACAAGTAATGAAATTGAAACTGTGATTTAAAATCTTGGAACAAACACAAGTCCAGTACCGGATAGCTTCACAGGTGAATTCTGTCAAATATTTAGAGAAGAGCCAACACCCATCCTTCTCAAACTCTTCCAGAAAATTGCAGAGGAAGGAACACTCCCAAACTCATTCTATGAGGCCATCATCACCCTGATACCAAAACTAGACAAAGATACTACAAAAAAAGAAAATTACAGACCAATATCACTGATGATTATAGATGCAAAAATCCTCAACAAAATACTAGCAAACAGAATCCAACAACACATTAAAAGGATCATACACCATGATCAAGTGGGATTTATCCCAGGGATGCAAGGATTCTTCAATATACGCAAATCAATCAATGTGATACACCATATTAACAAATTGAAGAATAAAAACCATATGATCATCTCAATAGATGGAGAAAAAGATTTTGACAAAATTCAACACCCATTTATGATAAAAACTCTCCAGAAAGTGGGCATAGAGGGAACCTACCTCAACATAATAAGGCCATATACGATAAACCCACAGCAAACATCATTCTCAATGGTGAAAAACTGAAAGCATTTCCTCTAAGATCAGGAACAAGACAAGGATGTCCACTCTCACCATTATTATTCAACAGTTTTGGAAGTGCTAGCCACGGCAGTCAGAGAAGAAAAAGAAATAAAGGGATACAAATTGGAAAAGAAGAAGTAAAACTGTCACTGCAGATGACATGATAGTATACATAGAGAATCCTAAAGATGCCACCAGAAAACTACTAGAGCTAATCAATGAATTTGGTAAAGTTGCAGGATACAAAATTAATGTACAGAAAACTCTTGCATTCCTATACACTAATGATGAACAGTCTGAAAGGGAAATTAAGGAAACACTCCCATTTACCATTGCAACCAAAAGAATAAAATACCTAGGAATAAACCTACCTAGGGAGACAAAAGACTTATATGCAGAAAACTATAAGACACTGATGAAAGAAATTAGAGATGGTACCAACAGAGGGAGAGATATACCATGTTCTTGGATTGGAAGAATCGATATTGTGAAAATGACTATACTATCCAAAGCAATCTACAGATTCAATGCAATCCCTATCAAATTACCAATGGCATTTTTTACGGAACTAGAACAAAAAGTCTTAAAATTTGTATGGAAACACAAAAGACCCTGAATAGCCAAAGCAGCCTTTAGGGAAAAAAACGGAGCTGGAGGAATCAGACTCCCTGACTTCAGACTATACTATAAAGCTACAGTAATCAAGACTATATGGTACTGGCACAAAAACAGAAACCCCGATCAATGGAACAAGACAGAAAGCCCAGAGATAAACCCACGCACCTATATGACAAAGGAGACAAGGATAGACAATAGAGAAAAGACAGTCTCTTCAGTAAGCGGTGCTAGGAATACTGGACAGCTACATGTAAAAGAATGAAAGTAGAACACTCCCTAACACCGTACACAAAAATAAACTCAAAATGCATTCGAGACCTAAAAGAAGACCAGACACTATCAAACTCTTAGAGGAAAACATAGGAAGAACACTCTTTGACATAAATCACAGCAATACCTTTTTCATCCACCTCCTAGAGTAATGGAAATAAAAACAAAAATAAACAAATGGGACCTAATGAAACTTCAAAGCTTTTGCACAGCAAAGGAAACCATAAACAAGACGAAAAGACAACCGTCAAAATGGGAGAAAATATTTGCAAACGAATCAACGGACAAAGGATTAATGTCCCAAATATATAAACAGTTCATGCAGCTCAATATTAAAGAAACAACCCAATCCAAAATTGGGCAGAAGACCTAAATAGACATTACTCCAAAGAAGACATACAGATGTCCAAGAAGCATACGAAAAGCTGCACAGCATCACTAGTTATTAGAGAAATGCAAATCAAAACTACTATGAGGTATCACCTCACACTAGTTAGAATGGGCATCATCAGAAAATCTACAAGCAACAAATGCTGGAGAATGTGTGGAGAAAACGGAACCCTCTTGCACTGTTGGTGGGAATGTAAATTGATACAGCCACTATGGAGAACAGTATGGAGGTTCCTTAAAAAACTAAAACCAGAATTACCATATGATCCAGCAATCCCACCACTGGGCATATACCCAGAGAAAACCATAATTCAAAAACACACATGCACCCCAATGTTCATTGCAGCACTGTTTACAACAGCCAGGACATGGAAGCAACCTAAATGCCCATCAACAGATGAATGGATAAAGAAGAGGTGGTACATATATACGATGGAATATTACTCAGCCATAAAAAGGAACAAAATTGGGTCATTTGTGGATACGTGGATGGATCGAGAGACTGTCATACAGAGTGAAGTAATCAGACAGAGAAAAACAAATATCGTATATTAATGCATATATGTGGAACCTAGAAAAATGGTACAGGTGAACTGGTTTGCAGAACAGAAATTGAGACAGATGTAGAGAACAAATGTATGGACACGAAGGGGGAAAGCAGCGGGAGGTGGGGCTGGTGGTGTGATGAATTGGGAGATTGGGATTGACATGTATACACTGATGTGTATAAAATGGATGAGTGATAAGAACCTGCTGTAGAAAAAAATAAATAACATTAAACTAAAAAAAATTTTTTAAAAAGAAGTAAGAATTTATAAGAAAGAAAAAAATCCCACTCGTAAAGGTAAACATACAGTAAAGGCTGTGGATCAACCACTTTAAAAAGCTAGTACAAAGATCAAAAAATAAAAGTTGTAAAATCAAGTATAACTGCAATAAATAGATAAGGGATAAACATGAAGATGTATAATGTTACCCAAAATACAAAATGTGGGAGAGGAACGTAAAAAAGGTAGATCTTTTAGAATGTGTTTGAACTTAAATGAATATCAGTTTAAAACAAGTAAATATTGTTATAGGTCAGCATATATGAACCCCATGGTAACCACAAATCAAAAACCTACAATAGGCACAAAAATAGAGAGAAAGAAACACAAGCATACTACTAAAGAAAATCATCAGACCATAAGGAAAGAAACTAAAAGAAGAAAAGAACAGAAAGAACTACAAAAACAACCAGAAAACAAGTAACAAAATGACACTAAGTACATACCTGTCAACAATCACTTTAAATATCAATGGAATAATGCTCCATTCAAAAGACATATGGTAGCTGATTGGATATAAAAAACCAAGACCTATCTATGTGCTGCTTGCAAGAGACTCTTTAGAGCTAAAGACAAATTTAGGCTGAAAGTGAGAGGATAGAAAAAAATATTTCATGCAAATGGAAACAAAAAGAAAGCTGAAATGATAGCAATACTCAGATCAGACAAAGTAGACTTTATTTTTAAAATATCTTTATTGGAATATAATTGCTTTACAATTGTGTGTTAGTTTCTGCTTTATAACAAAGTGAATCAACTATACATATACATATATCCCCATATCCCCTCTCTCTTGCGTCTCCCTCCCACCCTCCCTATCCCACCCCTCTAGGTGGTCACAAAGCACAGAGCTGATCTCCCTGTGCTATGTGGCTGCTTCCCACTAGCTATCTATTTTACCTTTGGTAGTGTATATATGTCCATGCCACTCTTTCTCTTCATCCCAGCTTACCCTTCCCCCTCCCCGTGTCCTCAGGTCCATTCTCTACATCTGCATCTTTATTCCTGTCCTGCCCCTAGGTTCTTCAGAACTTTTTTTTAGATTCCATATATGTGTGTTAGCATACAGTATTTGTTTTTCTCTTTCTGATTTACTTCACTCTGTATGACAGACTCTAGGTCCATCCACCTCACTACAAATAACTCAATTTTGTTTCTTTTTATGGCTGAGTAATAAATATTCCATTGTATATACGTGCCACATCTTCAGACAAAGTAGACTTTAAAACAAAGTCTAGGGCTTCCCTGGTGGCGCAGTGGTTGAGAGTCTGCCTGCCGATGCAGGGGACACAGGTTCGTGCCCCGGTCCGGGAAGATCCCACATGCTGTGGAGGGGCTGGGCCCGTGAGCCATGGCCTCTGAGCCTGCACGTCTGGAGCCTGTGCTCTGCAACGGGAAAGGCCACAACAGTGAGAGGCCCGCATACCTCTCTTTTGTCTATGACAAAAGACAAAGAAGAGCATTATATAATTACAAAGGAAACAATATAAGAAGAGGATATAACATTGGTAAACATATATTCACCTATTAAACGAGCACCTAAATATGTAAAGCAAATATTAATAGACATAAAGGGAGAAACTGACAATAATAGAATAATAGTAGGGGACTTTAATACTCTACTTATATCAATGGACAGATCCTCCAGAGAGAAAATCAATATGGAAACAGTAGTCTTAAATAACACATAAGACCAATTAAACTTAATAGATATCTACAGCACATTCTATCCAGAAACAGCAGAATACACATTGTTTTCAAATACACATGGAATGTTCTCCAGGATAGATCACATGCTATGTCACAAAACAAGTCTCAACAAATTTAAGAGGATAGAAATAATATCAAGCATTTTTCCGACCACAATGATGTGAAACTAGAAATCAATTACAGAAAGAAAAATGGGAAAAACACAAATGTGGAGGCTAAACAACATGTCACTAAAAAACTAGTGGGTCAATGACAAATCAAAGAGGAAGTCAGAAACTACCTTGAGACAAATTAAAATGAAAACACAACTTTCCAAAATCTATGGGATGCAGCAAAAGCAGTTTCTAAGAGGGAATTTTATAGCAATACAGTCCTATCTCAAGACACAAGAAAAATTACAAATAAACAACCTAACCTACTTTTTAAAGGAATCAGAAAAAGATGAACAAACAAAGCCCGAAGTCAGCAGAAGGAAGGCAATAATAAAGGTCGGAGAGGAGATAAATAAAAGAGACTGAAAAACAATAGAAAAGATCATGAAACCAAGAATTGGTTTTTTTATATTCCAGACATTATTTCTATCCTCAGCTGTTCAATTTGCTATTTAATTTGATTTAGTGGAATTTTTACTTAAATGATTACATTTTCAATTTTAATTTTAAAAGTTCTATTTTCAAATCTTTTTGGCCATTTTTAATACTTTATTGATCTTTTCTTATATTTTCATTCCTTTCTAAATGTTTTTAAACAATTTAAGAATACTTATTTTATGGGTTCTATTAATAATTCTGTTATCTGAATGTCCTAAGGTTCTATACCTGTTTTTAATGTGTCACATGAAATTTGCTTCTGGTAGGTTGCTTCCTTATGTATTGCAATTTTTGACTGTGAGATCTTTTTTTTAAAAAAACATCTTTATTGGAGCATAATTGCTTTAAAATTTTGTGTTAGTTTCTGCTGTATAACAAAGTGAATCAGCTATATGTATACATATATCCGCATATCCCCTCCCTCTTGCGTCTCCCTCCCACCCTCCCTATCCCACCCCTCTAGGTGGTCACAAAGCACCGAGCTGATCTCCCTGTGCTATGCGGCTGCTTCCCACTAGCTATCTGTTTTACATTTGGTAGTGTATATATGTCAGTGCTACTCTCTCACTTCGTCCCAGCTAACCCTTCCCCCTCCCCATGTCCTCAGTCCATTCTCTACATCTGCGTCTTTATTCCTGTCCTGCCCCTAGGTTCATTAGAACCTTTTTTGTTTTTTTAGATTCCATATATATGTGTTAGCATACGGTATTTGTTTTTCTCTTTCTGACTTACTTCACTCTGTATGACAGACTCTAGGTCCATCCACCTCACTACAAATAGCTCAATTTTGTTTCTTTTTATGGCTGAGTAATATTCCATTGTATATATGTGCCACATCTTCTTTATCCATTCATCTGTCGATGGACACTTAGGTTGCTTCCATATCCTGGCTATTGTAAATAGTAATGTAATGAACATTGTGGTACATGACTCTTTTTCAGTTATGGTTTTCTCAGGGTATATGCCCAGTAGTGGAATTTCTGGGTCATATGGTAGTTCTGTTTTTTAGTTTTTTAAGGGACCTCCATACTGTTCTCCATAGTGGCTGTGTCAATTTGCATTCCCACCAACAGTGCAAGAGGGTTTCCTTTGTGAGGCCTTTTTTTTTTTTTTTTTTGTGGTACACAGGCCTCTCACTTTTGTGGCCTCTCCCATTGCGGAGCACAGGCTCTGGACGCGCAGGCTCAGCGGCCATGGCTCATGAGCCTAGCTGCTCCGCAGCATGTGGGATCTTCCCAGACCGGGGCACGAACCCGTGTCCCCTGCATCGGCAGGCGGACTCTCAACCACTGCACCACCAGGGAAGCCCTGTGAGGTCATTTTTAATGGTGTTGTATCTTAGAGAAACCCACTATGATCTGACTTTAATGTGTATTACTCCAGAGATATTTTGTGGCTATGTCTTCCAATCTTTCCAGCCTTGCTAAAATGAGGTCTTGAGAAGATGCAAATTGAGCAATTGAAACTGAATCCCAAGCTATATATTTCATATGAATAAGTCATATTTTACCCTGTAATTTTTAATTGTTTATACCAGTAGGGATTTTAAGTCCCCATATTACCAAAAATGGCAATGCTTTATTTTTCAGCAGGAGCCAGATTAATCCTTTTATAAAGTATAAATCTAGTAATATAACTCACCTGTTTAAAAACCTTCAATGGTTTTCTTTTCTCTTTTTAGAATGGTATAGAATCTAAAATCCCTAACATGTTCTTCAAAGCCCTGAATGATCTGCCTCCTGGCATCTCAACCAGTTTCCCCTAGGTTACTGCTCTTTGTTAGCTTCCTTTGAGGGTGTTATGTTACTCCCCATCCCCAAGACTTTGCATATTCTATTCCTGTTGCTGGGAAAGCCTCATTCTCAGCTTCACCTGGAAAATGCCCACTTGCCTTTTTCCGTTCTCAGCTTGAGTGTTGCTTCCTCAGGAAACCTTCCCTGAGTTCCCTAATCTTACAGTCAGCTGAGGTTAGACTCCCATGTTATTCACTTTCAAAGTACCCCAAGGATTGTGTTATGTATAATCAAATCATTTCTTTTTCATTTAATGGCTGTCCTCTGTACCTAAATAAGCTCCAGGTGAACACAGCTGGGTCATCAGTTCTGTTCATTCCTAGCAGTTAGTACGTTGCCTATGTTGAAGAATAAACAAACAAAGCTTACCATTGTGTTTCATATTTTGAAACAGACATACACATTTTATTTAATATAAACGTGCTGCGAAAAGCTGTATCAGGAAATCAAACTCCTGTTTCAGATACAAGGAATTGCATGGAAGTTTTTAGAGTGTTGGAGACTGAAGAGCTTAATTCTAGGCAGGAAAGTAATTTTTATAAAGTAATTCATGTTAAATTCCATTGTTTCTGAAGTAACCATTCATTAGTAAGTTTAATTTATAGACTATTACTATTGCCTATAGTAACCATTGTTATTACTTTTTCACTATTTATGTTTCTCAAGTCTTAGCATCTATTAAAAAACTAAGAACAGTTTATAAAAGACAAGCTCTGTTATAATGATGATAACATCTAATAAAAAAAGTTCCTTTTTCTTTACATTGAATGGCAGGAAATTCAACAAAGAAATATGTCACTTATGATAAAGCACAGAACATTCAAATTTAATCTTAAAATGTGACTAGTTAGCTAACCAAATTTAGCCTCCTTAAGACATAGACGTTTTATAACAAAGTATCTGAATAAACAAAGTACTCTATGATTCAAGTAATTCTTTTCATCACCTCCTTTTAATTAAAGCTGATTTGCTTCTTAAAGGGAGACTCAGATTTCTGGTTTCCTATTTTTTATTTCTCAAAGAGGGAACTTATATTATTCTCTCCACATGTGCCACATTATAGAGGGTGATAAATATATGTTGAATAAAATGGTTAACAACTTGAATGTCATTTCATCATGATTGATTGAACCTCATTCAGCTTGTTACCCCCAAGAAGCTATCAAAATGATTTTTCTTGAGTTTTCAAGCTTATATCCTTTTTCCTCCTTCCTTTTAAAATCTATTTCCAAGGCACTGTTTTAGCAATGATTCTTATCCCTGACCCGAATTATTGCAAAAAGCATCCCAGCTACATTCTTTGCTTCTTAACCTTATTTTCTCCAACCACACCACCATGCCAATGTATCATATAACATTTCTTCATTCCAAATTAACTAAACGAACATTTACTGAGCATCTGTAGCCTGGTATTGTTCTATGCACTAAGGACTTAGAAGTGAACAAAACAAGTACTCCCCACGTCTCATAGAACTTACTTTCTCAAGGGAAGACAGACAACAAACAAAGAATAAATATAAATTGTATTGGCAGGTAAAATTAACTGCTACTAAGAAAATAAAGCAGGGACTTCCCTGGGGGCCCAGTGGTTAAGGCTCCACACTCCCAATGCAGGGGGCACAGTTTCGATCCCTGGTTGGGGAAATAAAATCCCTCATGACTCACAGTGAGGCCCAAGAAGGAAAGAAAGAAAATGAAAATAAAGCAACATGAGGGGATAGAGTGTCAAGTAAAGTTATTTTGGTTGGGATTTTTGAAAAGGCCAGTCTAAGGAGGTAATAATATTCAGGCAAAATTCTGAATGGACACAAGTCATGAAAATACCTAGGACAGAGGATTAGCAGCTGAGCAACAGCAAGTACAAGGCCTGAGTGAGTGCACACTTGGTGGTTTTGAAGGACAGTAAGGAGAGACCAGTGTGGATGAGGCATGGTTAGCTGGGGAGAGAGAGGAATTGATGTTGGAGCAACAGCCTGGAACTAGGTCGTGTATAGCTTAATAAGCCATCCAAGTACTTTCCATTTTATTCTAAGTATGATGGGCAACCAATGGAAGGTCAAGAGCAGGGCAGTTAGGTTTTGGTTTACATTGTACGGTAGTCACTCAAGCCTCTAAGTAGGGAAACTGGAAGGGAATTGCAGGGGTCCAAGTGAGGATAATGGTGGTGTGGACTAGGGTGAGGTAATGGAGGCAATGAGAAATGGTCATATTTGGGGACTATTTTGAATTTAGCTCCCAGATTTGCTGATGTTCTGGGGAATCAAGGGCTCCTCCTTTGTTCATTTTACCTGATGCCGTGAGGTGCTGTGAGATCAGTTTTTGGTATTTTTAGTTTGGGCTGTGCCTCTATGTTAGACGTACAGGTGGAGATGTTGCTTAGGGAATTGGATGCAGGAGTTTGGAGTTCAGGGGAAAGTTGGGGCTGGAGATATAAATTTGGAAATCACCAATATATAAATGGTATTTAAAACTAAGCCATCGGGTGAGATCATATAGAACAGTGCTTTCCAATCATTTTCATGTTGTAGCCCACATTGAAAATCATACTGTTTGTACACTCGAAGAGGCAAATAGACAAAACGGCCTGAAGCCAGAGGTGATGACCCAGAGCCTCCAGGAATCACATGTTGGGAGTACTCACAATTTGTGTGTTCACAATGGTTAGGACAAGAGTGAAACAGCATGCCATGGGCACTCCAACAATTACAGGTAAAGAAGTAGAAGAGTTTTTAGCAAAAGCGACTGACTAGGAGTTGCAGGTAAGGTAAGAGGGAAACCAGGACCATGTGTCATCCCAGAAGCCAAGTAAAGAAAGCAGTTCAAGAAGGAAGGAGAATCAACTAGTCAGCTGCTGCAATAAGACTGAGTAACATGGGGATCAAGAATTGACTATTACCCGTTTTAGAGATAACTGATGCTCAGAGACGTTGCCCAAGGTCTGGGATGGGACCCGAGAGTCTACATTTCTAATAAGATCCCAGGTAATGTAGGTGCTGCTTATTCATGGATTGTGCTGAGTAGCAAGGCTCTTCTAGACCAAACTCTCCTTCCAAGTTCTTTTTTCTTTACTTTTTAAATTGGAAATACATTTTTAAAAGAACTGACTCTTAGATCTGGCAAAATTGAGATTTTTGGGGACCTTAACAATTACTATTTTAGTCTAGTCAGGAAGACGAAAGCCTGATTGTAATGGGTTCAGAAGTGTATAGGAGCACTATTTATAGTAGCCAAGACGTGGAAGCACCCTAAATGTCCGTCAACAGATGAATGTATAAAGACGATGTGGTATATATGTACAATGGAATATTACTCAGCCATAAAGAAGAATGAAATAATGCCATTTTTCACTGGATGGACCTAGAGGTTATCATACAAAGTGAAGTAAGTCAGACAGAGAAAGACAAATACCGTATGGTATCATTTATATGTGAAATCTAAAAAAAGTGATACAAGTGAACTTATTTGCAAAGCAGAAATAAACTCACAGATAGAAAACAAACTTATGGTTAACAAAGGAGAAAGGGAGAGAGATAAATTAGGAATGTGGGATTAACAGATACATACTACTATATGGAAAATAGGTAACCAACAAGGCCCTACTGTACAGCACAGGGAACTGTATTCAATTTCTTGTAATAACCTGTAATGGAAAAGACTCTGAAGAAGAACATAAAGAAACAAATCACTTTGATGAACACCTGAACCCAACACAACATTGTAAATCAACATTGTACTTCAATAAAAAAAGAACGTAGGAGATGAAGGAGGAGTGGCAATGCATTTAAGGAAATTTCCTGAAGAGTTTTATTTTAAAGGGGAGCCGAGTGATGGGGCAATACCTGAATGGAAATGAGTGAGGTTTTTTGTTTTGCTGCATTTTCTAAGGGACTAACAAGAATAACCCAGTGTTAAGGAAAAAGTGATATTTCAGGAAAAAGAAGGGATAATTACAAGAGCTAAGTCCAAGGGTGAGAAGGGGAGAAGATCCTCACCTGCACAACTGGACTACTGGGTCCATGTACGACCAGGTTACTTGGCCTTACATAGGAGTCTGGACAATTCATCTGTTTCAACAGGTGGAAAGGCAGAAACTGTGAATACAGACATAACTTGATTTGTAGATTTGTTGGTGGGAAAAATAAGTTCTTAACTAATTACTTTTACATTTAGTGAAATAAATAAAGGTATCAACAATGAACGAGTGGAGTAGGAGTTTAATATTATATTTGAGGACAAAGGAAACAGGGTTTTTCATAAAGTAGTCTCAGAGAATAAGAAGGTGAATTGGCTAGACAAATGTTGGAGATCCCACTTAAGCTCTGAGGTCATAAAGTTAAGATGAGAGCATTCTGTATGATTGTGTGTTTAGCTGCACCAGAGCAGGAGCAGAGCAGATGGAGAATTGGACTTAAACATGGTTTGCGTTTCGCCACTGAGTACAACAGGGGGACAGAACGGCGAGAAGCTGAGATTAGATGGAAAGGAGTGATTATGATTATTAACAATGGAACGCAAGCTAGGTAAAAAGAGGTATGAGTATATAGAGCGGGTGATGAACTGAAAAAGTTGGTGAGGTCAATGAATCGAGAGTCCCTGTGGGCTCAAAGAATTGTTAAAATCTTAGTGTTTGAAGCACTGAGCTAAAAGGATAGTAAGTGGTCCTTTCTAGAGAGTAGGATGCTTGCTATTAGGAGTGCTACAGACTGAATATTTGTTTCCCCTCAAAATTCATATGCTGAAATCGTAACTCCCAATGTGATTGTATTAGGAGGTGGAGACTTTGGGAAGGAATTAGGTCATGAAGATGGAGCCCTCAGGAATGCATTGAGTGTTCTTATAAGAAGAGACTCCAGAGAGATAATTTTTCTCTCAGCCATGTGAGGATACAAGAGAAAGATGACTGTCTGCAAACCAGAAAGAGTGCCTTCACCAAACACTGGATCTACTGGTGCCTTGATCTCGGACTTCCCAGCCTCCAGACTGTGAGAAATAAATGTTTTTTGTTTATGCCACCCAGTCTATGGTATTCTGTTATAGAAGCCTGACCTGATTAAAACAGGGAATGGGTGATGGTGGTGGTTGTTTTCATTGTTTGGCAATGAGAAGTTCTATGGAAGTAGGTTGCCAGGGTGGAGTAAAGACAAGATCACAGGCGGGAAGGAGGTCAGGGAGGAACCAAAATTTCAGGGTTTGTGATGAAACAGTCAGGTGGAAACAGAAATGACCAAGAATGATGACAGTTCATTGAGTCACGTGCAGTCATCTGAAAAGAAGTAAGGGATGTGTTAAAATCTGCAGTGAATAAAGAAAAGTGACCAGAAGGATCGTGGATGCCTGCAGTGTGGAGTGAAGGTTGATAAACCAATATAATTCTTCAAAAGAAGGTTGATAAACCAATATAATTCTTCAAAAGAAGAGAAATATTTTAGGCAAGGAGGTAAGAACGATTGTTAGGAAACAACAGAAAGGAGTAAAAGGGCAACTATCCCACTTTCAGGTCCAGTGATTTTCAAGATGGAGGTGGAAGCAGCCATCACTTGAGAAGGCTTGTGTGATGCTCTGTTCTTAGGGAAGTACAAGATTTTGGTTAGAGCAAGGTGGCTGGAGCCTTCAGAGAAGGAATTTGAGGATGGAAGGGACTTTGCTGATGACAATGAAAAGTTCCAAAGGGCATAGTGGAAGGACTTGAGGGTTAAGGAGGGGTGGAATTTGGGTTAGATTATTGGATGTACAGTGACAGCAAGGGTCTAGGCAATGCAGGAAGATTTTAAGGGCTTAGACTTCTTGTGATGATTTCAGTGGGGGAAGTATGGCATAAAAGGGATTTGGTAGGGAATTTGGTTCCTACTTTTCCAGTCTGATCTCAAGCATACTTCCCTGAAATCCTCTACCTATTCAATTTAACATCTTCCACACACTGATATACCTGTTGCTCTACCCTGATCCTTCTACACAATATGGCTTTATCACTATTCTCTCCTGCTTCCTCTAGAAAATTTCCCCATATTCTTACCAAGTCAGGATTCATCCCTTCACATACCTCTATAATTGTCTAATGTAATCTGCCACTTACCTATTCATTTATGTATAATATTTCTCGCACGATAGACTATGAGCTCCTGAACTGCAAATATAGGGTGGCTCCTATTCTCCAGAGTACCCAGAACTGTTGTCAAAGGTCAATAGAAATGTAATTAATTAAATTCTCCCCTTTATTCACCCTGAGGCCTCCAGACTTCAGCACTATATCTATGACGGTGATAAATAACCTATGGAAGACCCATGTAGAGGTAGTCCTGCTGCCTCTACCTCATTCTCTTCAATCCCAAACAAGTCTGGCCAGTGCCTTTTGGGGTTAGACAGCATAGAGCAGTGAAGAGTCATTTTTGATGTGTAAAGCATGGAAATACCCACACGAGATGCGAAAATAAAATACTGCCCAAGTTGGGCTGGAAATTGGAAAAACTTAGCATTTACATGGTCTTGTTTCAATATAAAAATACAACTATGGAGTATGGAAGCTAAAAGGCTCTGGTCTCATAGTAATGATTAGGGCCAAGAGTAACTTAATTTCACAAAGCTATTTTGTTTACCAATTTTAAATATACACATGCACACACACGTATGCTTATAAAAACTAATTTTTTATGTAATTAAAACTACTTAAGGACATTTTAAATCAATTAACTGTATCTGTTATTATTACAACAGGTGATCAATAGGTATAAATGTTCTGTTATAATGCAGTTTAATAGTATTCGTGTAATTTATGTGTACTGTAAATGAGAATATGATTTCACAATTTTAAAACTTTTTTCCTGCATAAGCATATTCTATTCTAACTTTGCTGAAAAGGTTTATTTTAAGATGTACCCATTTTATTTTTAAAAGTGTCCTTGTATTTTGTATTTCCTTTTCTGCTTAGTGATATTTAATCATCTTATTATAAACCTTTTATGTGATTTGTATGCATATTACTGCTTTTCAAAGTTGATGAGCTGTTCTCACTTTCTTTCAAACACACATAATAGTTTGATTTTAAAATTCTCAAATGTTATAAATATTTCCAAAAAAGTTCTCTGTGAAATTAATTTTTTTCTGTGGAAAACAGATGAATTTTAGCTTATTTAAGCTTTTCAACGATTGTCAATTAATTGCTGTGAATACTGCAATAGAGTACTACAAAGACTTTGAGGGTGGCACTGAGAGTCAATGTATTCAGATAATTTTATGGGTTCTGGGTGGAGAATTAAGTTATAGTTAAAATATATTGCTTTAAAAGTCATATACTAGGCTAAGAATGTATAAGCTTTCAGAGTGTCGTCTCTCTGGAGTTGGGCTGCCTCAGTTCAAATCCCAGCTCTACCACTTACTAGAAGTGTGACCTTCTGTGAGTTACTTCAGCTGTCTATGGCAGACATTATTGTTCATTATACAAAATGCATTCTCTACCTATTCTCCTCTGCCTTTTTCTGGCTGACAGAGCCTTCACACCCCTATAGAGGCCCAAAATACCAGTGCTTCTTGTGGCTTCCCTTGAAGTTAGGTACTGGCCTGTGATCCAGTCCTATCCAATGGGATGTAAAGAAAGCCTGCCAGAGATATCCTAGGACAGGTTTCCCTCCCTGTCAAATGGAGAATAGGAGGCAATGCAATGCAGTTCTTCTTTGGCCAAATACTGTTCTGTCTCTGATGCCTGAAGCTGTGGCAGCCATCTTGTGAACTATGAAAGGATAAGCCAAAGAGCCAACCTGAGGGGAACAAAGGAGAAAGAGCCTGGGTCCTTGACAGCATCACGGAGCCACTGGGCAAGTCCAGGAGCTTTTTATCAGAGTTCCTGTTACATTCGATTTTAAAATTTTCTCATTATTTAATCCATATTTTATAGGGCATTAGGCCATTCTGTTACATGCACATAAGAATATCTTAGTATACTCTCCAGTTCAATACTGGATAGATACAATGGTAGCAGATACCCTTGTCTTGTTTTTTATTTCAAGGGAAGGCTTTCAACATTTCACCATCATCAAGTTTGATGGTATCTATAGGGGTTTTTAGAAACCCTTTATCAGTAAACCATTCCTAGTTTCCTAAAAGCATTTTTTAAATTATAAATGGAGGTTTAATTTTTCTGCATCTATTGAAATGATCATATGTTTCTCCTTTACTTTGTTAATGTGACAAATCATATTAATTCATTTGCAGATTGTATCTAACCTAGAATTTTTGGAAACCCAACTTGTTTATGACATAATTAAACTATTATCTACTTTGGATGTTATTGTTGAATTTGATTTGCTATGTTCATCCATGTTTATAAATTAGATTGACCTTTAATTTTCCTTTCTCATAATGTCCTTGTCAGATTTTTGGATTGAAGATATGCTAGCTTGTTAAAACAAGTTCACAGAAGTCTTTTTCAAATTTGCTGGAAGAGTTTTGCAAGAGAGGAAATATTTCTTTCTTAAATGTATTTTAGAAATTGCCAATTATACTATGTGGGCTTGGAGCTTTCTTTGTAGGAAAAATTTTAATTTCAAATTAATTTTTTTAATAACTGTAAGAATATCCAGATTTTCTGTTTCTTTTTGGGTTAGTATTGGACCAAATATATTTTTCAAGAATGTATCTATTTCACCTTATTTATTACAATACTGGTATAAAATTATTTTTAACATCCTTTTACTATCTTTTTAATATGTGCCTGATTTGTAAAAATGTGCTCTTTTTATTCTTAACATATTATTCATGTCTTCTACATTTTTTTTGTAATCAGTCTTATTGCTTTCTATTTCATTAGTTTCTGCTTTTATATTCATTATTTCCTGCTATTTGCTTTCTTTGAATTTATTTTGCTATTCTTTTTCTAACTCCTTGAGATATATACTTAGATCATTAATTTCAGACTTTTTTCAAGTATTTGCCTTTAAGGCGGTGTATTTTCTAAGCATTGCTTTTACTACAAGTTTTAAATTTGTATTATTTTCATTCTCAATTAATTAAAAATATTTTCTAATTTCCAGTGTAATTTCTTCTTTGACATATGGATTATTTACAAGTGTATTTTTCATTGCCTAATATGTTGAGATTTTCGAGTTATCTTTTTATCATTTTTTTTAGCTTACTTGTATTTTGGTGTGAAAACATCATTTGAAATTTGTTGACACTTTGTTTATGGCCCAGTATATGTTCAATCTTTGTAAATATTCTGTACACAATTAAAAATAATGTACATTCTGCAGTTGTTGGGCAGAGTGGTACATCTATTTCCATTATGTCTAGATTGTTAATTGTGTTGTTCAATTCTTCTATATCCTTGCTTTGTTTAGTTTTATGTTTGCTTTGCTTTTTTATAACACTTGTTATAATTGTGGCTTTGTCCTTTTTTCCTTGCTGTTTTGTCAATTTTTTTCTTTGTATATTTTGAGGTTACATTATTAGTTTCATACGCTTTTACAGTTATTTTATCTTCCTATAAAAATGAGCCTTTTCTACCCTTTTACCTGACATACATGCTTTAGATGAATCTCTTATAAAGATATATGGTTGTATGTTTTAATCCAGTCTGACAATCTTTGTCTTTTAATTAGGGTATTTAATCCATTACTATTTAATGTAAACATTGGTTTACTTGAATAAAAATATGCCATTTTACTAAGTTTTTAAAATTTATCTCTTCTATGTTCCTTCTTCTCTCCTTTCTTCCATTATTTTGGATCAATTGTTTTTTATTATCTCATAGTTTTCCTCAGTTAGCTTGGAAATTTGTTCTACTATCTTTTATCATTCTTTAGTGATTATTCAGAGATTTCAAAATGCATACTTAACTTATCAAAGTCTAATCTTAGTTGATGCTTTTACTCCCTTCTGAGACAATGAAATGATCTTGGAATACTTTAACACCATTAACTCTGTTCCCAATTTATATGCTATCATTGTCATATGTTTCAATTCTATATATATTTAAACTACATAAGTCATGATAACTATTGTTTTATACAGTTGATATTTATTTACATTTACCCAAATTTTTACCATTTCTATTATTCTTTTTCCCTTCCTTAATCTCTTTCTATTTACCATCATTTCCTTCTTCCTGAAGGAAGTTTCAGGTTTCATATACTATGGATCTGCTGGTAATGAGTTTTCTCCATTCTTTAAATTTTATCTTTACTCTGGAAGGATATTTTAATTGGGTACATAATTCTAGATTGGCATATTAGAGGTTTCATACAATTGCGTTCTGGCTTTCACTGCTACAATTGAGAGATCAACTCTCAGACAGTTATTACTTTAATGGTAATCTCTTTTTTCCCTGGGTGTTTTTCTTCTTTTTAATTGTTTATTTTTTTCAATTTTACTGTGATGTATCCAGTTGTGGATCTCATTTTATTTATCCTGAATGCAGTTATATAGTTTCTTTTTAAAAAAAAAAATAGTTCTTTATTATTTATTTGGCTGCTCCGGGTCTTAGTTGCAACATGCGAGATCTTTGTTGCCGCATGCGGGCTCTTAGTTGCAGCACATGAGATCTAGTTCCCTGACCAGGGATCAAACCCAGGCCCCCTGCATTGGGTGCACAAAGTCTTAACCACTAGACCACCAGGGAAGTCCCTATATAGTTTATTAAACTTGTGATTTGTTGTCTTGCAGCAATTTTTGGAAAAAGTCAGCCATTATCTCTTCAAATATTGTTTCTGTCCATTTTCTTTGTTATCTCTTTCTGGTACTGCAACTAAATATAGATTAGATATTTGCATGTAATTATCTATTAGAATTCTTACATTCTTTCCTTATGTTTCTTTTCTCCTTTCTCTTTTGCCTCATATTTTGCCTTATTTCTCCATCTGAAGTTTGGATATTTTCTTCTGAACTCTTTTTTCAGTTCACCAATTCTCTCTTCATTTGTTTCTAATATACTTTTTAATCAATCCATTAATTTCTTAACTTTGATTGCTGTGTTTTTTGCTTATAAAATTTATATTTGGATAAGGATATTTTGTAGGTGTCAAATGTGCCATGTCATTTTTTTTTTGTAGTTTCTAGCTCTCAACTGAATTTTTTAAATTTTATTTTTTATCTCCTTGAACTTGGCAACCAAGTTATTTTAAAACCAGTGTCTTATTAATTTAATATCTGAAGCTTCTGGGGTTCTGGGTTTTTTGTCTGTTGTTTCTACTGATTCTCTTTATGCTAACTAGTCTCCCTATGTGTCATGTTATCTTTCATTGTGTACCACACACTGTATATAAAAATTTGTTTGTGAAATGATTTGAGACCTAGGATAAAGTTACCTTTCTCCAAAGAGGACTTTCCATTGGCTTTTGCCAGGCACCTAAGGATTTTAGCAATCCAGAATTACCTTTAATCAACTTCAAGAATTGAGATTTTCTAGGGCAGATAGATGTGAGGACTAGATAGCTTATGGTTCAACTTTGTTAGTTAAGTGTATATCCCTTCAGGGTCCCAAGCCAAAGTGTTCACCTGAACCCTCAACCTTAACAGGTCCTTGACTCCAACTTTTGTTGCCCTAGCCCTGTGAACCAATCAGAAGCACTCCTCTCAGCCATCTTTTGCAAACTTTCAAGTTCCAACAGGGAGATGTTCCCCTCTTCCTGTACACCCTTTCCTCACATTTCTCTGTTTCTGTGTTCTTCTGGATTGGGGGCTGTAATTATTCATTACCTCATCAGCAATCTGGTATGTTCAAGCAAATGTTTTGGGGGTTCCCCCCACCTTTTCTAGTTGTCTGAGATAAGTCTAAATTGCCTTATCTTCCATTTCCTAAAGCCACTGATACGCTTTCTGGGCTTTGATCTCCTCAGTTATAAAATGAGGAGAACAATTACATCTCTATCTTATAAATGAAAGAATTAAATGAAGTTATATAGGTAAAGTGCTTAGCAAAGTACTTACATGTAATAAGAACTCAGTAAATGCTAGCAATACTACTACTAATAAAATAAGCATAATATTATCCTGATTAATATATTTAGGAAATGTGTTTCTTTTTAGCTGTGATCAGTCCAAAACCAAACTATTAAGGCAAACAGAACTTTAAAGAAATGCTTTGTACTGACCAAACCAGATAAAAACCCAAGTCCCCAACATGCTCCCCAGATGTCTGGCAGCGTTCAATTCAAAGTCTTATGCCAATAATTCTATATAGTTTGCCAATCAATGATTTTACCGTAGACCAGAGGGAGAATTTATCCAAATCATAAACACTCACAGGTTCAAACAATACTTAGTGATCAAAAACACATACCCAAAAGGAAAATTGCTGAGCATAAAAATTCCATCTGGGTTAAGCTGTCTCTTTTCCTTTGTGACCTTTTTTTTAAAATAGTTTAGTAAGTTTCTGCTAATCATATCAGAATCTCCATTTAAAAAAATTTTTTTCCTGTACTTCAGTCAGGTGTATCCATTAGGATTATTTCAGTTGTGTGTAACAGAGAAACCTAATACTGCTCAGGACTGGAAGCACAGCTCCATAAAGTTATCCAAGGCTCAGGATCCTTCCAGTTTACAATTCTGCCATCTTAGGATGTGATTCTAATCCTCAAGGTCCGTATGGCTGCTAGAGCTCCAACATCACATGTATATTCCAGGCAGTTGGATTTAGGGGTGAGCACAGGGGCTAGAGGGAGAGAACTCCTTCCTCTCAGAAGGACTTCTTGGAGGATCCACACAATACTTCTGTTTACCTTTTATTGGCTGGAACATAGTCACATCATCACACGTAGACACAGAAGACTGGGAAATGTAGTTCTTTACCTATGCATAAGTGTGTTCATTCACTAAAGAGAAAGGGGTGAGTCAGCATTAGGAGTTAACAGTCTGTGCCTCAAAATGGACTGAGAAAGGGAATTGTGATGAATTTCCTGAAAGACTAAATTAATTTGTGTGAAAAGGTAATATTTTCCAGGTTACTTTAATCCCTAGTGCAACCAAGAGCTGGGTGTGGGCATCATGAGGAAAGGAATCAACTATTGCGAACTTGGGTTAGGGAAAAAAAATATTTGAAAAAAAAGACTAAAAATTTATAGGCAAAAAGAAAGAGGGAAAGAGTGAATTTCTGGACATTTTGATATAACTTAGAAAACCTGTAAATTAAATGTCAAGGTGGAATATTTTTGTACTATACCATTGGATGTGCAGGAATTTAAATCAGAACACCCCTAAAAGTGTGTCTGTCACTTGCATGATGAATACTTTCAGGAAAGGTCCTTAAACACTTTATTCTACCTCTTAATTAAAACATGACAATTTGATTTCTCACTCATGAAGTGTTTTCTCCAGGCCATGTCCAAAACAGCCCCTTGGCTGGCTGGGTTTGTGAGGAGTTACGCACAGCACCTGCTTCTGCTGAATTACATGGGACTCCAGCAGATTTTACCCAGTGATGTCAAAGGAAAATACAAGTTATTTTTCAAAGTAGGTTAGCATCAATATTTCCAAATAACTACTTGGTTTGGGGACCATCTACTTAAACTGTTTTCTGGGAATTCCTATTTTTGGTAAGCTCTCCTCCTGAGCGTCCAATTGTAATACATATTTATTCTGTTAATTTTCCAGTGACTGTTGTAAAATACATTAGTGTTGATCATTGGATCTAAATTCTAAGTGCTGTCATGTTTTAAAATACAAACCTACATTGTACAATGCCCCTTGCCTTCTTTTTCCTTCAAGGCATTCTTACCTCTGGCCTGGGCTTTAAAATATTATAGCTTATTATAATCTGTCTTTGATGCTGGAAACCAAAGTTAAGAAAAACCCTTTAATTCAACAACAACAAAAAATTCTTGGAGGAAAATTTGTACTTCTGTCTTAGTCTGTTTAGAAGCAAATGAAAGTTTAGCTTTAAGGAGGGAAGAGAGATAGGTCAAACTGTTCCTTTTGCCTGCTTGCCAGATGATGCTAACACATCATTGTCTTTTCTCACTCAGGCATAAATGCCTGAAAACTCCTTTTTCTTCTGCTTACCATTGCCTTAACCAGTAATACTCTTCTCAGACAGCAAGATACCTGAATGTCTAAACATTTATCTATACTAATACAGGCTCATTTCATGTGAAAGCCTGCCAGGCAGGAACTAGGCTGTCAGCTTCATCCCATCAAAAAGACTTTCAGTCCCCAGGACTGATGGCAGGTTCCAATTGTTAAGTCATTCTTGCTTGAACTGAATTTTAAAGTCAGGCTCCGACTGTTAAAGAATGGAGCTCAAAGAGGGTATTTAGCCAGAAATGTTGCAATTCTAAATATAATTCTCCTGGCTATGGATTTTGTTCTTGTCGTCATTATTTTTTAAATTTGGGTACTGAGCGAAACTCCAGGGCAACAAATAATGTGTAAGGGCAACCAATACTGCATAATAGTTCTTGTTTTGGTACATTTGCTTTGTAGTGATTTATTAAGGGAGACTGAAAAAGCCTGATTAAAATGCATAAACAGCGCTGAACAGTAAACAACCATGTCTAAGGATGAAAAAATGGGACCCACATGCTGTGCATGGAAATTGCCCTTAACAACATGGCCTATTGTTGAACAGATAGGAAGCCAAAGGTTGCTTGTAATCAAATTTGAAGTTTCCCATCACTTATAAAAGCAACACTTCCTTGTGCAAACATTTCAATTTGTTGTAGTTAAAAACTGCTTCCTGACTTAATCCTTATAGAAACCAGGAGTTCTTTTGACTGTTAGGTAGATAGAAAAATGTTGACAGAGAGCCCACAAGACTCGAAAAGACTAAGTGAAACCAAGTTTTTGTGTTGAGGGAGAAATAAAAACTAAAGACTCAACAGGAGCAAATTAAATCAGCAATAGAACTCAAGATAATTTTTTTGGTATTTCTTTTAACCAAGGAAAAAAGAATTTGATGAGTTGGCTAGGTGCTCAAATCTCTTCTATTTTCTCATTTAAAAATAAGACAAATTTTAAAGGAAAAAAAAAAATTTTTTTTAAACTGTCTCACTATAGCCTGAATCGAGCATATGGAAAAAGACTCGAAGAGAAAAGATCATTAATAATATGACAAGACTTATCTGATGGGCTGAATTACATACGTACAAATACTTATTACATAATAATAATTCCTAAAATTTATGATTTGAAGAATATTCATTGCTAATTGAAGAGACAAAAAAATTAACTGCTAAACTTTTAAGCCATATTTATTCTTCCACTGTATGGATATAGTAGAGAAGAAAGAATAATAAGTTCAGGAAATTTAAATAATTTCTTTAAATTATAATACAAATTTAATAATACTTGTATTATGATCTGTAGTATCTTAGTTAACATGAAAAGCATTTTTAAACGTTTTAATACCTTTTCCAAAGACATATAAAGAATGAACAAAAAAGTCGTCACCTTCCAGTCTCCAATATCCTTGTAGCACAATTAAAAAAACAATTCTCAAATCTCTTATTGTTAAGCAATCAGGTCTTTTTCATTTTCCAGTACTAACATTGTAATGAACATCCTTATACGATAATCTTTGTATACATTTCTAATTATTTCTTTGGCACAAATTCCCTCACATATAATTTAGAAATTGTGGAGCACAAAAATTTCACTTACTGAAAAATGGCCTTCCAGAAAAGTCTTACCAGTTTTCATCCTACCAGTAGTACATAAGACTGTATCAAAACCATTTAGTGTTATTTCTTTTTAATCTTTACCAAATTCATAAGTGAAAATGGCATCTTTTAATGGCATCTTAATACAGTGCTAAGAAATCTTGTGTCCAATAATTGTTAATGAGTTTTAGTTATAATTATGGGTATTGATATGTTTTATCTCTTGTTACAGATACAAAGGTGGTCAATACAAAAACTCCTTAAATTAAGGTAGCATTACCGTTGCTCTGAAGATACATGCTTAATTGTAAAATAAAATTAATGCTTCTATAAAGAACCTGAAATCACAAATTTATGGAGGGAAGATGTTCTTGGAAAGTAACCTATCCATGCCTCTCCCATTCCCTGTAACCATCACAAGCACTTCCCTTTACTTGGGAACAGAGCAGTGAGTCCAGAGAGGTCCAGGAATATTTGTTATCCCAGGAACTGGCCTGTGGACCCCTTAGATGTGTAGGGGAACATTGCAGCCTGTGATCCACAGAGCTGCCAGCTACAGGGAGAGAAATGCTGGTCTGGGCCAAGTGTGACCTCAGAGGCCAGGATCAACAACAGAAGGGGCATTGAAGGGGCTCTTACCCCACTTCAAAAACCAGAAAGTAGGCTTTTCAGTACATTAAAGAGAGACTGGGTACTTTTTACTAAAATCATAATTCCTCATCCGACGATAATTGCAATCATCTTGCTAAGCTAACTCCCTGCCTCTAAACTCTTGCCTCACCAAACCATTATTACATTGCTATAGATTTCTTATCCGGAAGCACAGGATGGATTATGCTCTTCTCAATTTAGAGTAAATACTTAGGCTTCCTACACCTCCACACTCTTGCCGTGAAAGAAAAATCTTAACTGTTAGCATAAGTTTGAGAGCCTTCTTCATTCAGCCCTACCCTACGTTTTTCAGCATCAACTCCATCTCATTTCTTTGTACATTCTGCGCTATAGACACTGGTCCGTTCGCCACTTCTCAAACATGCACTATGACTATCCATTCCTCCAAGCTTTTGCTCTTATTTACTCTTCCCTTAGCCTGGAATACCCTTCCTCCCTTCTCTGTTCACAAAATCCTATACAGATTCTTTCTATCAAAGTTAATCATTCCTTCCTCTGAAGTCTTAATGCACTCTGTTTGGCACGTTTCCTTCTGCCTTGTAATATTGATGGTTATTCACACCCCTGCTTTCCCCCTTAGATTATAAGCATAGGAGAAACGGTCATCGTATTTTACTCATGTTTGATTTCCCCAAAGCCTACCTTGCACAATAAATACTTCATAAAAAGGAAGTGCCTGCTCAGTAATTGTTTCGTGAATTGAATTGGATCTTTTAATTACCAGTTTTAGTTGCTTTCTATATAAATATGACAAGTTTATGAGAAAAAGACACTCCCCATTAGTTCCAAAGTAGAGTTGCCAGGTAAAATGAGAACATTCAGTTAAATGTGAATTTGAATTTACAATTCACATTTAACTGAAGGTCCTATATTTTTATTTGCTACATCTGGCATCCCCAATCCAAAGACATGCCAGTTTCACCACTGTCAGGGTTAACTTCTGGGCAATAGGGAATTAGTGTGGGCATAAATCTGTTTGTATCCAACTCTACTGTAGCAATATGTATATAGCCACCATGAATCCCCTTCATGTAAGGGGAAGGTAATATTTTGGGAGAAAAAAGAGCAGAAGAACAAAGGTAGTCATTTATAATTTGATCCTTATCGTCTCACAATGATAGTGGCTATTTGAGGAACCCAGGGGAATAATTTCATGTATTAATATAAATTCTTCAAATAGCTAGTTGTTCTGATCAACAAGATAGCCAAGGTAAACATTTGAGGTCTTTGAGACATTCTGCTTTCTTATCCTCACCCAGGACATTTCTTCATGCTGCCCTTGGTCTCTTTCATTGTCTCTGTAGCATCCCAACCACAATGGGGTCATTGTATGGGCACTGCTTGTGCCAACCTTTCATGCTCGGCCCTGAGGGGCCATGTTTACCTCAAGTTATTTGATAACATCCTCTCACCTTATCCCTCTCCCACACTTTTCACCCCACCTCTTCTCTTTTCTGGTTTCCTAGGCAACAGTTCGTTAGTCTAATAATAAACCAATGCTTGCCATTGTACAATGAGATCAATAGAACCGTCAGGATTCTCCTTTGCTCCCAGATAACATCTGCAGTTTAACACTAACCTTCTGGGGACAATTTCTGGCTCTCCTTAAATTCTCTGATCAAAGAGGGTTGGAATTTCCTGTAGGGGTGGGCGATGTCCTCTGTGAGGAAATTATTTTTTGGAGAGAGAAACCTTGCAGTATCCTTCAAATCGAATTATGTGAGCAGCTGTCTGCTGATGAGTTAAGCAGAATTTCTTATTTGCCGAAGTGTAACTAGTATGTTCAGACCTCACCATTCCAACTACAAAGTAATTTCCTATTTATGCACATCACACCTAAGTTGAGCTCCCAGTTGCCCATAAGGAACTTATTGCTCCTCAGAAGTGTGCTGTCATCACCATCCTATAGGCCATTAGAGAAGAAACCCTTATGATCTTCAAGCCTGGCCACTGTCCAATCTCTGTTCCTCTACTTCTGCAGAAGAAAGCTCCCAGGAGCCCATGGCTTCACCGGAAAAACACTCCTACAGAACCCCAGACACATTTAAAGCAATACAAATTGTTTAATTGCAGAGAATAAGTTTCTGGCCGTGCAATACACTGAAAAGTAACTGTCATCAGGATAAAAGCCAGTGACTTTGGCCGCTTTAGCAACTGCAATCTAGTCAATCACACAAACTATTAAAAGATATGTGAAGGACCCTGTAGGGAAATTGTGACTGCTGAATTAAGCAGAACAAAGGCCACACTCAGATTTTCAGCGTGACTTCTGTTGCAAGAGTGAACAGCCTTCTACCTGTCAGCATATTTTTCCACACTTTAAAGCTGTGAAGGCCAAGATGTATGTCGTGTACTCCTCAGGACTCTGTTTGCTGATATCTGAAACCGATTGTAGCTAGCTTTTAAAAAACAAAAATAAAGGGGGATGTATTACAGAGGGATGTAATGATTCAAGGGACTTCAGGAGAATTCAAGGGAATTCTCAGAATTCAAGGGAAGACGGGGCTAATGGGTACTGAAAATAGGAATCTCAGGAATTCGAGAATCTCAGCTCTCCTTCTCTCTGTGTGTTGTTTCATTCATTTTTCTCTTTTGTCATTAGTTTCCTCTGCTCCCTTAATCTTCATGGCAGAATATGGCTTCCCACCATGTTGTGGTCAGCACCATAAAGAAAATAAAAGCTTTTCTTGAAGGATAGGGTCATAGTTCTCAGCATGGCCACCAGGGGCCCAGCCTCAGTGGAATGGGAGGGAAGTAAAGCAGTCATTGTAAGCTGGGCAGACACTACACAAGGGATAGACTCAAAGCAGACACAGCTACTATTTTCCCTAGTTTCCTGTGACCAACTTGGAAGAAGGAATGGCAGAAATGTTGGATATCTGGTTATATGCTGATGTTAGACTTGTGATAGAAGAAATTCAGAGTGATAAAAAATTGTAATTCTCAAAATGCCATGTACTTAGTAAATATCAGAAACTCCTATCCCATAAGCCTAACTGTTCATTTATTTGTCTTCTTTAATTGCTAAGCAGGACATCTCTTAGAAATAGAACTTAGTTGAATTGGTTTAAAATAACATCATTCTGTTTGGGCTTATAAAGGTTTTTTGCTCTAAAATTATTCATGATTCACCATTGGCAGAGTTCAGACCTCCTGCCTGAGTAAGTTTCCTCAGTGCAACCAGATTTCATTCATATACTCTCAAAAGAAATGAAAAGTAATCTGACAAAAAGTAACCTTTGAATGTCATTCAGCTTTGTGAGGACTAGCAGATAGGAATGAAGCCCTACTCAGTGCTACCTTCATTTTTACTCTTTTCTTTGATGCCCCTTTAACGCAACGGTCATACTTTCCAGTCACCTCTTACAGTCATTTCCAAGGCATTTTTGTTCACCCTTATCATTAAAAAATTAGTACATTCTTCCAATTTAAGTTTATTTATTTACTAAAATATTATATACATAATATTATAATAAATAATGAAACCTTTAAAATGCGATCGATACTAAATGTAAGTGGAAGTTATATTTTCTTCCCATACACCAATGATCACCTTGTGCACTGGTCTACTCTCACAGGACAGTCAGTTAGTCTGAGCTGAGTTGTTCTTAGTGCATCAGTTTGGGTGTCCTAAAGAGCAGTCCTGAACTTAAGTATAAGGTGTTCTTGATAATCATATCTTAAAGTGAATTCTCCAAGGCTCAACTTTCCATTGTGTAAGTGCCGTGAAAAATTATCTGTTAGTGCCAAAAAACACAGAATTAATATAAAAGCGAGCAGAATCAAACAAGCAAAGCGAATTTTCTACAAAATGAAAAATTTAGAAAAGACGTGCTGGCCCAGCTGGGCTTGACAGTAAGGCTACACACACTGAAGCAGTTAGAACAGGGCTTCAATCTGTGATTGACTGAGACACACAAAACCTAGCAGGGAAGAAGGGAAGCCAGTTGGATAATGCTGCTCTCCAATGATCAAGTTCTCTTGCTTTTTCTCTGCATTCCTTCCTTTGTCTTCTCTGCAAATACTGAGACCCTGAGGTGATATTGACCCTGGCAGAATGTTTCAGGCCAAAAGAAATCATAAGATATAGTAACATGTAATATAATAAACGAGCAGTCTTATTCTTGAGTAAAACCTCTCTCACAAAAAAGAACAACCAAAATTTAACAATAAACTGAAAATAATATTTATTAAGATAATGGCAGGTAAAGGATTCATATCTCTGATCTATAATAAATGCATATAAATTAATGAGAATAGTAAGGCCTTCCACCAAATAAATCAGGAAAGGCTAGTCACAAAAGAATAAATGATAGATTGGCAAATATGTGGGGAAATGTTGAATTTTTATTTATTTTATTTTATTTTTTTGCGGTACGTGGGCCTTTCACCGTTGTGGCCTCTCCCGTTGCGGAGCACAGGCTCCGGACGCAGACTCAGCGGCCATGGCTCACGGGCCCAGCTGCTCCACGGCATGTGGGATCTTCCCAGACCAGGGCATGAACCCGTGTCCCCTGCATTGGCAGGCGGACTCTCAACCACTGCGCCACCAGAGAAGCCCTGAATTTTTATTTTTTAAAAAGTCATCTTATTTGTTAAATACTTATTTTTTTTAAGTATTTAAACAAAATATTATTTACTAAATTAGCAAAGATTTTAAACTGTCATAAAGGTACTGGCCAAAGTGGTAAAATGAGCACTTGAATTCATCACAGGTAGAAGTACATATTAACCTTACCCTTTGGAAACCAGTTTTTCAAGACAGAGCAAAAGCCATAAGATATCTATTTCCTTTGATCTAGTAACTCCTTTTCTATTCATTTATCTTAGGGTAATCAAAAACCAAGATATAGAGACCAGCATGTTTACTGATACATTATATAAAGCATTGGAAAAATTTAAAACAGCAGATTATTAGACAATATGAAAGTAGATAAGCAAATTATGATATATCTGCATGATACGTCATTGTTCAGCTTTTAAATTTTTGTTTATTAGGGGAGTTTGGGGTATGCTGGCTGCTTATGTTAAACTCATCAGTGAAACAGTAGGATATGCAGTTGTCCTAAGTAACGACAACAACCAAAGGCTCTAGGTAGAAATGGACAAAAACTCTATGAGTTATTTTTCTTGGTCAGTGGATCTATGAATGATTTTAATTTCTTTCTGTCATTTAGTTTCTATATTTATATGTCTTTTCAAATTTATATTCATGTAACAAATATTTATTAAGGACCATGTTCCACATACTGTCCTAAGTGCTTGGGATAAAGCAATGACAAAAACAAATTTTCCACTCTCAACAGGGTTGCCAAATTTAACAAATAAAAAATACAAGACATCCAATTAAAATTGAACTTCAGCTAAACAAAGAATAATTTTTTAATATAAATATAGTATTTCATCTGGCAACTTTAACTCTCAAGGAATTTAATTTAGTTGGGGATAAATTTCCTATAAAGAGCATGAATTAATTTTTTAAATTTATTTTTTGTGGGAAAATAGACATAACATAAAAGTAACTTTTTAACCATTTTAAAGTGTACAATTCAGTGGTAGCAAGTTCATTCACAGTGTTGCACAACCATCACTGCTACCCAGTTCCAGAACTTCCTCATTGCCTCAAAGGGAAAATTCTGTACATATTAAGCATTCACGCCCCACACCCCCCTCTCCAGAGTGCCTGAAAACCACTAATCTGCCTTCTGTCCCTATAGACTTGCCAGTTCTGGACATTTCATATAAATGGAATCACACAAGATGTGGCCTTTTGTGTCTGATGTCTTTTAGTTAGCATGATGTTTTCAAGGTTTATCCATGTTGGAGCATGTATCAATATGTCATAACCTTTTTTAAAAAAAGATTTATTTTTGGCTGTGTCGGGTCTTAGTTGCGGCACATGGGATCTTCGTTGAGGCATTCGGGATCTTTTATTGCAGTGCGTGGGCTTCTCTCTAGTTGTGGTGGCGGATTTTCTCTTCTCTAGTTGTGGCACACAGACCCCAGGGCACATGGGCTCTGTAGTTGTGATGTATGGGTTCCAGAGTGCGTGGGCTCTGTAGTTTGCGGCAGGCAGGCTCTCAGTAGTTGTGGTGTGCAGGTTTAGTTGCCCCGTGGCATGTGGGATCTTAGTTCCCTGACCAGAGATCGAACCTGCATCCCCTGCATTGTAAGGCGGATTCTTTACCACTGGACTACCAGGGAAGTGCCTGTCATTCTTTTTTTTTTTTTTTTTTTTTCCGGTACGCAGGCCTCTCACTGTTGTGGCCTCTCCCGCCATGAAGCACAGGCTCCAGATGCGCAGGCTCAGCGGCCGTGGCTCACGGGCCCAGCCGCTCTGCGGCATGTGGGGTCCTCCCGGACCGGGGCACGAACCCATGTCCCCTGCATCGGCAGGCGGACTCTCAACCACTGCGCCACCAGGGAAACCCCATGCCTGTCATTCTTTTATGGCTGCATAATAATCCATTATATGTGCATACCACATTTTGTTTATCCATTCATCTGTTAATGGACAGATGGGTTGTTTCCACCTTTTGGCAATTGTAATGTATGCATTAATTTTATATTTTAAAAAAATAAGTTTTATCTAAACTATAAAAACCATTAAGGGATAATGAAAATCTGACTCAGAGCTTCCTCTATGTCAATGTTATATGTTTAGATAACTCTGAGTAAAGTAGAGGACCAGGCAATATTCAAACACAGAATCATGTCTTAAGCAAAGTAAAATAAAATGTGGCAGATACAAAGAAGCATAAAATAAAGATTTTGTCATCAGGAAGCTTATACCAAATTCTGGGAAACGAAAGTCAAAAGTCCAGCATTTAATCAAAGCACGGCTGCACTGCCTCTCAGTCAGAAATAGCTGAGTTTAGATTACCAATTCAGGGCTGCTCCTAGAACAATAAGTAGAGCACATCACATCTGCCTGATTAAAAAGCTTATCAAAAAAGAAGAAAACCAAAAAAAATGTGCTTCCCAGGAAAAAGAAACTGAGACCTTTATCCAAAGACAAATCACATTTTCCAACCATTAAAGCCACATAAGTTCAGAAATATTGGAGTCTCTCCTCCAGTACCTCCTCACAGCACATGTGAGATAACTAATTCCTGTCTTCCCATTTTTAGTGAGTGGTCTTTTGTTTTAGGTCCTTTGAGGTTTTCAGACTTACATCAGTAAATTCTTCCTTCCAACAGCTGGGGGAAGCTGGCTTACAAAACCTTGTGCCGGCATCAGCAAAGCATCATGAAACGTGAGAGATGGAAACAGACATGGGGGCACCTTCGCATTTTTCTCTCCTTTGGCAGGAACCCAGGCAGCCAATGCCTGACCCAAAGCCAAAGGAGACACAGAGGGGTGATCTGAGTAAGATGGGGAGGTAAAGAGGAGTCAGAGATTCAGAATTCCTCAAGTGTCTTCTCTGGCTCAATGGGTTCATTCCCTCTTCCAGAACTTGCCAGACTTTTCTTCCTTTGCCCTCACTCAAATTACCTGCCTTGTCTTATCTTCTACCACCCATGGACTAAAATGTGTTTTTCCTTTAAGACTCAATGCAAATCCTACCTTCTCCAAAGAAGCTTTTCAGATTGTCTTCCTTCCTGCAATAAAATCGATGTGATTTCTTCCTTCCTTGGACTTTACCTCGCCCTATGGATTACAATTGCTGAATATTCTAGTTATTCGTGTTTTTGTGTTGGCACTTGCTTCCATACATACGCCACCATCCAGCAGACGTCATACAGTCCCAAAAGGTTGTCTCCTCATGGTAGCAACTACAGTCCACTTGTTTCTAAACCCCGCCATCCTTTTGTTTACCCCGCCACACACCCATAACAGGTTGACCAGTGTCGTACACAGGTTTGATACTTTGGAAAAAGTATGAGTGGATGAATGGTTAATTATTTTTAGGCTCTAATTTCAAGGGCAAAGTCTCTTCAAATAAAAAATACCTGAAGAGCAGAGTAGTGATATTTACCTGCCCACTGCAAGCTACACGTAATTGATTGAATCTCTGTGTTATCTAGGTAGATGGAGCATCTTCCTTTTATTCTTAAAAGAATTTGTCTTTTAGGGTGTGAAAGAGAAAATTTAACTCACTGTTCTCTAGATACCTCCTAAAGAGTACCCTTCCTTCATTTCCATTTTTTCCTTAACCATTGTTTTCTACACTTAGCTTCTCAATTTAATTTTCTACATCAAATCATACAAGCTTTTCGCTGTTACTATTTTGATGATTTGATAATTATTCCAAATATTCCAAATGGTCATGCACTAGAATAATTTCCATCTTTATGTGAAAAGTGGAAAAATAGCATGCTCTTAGGAAGAAATTAACCAAAGCATTAATTTCTTTAACCAATGGTACCTGGCTATGTTGCTATTATTGTTGTTGATCGTGCTGCTGATTTTGTTTGTTTGTTTGTTTGCGGTACGTGGGATCTTCCTGGACCAGGGCACGAACCCGTGTCCCCTGCATCGGCAAGCGGACTCTCAACCACTGCGCCACCAGGGAAGCCCTCTGCTGCTGATTTTTTGTGTTGCTCCAATTGCAGTAGAGTTGTCAACACTTCACTTTATTAATTCATCCGTTCCTTCAACAAGTATTTATTGAGTATGATGTCTGAGATACTGAACTAAATAAGTACAGTACTATGTACTGGATCCTCTTTCTTCTCACTCTTGACAGTGCTTATTCTCTTTTGCCAGCACAAGTTTCCCACCATCCCTGAAGGACTGGTGTCCTTCGGGATGTTGTTCTTGAATCTCCTCCTTCAGTTACTGGGGATGGCTAACATCTGGCACGGGTGCAATCACTGCCGTCTCTGGAACCAATGATGATCCTGGTCATCGTTCATGGCACTCTCTCCCACCATATCTGAAGGTGACCTTAAATTGTTTCTCAACACAGCGCCTCAGAAAGCTCTGTCATTTCGATGATATGCAATAGGAAATCAACTTCCTTTTCACCTCTCTCCTGAATTACTTCATCTGCTCCTATGACTTCCACTTTCACACCTATGAAGATGGTTCCCAAACTCTACCTGACATTTTTCCTGAGTTCGAGTTTCATGTTTCCAGTAACCTAAAGTCCTTCGTCACTTAGTGTTTCAAACTCAGCTTCTTTAAAACCAAACTTATTATATTCTCCATGAAACCTGCTCTTGGGAATTACTTGGGAATCATCCAGTCTAGAGATTTTAGGCTTATCTCTTTTTCTTATCTCTCACTGCTCATTTCCATATGAGTTTGATCATTAAGTTATGTTAATTCTACTTCATAAATGTCTCTTAAATATGTGATTTCTTATCCTTTTCCACCTTCCTAGGTTAGCCCATCAGGGATTGCCTACTGGATTCTTACAATAACATCTAGCCATGAATGAATTACTCTCTTCTCCAAGTCATTTTCCTCCTTGTCATCAATTATCTTCCTAAAGCATGGATCTGACCATATGAGTGGTTTCCCTCATCTCCATCAATGGATCCTTAAAATCCTTCAATGTCATCAGCAGAAATAGCCTTTCATACTCTAGCCCCAAGTTACTTTTCCAAGGACATTTCTCATCACTTCCCCAATTCCCAGCTTTTTGCTTCAGGCATTGAGTATAAGCTACTCCCTAAATACACCATGAACCTTCATACCTGTGTGTTTTTCCTCATGCTGTGCAATCTGCTTATAATGCCTTTCCCCCCACGAACTGCCTAGGGAAATTCTCCTTTTTCAAAACTTAGTTCTCCCCTTCTCATTCTGTCCTTACCTCTCCCCTCCCCAGCCAAGCCTCCATCATTGGTGCATGTTGCTGTGTTGGGTGATGGTTAGTTGAGTCTGTCCCACCAGGCTGCTGAAACCTAGAGTGGTCTTATCCATTTTTGTACCTATAATATGAATAAGCTGAGTTTCTAACACATAGTAAAGGATTAGTGAATGTTCTAGGCATATGCCAAAGCAAAGCATACCCCATCTTCGGAGTCAGTTTCCTCTTGAAAGAGTATCTGGTTGGTAAAAGAAGATGATTCGTTTGGTTTATATTTGAGTCTTAGCACGTGGTCTTAAATTGGAAATTGTTGAGTTGCCAATACTTTTTCCAAGTCTCTAGTGAAATTTTCTTGGGAAGTTATGCAGTGAGGTGATTCATCCAGACTTTGTAAGACAAAATTGTCCCTTCTTTTCCTTGTTTTAGAAACAAAAACAAAACCATCAATGCTTGATTGACATCAGTGGAAAAAACCCTTTTGTTTCCTATAATCCAGTGTTTTCATTAAGTAATTTGCAATGTGGGGGGGGGAGGAGAAGAGTCTTTGTAGGGGGTTCCAGAGGCATTCTGCCTAAGAAAATCTGATTAATTTGAATAGTGGATTTGGAGTCTCCAACCATACCTCATAAAAGCCATCCCTAGAGAATGGACTTTGCAGTAACAAGCTGCTTCTACTTCTGGATAGAAATCCCATTTCGTTCTGCCTACAAGCCCGTGGAAGACATTTCATGACAGTTTCAGACTGAAATATATTTTAAAGAGGGAAACCTGCTTATGGTAGTGGTTTGGCATAATAATATGATATAATCAAATGTTGACATCTGTAATGACATAACTCTTTACTGTAAAATTAAAAATATTAGAAGGCATATCAGAGCGTTAATGCAACTAGACTGTAAAATTAAAGCTAAAGACCTGCACTGTGGATGGCAGGTCTCCCCTAAACCAATCTAATAATATTTTCCTGCATTATAAAACTGTGTTTAATAAGGCAAATGGTATTAATGAATTAAAATACAGTTTATGAGAGCATGAAGGCCTCCAGTCCACATATTGCTGTCAGCAGTTCACACTGGAATTCTTTCATGAACTGTGGGGTCCATTTTGCAATCCAAAATGTAAGTGGAAGCATTAAGAAATTGGATCAAGACAGAGAAAGATTCCCAAAAAATCCCACAAAGCTAGGATACCAGTAAGTGAATCTTTCCTACAAAGAAAAAACTGCCGGATTACAAATGAGTGCTCTCTTTAGTTAGCAGGCTAAATTAGTGTGCAGGCCTGGATAAAGGGAACAATGGACACCTTCTGACACCAGGCTGTGTGTCTGGTGAGCATCCCTCAGTGCAAATGTTAGTACTGTGTGAGTATTTATTGTGTTTCTATAAAGTCCTAATGAGCTCCTTGGGTGAGAGTGAAACCCTTTGCTTTTTCACACTGTGCTCAAGACCCCTAAACTTCATGGGGTCAAATCTAAAGAAAGGGTAATGGACCATGAGGTCCAGCTTAATAGACCTGATATTAACACAGCAGCAAGAATGTCACCAAATGCAAAGTTTAGGGCAAGCAATGAATGAAGTATTTGTTACACTTCAAGAATATACAAAGGTTATAACAGAGTAGCGGCACTCTATCAATGTCATCATTGCAGGACTTTGAAAATCTGCCATGTATGAAATAACCCTGCAACACATCTTTAGGTTGGTTACGACACATGAATTTGCTTTCCAGCAGCAAAGAATACATTAGAATAGAAAATTATGCAACTGCAGCAACTACCTATAATTACTTTCAGGTATTGACAATTTCTTGCCCATAGAAATAATCAGGATACTCTCAGTATCTAATATTCATAGAACGGAAATACAGTGTACTCTTCATGTTGCTTACACAGTTCATACAGTTTAGGGAAAGTACACTTTCCCTAAATGAAACAAAGATTTTTCTCCTCCAGTGGTCTGGTTTCTTTAAGATAGGACAGATATCCCTTGGTTCGAAATGAGTAAAACATAACAACACCGAGTATGATGTCATGAAGCAGAGCCACTTGTGTAAATATAGGACTCTTTAACCAGATTTGTTAGTCCATGTAGTTGCTGGCTCATCACAGTCCTGGTCTGTTATTACAGTGAATTTCCGTTCAAATGATGCCGTGTAAGCCACAGACCTGGGATCTGAAAGCACCGTACTCCATGGTTTTGTTCGTAAATTAACATTAAAAGCTCCATCGCTCTCTCCCAATGGTAAGAATGGGAAGATCTGAGGGTAGGAACCAGTAAAAATATTTATGTGATTATGCACCTTCCATGTTTTCATTTTCTGCTGGGTTAAATAGTTTTCTTCGGCATTGACTCAAGCAGGCTGAAAATTATTGGAGGACAGGACTCTATCTCTACTTCTGTTGTTTTGTGTTTCTATTCCCAACACCAACGATAAAGCCACGATATTGTCCACATATCCTACACCTGATAGATACAGACAAGAAATGTTGTTCATTACTTACCAACTCCTCTTTTCTCCATGACTTGATCACCACAAAAGTGGAGAATTGTATTTACTCAGGAAATTCAGGCAGTATATTGTCAAATTAGCTAGCTAACATATACCATCATGAACTTTCAGCAGATTATTAATTGCTGATTCTCCATTTCACTTTACATTATTGATTTGATTTTCAGTCATCTCCCCTATCCACTAATTTTCAGAGGTTACTTGAATGTCACTTTCATATTTGTAAAATTAGACCAGGTTCAAATAAATGAAAAACCTCATAGGTTTCAGGTAACTAGTTTCAGTGTTCAAGGCCATAAAGCAGGGAAATTTACAAACCAGAAATGCTCCTGGACTCTTTAAGTTCCACAATTAACTGCTGTCATATCTCTTTGAGTATTCTCTTTGACTAATAGGAAGGGAAAGAATGACATAATCATTTTACTTTGATGTTGCTATTTTTAAGGGAAATGCAGAGAAATGTAGAAGTGCAAGCCAGTTAATTTTTATTAATAAGGAAAAAGCCAGAAACATTTATCCGTTGATGGGTTTGACCCTAAAGAAGGGATATTACAAGCCAGCTGAATGTGTGTGATACAGGAACATCAAAACTCTGACCTAACTAAAAATACCACTTCCAAATTCTAGCCTGCCAGAAGATCTAGAATTTCTATCATTGGATTCATTGCTGTGCATAAAACATTATTCACAGAAGGCCCATTAAAATGCAGACACAGTATATTTACCCAATAATATCCATTCCCTCTCTGGTATATATTAGCCAAAAACAGGACATAGTCCAGAGCAGATTGTCTGAACTGAAAGAGTGCAAACTCGAATAAAGTAGGATGTGAAAGGAATTCTGGGGTTCTAAGGCACCCCCTGCAACTACAGAATGGTAAGAAGTCACCCCGGGGTGGAGGGATATTAAGACTGCCTTTTATGAAACTAGGCATAAAGCCTAGTTATGTCTATTAGTGAACTGTTTCTAAAAGTTTCTCTAAAATTAGCAGCTCTTAAACAAATTTACATTTATACTCCCTGGCTTAAACATACAAAGGTGTAATTTTTACACCAAAAGTAAGTGTAATTTGTTTCTTCTGATCTAATTTTAGAAGTGAGACCAACACAGATGCTGGAAAAGAGATACTTCCACTTCCAGCTAACAGGAAGTAACAGGGGCCAGATTTACCCTCCCATCATAAATATATATGATTGAAACAATGGTTTTCTAGACACTGAACATTAGGGAGTCAAGGACAGTGATACTTCAAATTATGATTTTTTAAAATAGACTTTATTTTTAGAGCAGTTTTAGGTCCACAGCAAAACGGAGTGGAAAGTACAAAGGTCCCAAATACCATTGCCTTCTTCCATACACACAGCCTCCCCAACTATGAACATCCCACCCCAGAGTGGTACGACTGTTACAATTGATGAGCCTACTTGGATGCATCGTTATCAACCAAACTCCATTTCTTACATTAGGGTTCACTCGGTGTTGTACGTTCTGTGGGTTTTAAACAGTGTATGATGACATGTATCCACCATAATAGTATCATACAAAATAGTTTCACTACCATTAAAATCCTCTGTGCTTTGCCTCTTCCTCTCTCCCTTCCTGTTAACCCCTGAAAACCACTGATTTTTCACTGTCTCCACAGTTTGCTTTTTCCACAATGTCATACAGTTGGAATCATACAGTATGTCGCCTTTTCAGATTGGCTTGTTACTTAATAATATTCACTTAAGATTCCTCCATGTCTTTTCATGGCTTGATAGCTCATTCCTGCTTAGCACTGAATTATATTCTATTGTCACCATGTACCACAATTTATTTATCCATTCACCTACAGAAGGACCTCTTAGTTACTTCCAAGTTTTGGCAATTATTAATAAAGCTGCCATGAACATCCATGTCTAGGTCTTTGTGTGAACGTAAGTTTTCAATTCATTTGGATAATCACCAAAGAACATAATTGCTGGATCGTATGGTGACAGTATGTTTAGTTTTGTGAGAAGCTGCCACACTGTCTTGCAAAGCGGCTGTAACATTTTGTATTTCTACCAACGATCAGTGAGAGTTCCTGTTGCTCTACATCCTCACCAGCATTTGGTGTTGTCAGCGTTTTGGATTTGCACCATTCTAATAGGTGTGTAGTGGTACCTCGTTGTTATTTTAATTATACATTTCCATAACGACATATGATGTTGAACATCTTTTCATATGCTTATTTGCTATCTATATATCTTCTTTGGTGAAGTGTCTGTTTAGGTCTTCTGCCTACTTTTTTTTTTAACATCTTTATTGGAGTATAATTGCTTTACAGTGGTGTGTTAGTTTCTGCTGTATAACAAACTGAATCAGCTATACATATATCCCCATATCTCCTCCCTCTTGCGTCTCCCTCCCACCCTCCCAATCCCACCCCTCTAGGTGGTCACAAAGCACCGAGCTGATCTCCCTGTGCTATGCGGCTGCTTCCCACTAGCTATCTCTTTTACGTTTGGTAGTGTATATATGTCCATGCCACTCTTTCACTTCGTCCCAGGTTACCCTTCCCCCTCCCCATGTCCTCAAGTCCATTCTCTATGTCTGTGTTTTTATTCCTGTCCTGCCCCTAAGTTCTTCAGAACTTTTTTTTTTTTGAGTCCATATATATGTTAGCATACAGTATTTGTTTTTCTTTTTCTGATTTACTTCACTCTATATAACAGACTCTGGGTCCATCCACCTCACTACAAATAACTCAATTTCGTTTCTTTTTATGGTTGAGGAATATTCCATTATATATATGTGCCACACCTTCTTCATCCATTCATCGGTCGATGGACACTTCTGCCCACTTTTTAATCAGGTTGTTTGTTTTCTTCCTGTTGAGTTCTTTGTATATTTTGGATAACAATCCTTTACCTAATACGGCTTTTGCCAATATTTTCTCACAGTCGTTGGCTTGACTTCTCATTCTCTTGAAATTGTTTTTCACAAAGCAGGTGTTTTTAATTTTAGTGAAATCTAGCTTGTCTACTATTACTTCATAGATCAAGCCTCTGTCGTTGTAGCTAAAAAGTTATCACCTTGCACAAGGCCATTGAGATTTTTTCCTATGTTATCTTCCAGGAGTTTTATAGTTTGGTGCTTTGCATTTAATTCTACACTCCATTTTTTTTTTTTACATCTTTATTGGAGTATAATTGCTTTACAATGGTGTGTTAGTTTCTGCTTTATAACAAAGTGAATCAGTTATACATATACATACGTTCCCATATCTCTTCCCTCTTGCGTCACCCTCCCTCCCACCCCTCCAGGCGGTCACAAAGCACCGAGCTGATCTCCCTGTGCTATGCGGCTGCTTCCCACTAGCTATCTACCTTACATTTGGTACTATATATATATATATCCATGCCACTCTCTCGCTTTGTCACAGCTTACCCTTCCGCCTCCCCATATCCTCAAGTCCATTCTCTAGTAGGTCTGTGTCTTTATTCCTGTCTTACCCCTAGGTTCTTCATGACATTTTTTTCCCTAAAATTCCATATATATGTGTTAGCATACGGTATTTGTCTATCTCTTTCTGACTTACTTCACTCTGTATGACAGACTCTAGGTCTATCCACCTCCTTACAAATAGCTCAATTTTGTTTCTTTTTATGGCTGAGTAATATTCCATTATATATATGTGCCACATCTTCTTTATCCATTCATCTGATGATGGACACTTACGTTGTTTCCATCTCCGGGCTATTGTAAATAGAGCTGCAACGAACATTTTGGTACATGACTCTTTTGGAATTATGGTTTTCTCAGGGTATATGCCCAGTAGTGGGATTGCTGGGTCATATGGTAGTTCTATTTGTAGTTTTTTAAGGAACATCCATACTGTTCTCCATAGTGGCTGTACCAATTCACATTCCCACCAGCAGTACAAGAGTGTTCCCTTTTCTCCACACCCTCTCCAGCATTTATTGTTTCTAGATTTTTTGATGATGGCCATTCTGACCGGTGTGAGATGATATCTCATTCTGGTTTTGATTTGCATTTCTCTGATGATTAATGATGTTGAGCATTCTTTCATGTGTTTGTTGGCAGTCTGTATATCTTCTTTGGAGAAATGTCTATTTAGGTCTTCTGCCCATTTTTGGATTGGGTTGTTTGTTTTTTTGTTATTGAGCTGCATGAGCTGATTATAAATTTTGGAGATTAATCCTTTGTCAGTTGCTTCATTTGCAAATATTTTCTCCCATTCTGAGGGTTGTCTTTTGGTCTTATGGTTTTCCTTGCTGTGCAAAAGCTTTGAAGTTTCATTAGGTCTCATTTGTTTATTTTTGTTTTTATTTCCATTTCTGTAGGAGGTGGGTCAAAAAGGATCTTCCTGTGATTTATGTCATAGAGTGTTCTGCCTATGTTTTCCTCTAAGGGTTTGATAGTTTCTGGCCTTACATTTAGGTCTTTAATCCATTTTGAGCTTTTTTTTGTGTATGGTGTTAGGGAGTGATCTAATCTCATACTTTTACATGTACCTGTCCAGTTTTCCCAGCACCACTTATTGAAGGGGCTGTCCTTTCTCTACTGTACATTCCTGCCTCCTTTTTCAAAGATAAGGTGACTATATGTGCGTGGGTTTATCTCTGGACTTTCTATCCTGTTCCATTGATCTATCTTTCTGTTTTTGTGCCAGTACCATACTGTCTTGATTACTGTAGCTTTGTAGTATATTCTGAAGTCAGGGAGCCTGATTCCTCCAGCTCCGTTTTTCTTTCTCAAGATTGCTTTGGCTATTCGGGGTCTTCTGTGTTTCCATACAAATTCTGAAAGTTTTTGTTCTAGTTCTGTGAAAAATGCCAGTGGTAGTTTGATAGGGATTGCATTGAAACAGTAGATTGCTTTGGGTAGTAGAGTCATTTTCACAATGTTGATTCTTCCAATTCAAGAACATGGTATATCTCTCCATCTATTTGTATCATCTTTAATTTCTTTCATCAGTGTCTTATAATTTTCTACATACAGGTCTTTTGTCTCCTTATGTAGGTTTATTCCTAGATATTTTATTCTTTTTGTTGCAGTGGTAAATGGGAGTGTTTTCTTGATTTCACTTTCAGATTTTTCATCATTAGTGTATAGGCATGCCAGAGATTTCCATGCATTAATTTTGTATCCTGCTACTTTACCAAATTCATTGATTAGCTCTAGTAGTTTTCTGGTATCATCTTTAGGATTCTCTATGTATAGTATCATGTCATCTGCAAACAGTAACAGCTTTACTTCTTCTTTTCTGATTTGGATTCCTTTTATTTCCTTTTCTTCTCTGATTGCTGTGGCTAAAACTTCCAAAACTATGTTGAATAAGAGTGGTGAGAGTGGGCAACCTTGTCTTCTTCCTGATCTTACTGGAAATGCTTTCAGTTTTTCACCATTGAGGACGATGTTGACTGTCGGTTTGTCATATATGGCCTTTATTATGTTGAGGAAAGTTCCCTCTATGCCTACTTTCTGCAGGGCTTTTATCATAAATGGGTGTTGAATTTTGTCGAAACCTTTCTCTGCATCTATTGAGATGATCATATGGTTTTTCTCCTTCAGTTTGTTAATATGGTGTATCACGTTGATTGATTTGCGTATACTGAAGAATCCTTGCATTCCTGGAATAAACCCCACTTGATCATGGTGTATGATCCTTTTAATGTGCTGCTGGATTCTGTTTGCTAGTATTTTGTTGAGGATTTTTGCATCTATGTTCATCAGTGATATTGGCCTGTAGTTTTCTTTCCTTGTGACATTCTTGTCTGGTTTTGGTATCAAGGTGATGGTGGCCTCGTAGAATGAGTTTGGGAACGTTCCTCCCTCTGCTATATTTTGGAAGAGTTTGAGAAGGATAGGTGTTATCTCTTCTCTAAATGTTTGTTAGAATTCGCCTGTGAAGCCATCTGGTCCTGGGGTTTTGTTTGTTGGAATATTTTTAATCACAATTTCAATGCTTGTGATTGGCCTGTTCATATTTTCTATTTCTTCCTGATTCAGTCTTGGCAGGTTGTGCATTTCTAAGAATTTGTCCATTTCTTCCAGGTTGTCCATTTTATTGGCATAGAGTTTCTTGTAGTAATCTCTCATAATCTTTTGTATTTCTGCAGTGTCAGTTGTTACTTCTCCTTTTTCATTTCTAATTCTATTGATTTGAGTCTTCTCCCTTTTTTTCTTGATGAGTCTGGCTAATGGTTTATCTATTTTGTTTATCTTCTCAAAGAACCAGCTTTTAGTTTTATTGATCTTTGCTATCATTTCCTTCATTTCTTTTTCACTTATTTCTGATTGGATTTTTATGATTTCTTTCCTTCTGATAACTTTGGGGTGGTTTTGTTCTTCCTCTAATTGCTTTAGGTGCAAGGTTACGTTGTTTATTTGAGATGTTTCCTGTTTCTTAAGGTAAGATTGTATTGCTATAAACTTCCCTCTTAGAACTGCTTTTGCTGCATCCCATAGGTTTCCGGTCGTCGTGTCTCCATTGTCATTTGTTTCTAGGTATTGTTTGATTTCCTCTTTGATTTCTTCAGTGATCACTTCGTTATTAAGTAGTGTATTGTTTAGCCTCCATGTGTATTTGTATTTTTTACAGATCTTTTCCTGTAATTGATATCTAGTCTCATAGCGTTGTGGTCAGAAAAGATACTTGATACAATTTCGATTTTCTTAAATTTACCAAGGCTTGATTTGTGACCCAAGATATGATCTCTCCTGGAGAATGTTCCATGAGCACTTGAGAAAAATGTGTATTCTGTTGTTTTTGGATGGAGTGTCCTATAAATATCAATTAAGTCCATCTTGTTTCATGTATCATTTAAAGCTTGTGTTTCCTTATTTATTTTCATTTTGGATGATCTGTCCATTGGTGAAAGTGGGGTGTTAAAGTCCCCTACTATGAATGTGTTACTGTCGATTTCCCCTTTTATGGCTGTTAGTATTTGCCTTATGTATTGAGATGCTCCTATGTTGGGTGCATAAATATTTACAATTGTTATATCTTCTTCTTGGATCGATCCCTTGATCATTATGTAGTGTCCTTCTTTGTCTCTTTTAATAGTCTTTATTTTAAAGTCTATTTTGTCTGATATGAGAATTGCTACTCCAGCTTTCTTTTGGTTTCCATTTGCATGGAATATCTTTTTCCATCTCCTCACTTTCAGTCTGTATGTGTCTCTAGGTCTGCAGTGGGTCTCTTGTAGACAGCATATATATGGGTCTTGTTTTTGTATCCATTCAGCCAATCTGTGTCTTTTGGTGGGAGCATTTAGTCCATTTACATTTAAGGTAATTATCGATATGTATGTTCCTATTCCCATTTTCTTAATAGTTTTGGGTTCTTATTGTAGGTCTTTTCCTTCTCTTGTGTTTCTTCCCTAGAGAAGTTCCTTTAGCATTTGTTGTAAAGCTGGTTTGGTGGTGCTGAGCTCTCGCAGCTTTTGCTTGTCTCTAAAGGTTTTAATTTCTCCATCAAATCTGAATGAGATCCTTGCTGGGTAGAGTAATCTTGGTTGCAGGTTTTACTCCTTCATCACTTTAAATATGTCCGGCCAGTCCCTTCTGGCTTGCAGAGTTTCTGCTAAAAGATCAGCTGTTAACCTTATGGGGATTCCCTTGTGTGTTATTTGTTGTTTTTCCCTTGCTGCTTTTAATGTGTTTTCTTTGTATTTAATTTTTGACAGTTTGATTAATATGTGTCTTGGCATGTTTCTCCTTGGATTTATCCTGTATGGGACTCTGTGTGCTTCGTGTACTTGATTAACTATTTTCTTTCCCATGTTAGGAAAGTTTTCAACTATAATCTCTTCAAATATTTTCTCAGTCCCTTTCTTTTTCTCTTCTTCTTCTGGAACCCCTATAATTCGAATGTTGGTGCATTTAATGTTGTCGCAGAGGTCTCTGAGAGTGTCCTCAGTTCTTTTCATTCTTTTTTCTTTATTGTGCTCTGAAGTAGTTATTTCCACTATTTTATCTTTCAGGTCACTTATCCATTCTTCTGCCTCAGTTATTCTGCTATTGCTCCCATCTAGAGTATTTTTCATTTCATTTATTGTGTTGTTCATCATTGCTTGTTTCATCTTTATTTCTTCTGTGTCCTTGTTAAATATTTCTTGCATTTTGTCTATTCTATTTCCAAGATTTGGGATCATCTTTAGTGTCATTATTCTGAATTCTTTTTCAGGTAGACTGCCTATTTCCTCTTCATTTGTTAGGTCTGTTGGATTTTTATCTTGCTCCTTCATCTGCTGTGTGTTTTTCTCTCTTCTCATTTTGCTTATCTTACTGTGTTTGGGGTCTCCTTTTTGCAGGCTGCAAGTTCGTAGTTCCCATTGTTTTTGGTGTCTGTCCCCAGTGGCTCAGGTTGGTTCAGTGGGTTGTGTAGGCTTCCTGGTGGAGGGGACTAGTGCCTGTGTTCTGGTGGATGAGGCTGGATCTTGTCTTTCTGGTGGGCAGGTCCACGTCTGGTGGTGTGTTTTGGGGTGTCTGTGGCCTTATTATGATTTTAGGCAGCCTCTCTGCTAATGGGGGGGTTGTGTTCCTGTCTTGCTAGTTGTTTGGCATAGGATGTTCAGCACTGTAGCTTGCTGGTCATTGAGTGAAGCTGGGTGCTGTTGTTGAGATGGTGATCTCTGGGAGATTTTCGCCATTTGATATTATGTGGAGCTGGGAGGTCTCTTGTGGACCAGTGTCCTGAAGTTGGCCTTCCCACCTCAGAGGCACGACACTGACTCCTGGCTGCAGCAGCAAGAGCCTTTCATCCACACGGCTCAGAATAAAAGGGAGAAAAAGTAGAAAGAAAGAATTAGTAGAAGTAGAAAGAAAGAAAGAAAGGGAGGGAGGGAGGAAGGAAGGAAGGAGAGCAAGGAAGAAAAAAGAAAGAAAGAAAGAAGATAAAGTAAAATAAAATAAAGTAAGATAAAATAAAGTTATTAAAATAAAAAATAATTATTAAGAAAAAAATTTAAAAAAACGGACGGACAGAACAATAGGACAGATGGTGGAAGCAAAGCTATACAGACAAAATCTCACACAGAAGCGTACACATACCCACTCATAAAAAGAAGAAAAGGGGAAAAAATCATAAATCTTGCTCTCAAAGTCCACCTCCTCAATTTGGCATGATTCGTTGTCTAAAGGAGGGAAGGAAGGAAAGAAAGTAAAGTAAAGTAAAATAAAGTAAGACAAAATAAAATAAAGTTATTAAAATAAAAAATAATTATTAAGAGGAAAATTTAAGAATTAAAAAAAAAAAGGACGGATAGAACCCTAGGACAAATGGTGGAAGCAAAGCTATACAGACAAATTCTCACACAGAAGCATACACATACACGCTCACAAAAAGAGGAAAAGGGGAAAAAATCATAAATCTTGCTCTCAAAGTCCACCTCCTCAATTTGGGATGATTGGTTGTCTATTCATGTATTCCACAGATGCAGGGTACATCATGTTGATTGTGGAGTTTTAATCCGCTGCTCCTGAGGCTGCTGGGAGAGATTTCCCTTTCTCTTCTTTGTTCTCACAGCTCCCGGGGCTCAGCTTTGGATTTGGCCCCGCCTCTGCGTGTAGGTCGCCCTCTGTTCTTCGCTCAGACAGGACGGGGTTAAAGGAGCAGCTGATTCAGGGACTCTGGCTCACTCAGGCCTGGGGGAGGGAGGGGCACGGAGTGCGGAGCGAGCCTGCGGCGGCAGAGGCTGGCGTGACATTGCACCGCCGTGCGTTCTTCCGGGGGAGTTGTCCCTGGAACCCGGGACCCTGGCAGTGGCGGGCTGCACAGGCTCCCCGGAAGGGGGTTGTGGATAGTGACCTGTGCTCGCACACAGGCTTCTTGGTGGCTGCAGCAGCAGCCTTAGCGTCTCATGCCCGTCTCTGGGGTCTGCGCTTTTAGCCGCGGCTCGCGCCCGTCTCTGGAACTCTCGCGCCCGTCTTTGGAGTTCCTTTAATCAGCGCTCTTAATCCCCTCTCCTCGCGCACCAGGAAACAAAGAGGGGAGAAAAAGTCTCTTGCCTCTTCAGCAGGTCCGGACTTTTCCCCAGACTCCCTCCCAGCTAGCCGTGATGCAGTAACCCCCTGCAGGCTGTGTTCTCGCCGCCAACCCCAGTCCTCTCCCTGCGTTCGACCTAAGCCCGAGCCTCAGCTCGCAGCCCCGCCCGCCCCGGCGGGTGAGCAGACAAGCCTCTCGGGCTGGTAAGTGCCGGTCGGCACCGATCCTGTCTGCAGGAATCTCTCCGCTTTGCCTTTCGCACCCCTGTTGGCTGCGCTCTCCTCCGCGGCCCCGAAGCTTCCCCGCTCCGCCACACGCAGTCTCCGCCCCCGAAGGGGCTTCTAGTGTGTGGAAATCTTTGCTCCTTCACGGCTCCCTCCCACTGGTGCATGTCCCGTCCCTATTCTTTTGTCTCTGTTTATTCTTTTTTCTTTTGCCCTACCCAGGTACGTGGGGAGTTTATTGCCTTTTGGGAGGTCTGAGGTCTTCTGCCAGCATTCAGTAGGTGTTCTGTAGGAGTTGTTCCACGTGTAGATGTATTTCTGATGTATCTGTGGGGGCGAAGGTGATCTCCGCGTCTTACTCTTCTGCCATCTTCCCTCATCCCCTCTACAATCCATTTTGAGTTAATTTCTATGAAGGATGTAAGGTGTGTGTCTAGGTTCATTTTTGGGCATGTGGATGTCCAGTTGTTTTAGCACCATTTCTTGAAAACTATCTTCTCCATTGTATTGCCTTTGGTCCTATGTCAAATATCAGTTGACTAAATGTCTGTGGGGCTTCTTCTGGGCTATCTGTTCTGTTACATTGATTTATCTTTTGTCAGTACCACCCTGTCTTGATTTCTGTAGCCTTATAGTAAGTCTCAAAGTCAGGTAGCATAGGTCCTCCAACTTTGTTCTTCTCCCTCAATATTGTGTTGTCTATTTGGGATTTTTTGCTTCACCATATAAACTTTAGAATCAGTTTGTCAATATCCACAAAATAACTTGTTGGGATTTTGATTGGGATTACATTGAATCTATAGATCAAGTTGGGAAAAACTGATGTTGTGACAGTATTGAATCTTCCTATCTGTGAACATGGCTGAGATGATGGAATTTTTAATGTTTTGCATGTATATTTATCTAAAGATAAATAAGAGATCCTTTAGTTGGGAAATTTACTGATATCACTATTAGAAAATAATAGAAAATAATATTTAGAAATAATATTTTATTATAATAATATTATAAAATTTAAAATAATATTTTTTAAATAGAAACTTTTTAAAAAGAAAAGTTTTTGATGCCCTTAATTATAAAAATTAAATATTTCAAAATTTTCATACAAATCCCAAAACAATAAGTATACTTAATTTTTTTACAAATGCTAAAACAATTTATTTATTCAATAAATTTTTTTTTTTTTTTTTTTTTTGGCTGTACGCGGGCCTCTCACTGTTGTGGCCTCTCCCGTTGCGGAGCACAGGCTCCAGATGCTCAGGCTCAGCGACCATGGCTCACGGGCCCAGCCGCTCCGCGGCATGTGGGATCTTCCCGGACCGGGGCACGAACCCGTGTCCCCTGCATCGGAAGGCGGACTGTCAACCACTGCGCCACCAGTGAAGCCCTATTCAATAAATATTTATTGAACACTAGTATGTGCCAAATACTACACAAGGTGCTGGTGATACAACAGCAGGCAAGACAAGGTTTCTCTCCTCTAGAAGCTCACAGTCTGGAGGGGGACTTTCAATGGATGCATGCAAATAATACAGGGTGTAAATAACCCAGGGTGATTTGAGATCAGCTAAGAAGGACAAAACTTAGCTTGAAGGGTCAGGGAAGCCTTCCTGCAGAGGGTAGCAAGTAAGGTGAGACTCCTCCCCCTCTTCCCAGCTTTTAAATATTGAAGGACTCCAGTCTTCTCCTCTACCTACATCCAGTCCCGAGACAATTGCATCCATTCTGAGACTTTAAATAACATCTTCAGCTCCTGAGTCCCAACATTGATTCTCCAGCATCCTCCAACATTGATTCTCCAGCATCCTTGACTTCTTTTGAACTCTAAACTCAGATATCCAACTGCCTACTAGACATCTACGTTTGGATGTCTAAGAAGTATTTCAAATTTAATATGAGAATGTTCTTGATTTCCTTCTCCAAACCCAGTCTTCCCATCTTAGTAACTTGGGTCCTTCATCCAAAAACCTTGGAGTCACCCATGACTTCCCTCTTTCTCTCACATTCCACAGTCAACTCATCAGTAAGTCCCTTTGATTCTAATTTCACAATAAATCCCAATGCCAATGACCTCTAACCACCTTTCTCTCTATCTCCCTAGTTCAAGCCAGCATCATCTCTTTTCTGAACTATTGTAATAAACCACCGGCTCCACTCCTATTTCCAGTATTGCCTCTCCACAGCAGCTTGCATAGTTTTTTTAAAAAAACGTACTTTGTCAGTTTCCTGCTCTCAATTCTCCAAAGGCTCCTATTAGCCCTAGACTAAAATCCAAATTTCTCACATTGGCATTATATGTCCCCTGCCTACCTCTCTTGTTTCCTGCTGCTCTACCTTTTGCTCATCTCACTCTAACTAAAACTGGCCTTTTGGCTGATCCTCAGATATATATGGTTGTTTTCACATTAAGGCCTTTGCACTTGCTCTTGCCTCAGCCTGGAACATTCTTTCCTTAGCTCTTCACAGGGTTCTAAACCTGCCCCTCACATTTCAAGGGCCTAGGGCACAATAGAGGCTCTATATCTTATTTTTAAAATGATAAGACAACAAACTGTCAAATAAAATTTATTCTGTCCTCTTGCCTTGACAAATAGACTTTCCTGGTCACAATTTTTTTTAGGAGTCATTATATGATATAGCAGGCAAAAATAACAAAGATTATTAAACTTAAAAATATTTAGGTGTTCTCTTGATGGGACAGCAATGTTTAGATGAGTAATAAAATATTTACATAATTCATAAATTGTTACGTTTTAATCTAGTAAACTTAATTAAAATCACTTTTTTTTTTTTTTTTTTGCGGTACATGGGCCTCTCACTTTTGTGGCCTCTCCCGTTGCGGAGCACAGGCTCCGGACGCGCAGGCTCAGCGGCCATGGCTCACGGGCCTAGCTGCTCCGCGGCATGGAAAATCACTTTTTATAATCAAGATTTTTATGTGTGTTGTGTTGACAATATTGACCTAAAGATTAAAAATAAAATGAGCTGTATTCAAAATGCACAAAATTTGAACATGCTTTAATGAAAAAGTTATATGTAAAAAAATTAAAATTATTTTTCAGGTTTTCAAAGAAGTTATAAATATTTCAAAATTGTGTATTAAAACTAAAGGCCCAAATACAAATATAACTAAAGACTATCAAAATTATAATAAAAGTATTTAAATGAAGAGGAAATTTTATTTCTTTTTGGAAAGTTTACTTAAATTGTACTGAAAATTTTTATACATATAGAATGAGCCACAATTCTAGGGTTCAATTCTCATCTGATTTTTTCAGTGTAAAAAATTGAAGAAATTCATATATTCAAAAACCAAAAATCACAACATGAGGAGAAAGAAGTAGATGGACATTTAGCACTAAAGGGGAAATATTTTTCGTTATGCAAGAATCTATTCCTTTCTGAGAAGAATTTTACAATTCATTTAATATTTCCTTCATTTCAGCACCTCTGTGATTCATATCCTACATGAAAAGCAGCCCAGATCACCCACCCTGACAGCGTTAGGATGGATGCAGTAGCCTTTTGTGTTGAGGTCACAGCACGAGAGATTTTTGACAAGAGTTTCCCGGGGGCCTGAGCAGTTTTATTCACAAGAAGAGATGTTTAGGGTCACTAGCTGTGCTGGGCCAGCACTGAGTGCCAGACCCTGTGTAAGAGAAGCATCCATGTGTTCTTTAATGGATTTGTTTTGTATGGGGGGATATGTGACTCCCTCTAACGAGCAGAGCCCAGGGAAGCTGCTGTCTTGCCGGAGTTTCAGGGTGGTATTACAGACCGCCCTCCTTTAATTCTTTCAGGTTTTGATTCAAATGTCCCCTTATTAGATACTGCCAACATGCACATACACAAATACACATGTGTACACACATAGCTGCCCATACCTACTTGCATGTGCCCTCATGATTCTCTAGTCCCTCTTCCAGATTTAATTGTCTTCGGAGGACTTATTCCTACCTAACATATGTTAGGTACTAAGTTTTTATTGCCTATCTCCCCAACAAGAATGCAAGCTCTGTAGATAAAGACTCCTTTCCCCTTTCCTCTCTAGGTCACTGCTGGGAAATGTGTGATGTGTGTGTTGGAGTGGGAAGGGGAACCTAAGCTAGGAAGAATGCAGGAAGGAATGCAGGAAAATTATCCAATTTGCTGTTACCCAGGGGTCTGTCTGACAAATACCACAAAATACAAGTGTTTCCCAGATTCATATGTATACATTTAAAATGAAGAGAGTCTTCTGATTGGCTTTTAGTTTGGGAGCAGAGAAATTGACTGTTTGCCGAAGGTCCCCTTCAGTTTTCTGTAATGAGAACATGAGAGAATCCTCTGAAGGCCTTTCTCACCCTCTGTGCTTCCCCTCAGCTTGTTTCCTTGAATGAGATCATGTACACATTACCAAAATCAGGTTCTTACCCTTACAAATATGTTTACATGATAATATCATTTGCTAAATAATAAAATGTAAAAATTTAAAGGTAAGCTTATTGTCCTAGCCCAATAAGACTAAAATGGAAAAACAATTGGCAAGACAGCTACAGTCTAAATGCAAACCAAAAAAAAAAAATGGCTTTCTTGATGAAGAATTCTCATAAATATAAGGCTATTGTGTTTCCTGGGCTTTTCTTTTTTCTTGCTCTTTTCCTTTTCCATTCCGTTGGTATCTTTCTCTCAAACCATCACTTGTAGATTATACCAGTAAAAAAAAGTACATAAAGGAAGTCATTGTAAAAATAAAGTTACTATATCATGACTGAAGCCAAAAATATCTAGTTTCTTTATAATAGCAGTGAAGGAGAAGAAATGTAGGACTCATCCCACTAAAAGGGTGATTAATTACACTTCACTAATACCATCGACCTCACTAGGTCAGCAGTTTAGCTGAAACAGGCCCTGACAGTGATCAACCTCATCAAAGTTTGGCTCCTTTTCTCTATTGAAATGTTTCTTCACTAAATTGTTTGTATGTCCCATGACAATGGCTTCAAAGCATTTCTTTTCTCTTTTTTTAAACTTTAAAATGTATACTCTCCCTACAGAAATTTCATCCAGTCTTTTAAGCAGTTGGAAATTAAATCTTTTAATGGCAGTAATGATGATCAGTTAACTGATGTAAATATTCAGTAGTTATGAAAAGTGTCTGCATCAAACGTTAAGTACAAATATGAGATTGCAAGTTTTATTCTAAAGGCATAGAATCCTCTGTAAACAGACATCAAGCATTAACAGTGATTTGTGGTTTCCTGGGAATATTCTGTCACCTTGCATTTAAATATGGGAAACTACAGTTACAAAAATGAAATAGGCCTGATAGTTTTAGGGAAAATACATGTTGTACAATTCTGTGTACGATTACCTATGGAGAAAAGGAGAAAGAAGGAAAGGAGATCAGGATTTAGGACACAAATTATGTAAAGTTCACAAAGCAACTTCAAGTTTGAATAGTTCTCAGGGTACAAACTGCATACGGTTAGTAATCATAGCTCTAGATCTTTCTTAGATACAACCTCCAGTTATCTGTGGGGTATGCTTTGCTTAATAAGCCTTTATTGAAGTACTATGTGTCAGGAAATATGCTGTCCACTGAAGATGCAAAATTTAGTTCACATTCTAGTGGGGAAGAGCTACCTTTAAAATATATATATTTTTCAACTATAGTTACTTTGACTATATCTTGACTGAGAGTTTGCAGTGCAAAGCCAGGCCAGTGTCATGCATTACTTACAATAAAAGGGATCATTTATAAAATATATATATATATGTATATATTTAATGCCCAGAAGAATTAAAAGCAGGGTCTCAAAGAGATGGTTGCACATATCCGTATCCATAGCAGCAATGTTCACAATACCTAAAACATGGAAGCAACTCAAATGTCCACAGACAGATGAATGGATAAGCAAAATGTGGTATATCCATTGAAATGGAATATTATTCAGCCTCAAAAAAGAAGGAAATTCTGACACATGCTACAACATGGATGAAACTTGAATACATTATGCTAAGTGAAATAAGCCAATCACACCAAAAAACTAATAGTGCATGATTCCACTTAGATGAGGTATCTAGAGTACTCAAAATCCTAGAGACAGAAGGTAGAATGGTGGTTGCCATGGTCTAGGGAAAGAAGAAATGGGAAGTTTTTGCTGAATGGGTACAGAGTTTCAGTTTTGCAAGATGAAAAAAGTTCTGGAGATGGATAGTGGTGGTGGCTGCATAACAAAATGAACATACTTAATGCCATTGAACTTAAAAATGGTTAAAATGGTAAATTTATGCTACATGTATTTTATAACAATAAACAATTGAAAAAACTACATTTAAAAACTATGAGTATATAATGGAAACATAAACAGTGTACTGTAGTCACAGAAGAAGAAGTGATCACTTCTGTGTTTGGTGGGGAGATGCCCAGAGAAGGCTTGCAGTGGAGGGAATAGTTAAGTGAGGCCTCAGCAGACACAGAACACGTTAACATTTGCTCAATCAACTCCACTTCACTGACACTCCCTCCCATCCCCTCTGTAAGCATACTGCGTGATGGTCATGGCTACTGGTTGCTGGTTGTAGTAACCACGTTCTGGAGTGCCTTCCCCTCTCACCTGATGACTTGTGTGCTTATCAAGAGTCAGGGGGCGGTTTCCCTGGTGGCGCAGTGGTTGAGGGTCCGCCTACCGATGCAGGGGACGCGGGTTCGTGCCCCAGTCCGGGAGGATCCCACATGCCACGGAGCGGCTGGGCCCGTGAGGCATGGCCGCTGAGCCTGAGCGTCCGGAGCCTGTGCTCCGCAACGGGAGAGGCCACAACAGTGAGAGGCCCGTGTACCGCAAAAAAAAAAAAAAAAAGAGGGGCGTTTATTCCCCAGTGTTTATGCCAATTGTACTTATTATTGTAATTACTCAATCGAATTAAATATTATGTAAACAAATTCTGTTTCTTCATGAAAAGGAAGAGAATGGTTGGTCTATAAAAATGAATGCTTTGGAAAGGTTTCATAAATTAGTCACTATAAAAAAGTGAAATTGTTGCATTAGGTGTAAGTAAGACACCTATAAATCACTAGAAGAACATTGTAAACATCTAGATGGATTTTGAACCCAGATTACTTCGCAAGCGCACTTAAATTTCTTTTCCTCTTTAAAGAAATCAAAACCAGAAATTATAGAACAATGCAAAAAGGACAGAGTAATGCAAGGTGAACCATAAGAAACTTCAATCAGCAGCCTCGTTCTCACAGAAAAAGTCTTGGCCCCATACTAAAGTTTGACAATTAAAAGAAACAGTCATATGTTTTCATTTTAAACTGATAGGTAGATAGATAGATAGATAGAAATAGATGGGACGAATCTGTTATTAATTCCCTTTTTCTACCGCATTAGCAATTACAGGTATGATACTCTTGGTAAAGACATAGTGGTGCAGAGCACAGACTCTGGAACCAGATTGCCTGGGTTGAATTATGGCTCTGTCACTTATGAGTTATGTGACCTCAGGCAAATTAATCTCATTGTCCTTTGGTTTTATCATCTATTTTAAATGAGGCTAATAATAGTACCTATCTAAGAGATTTGTTCTAAGGGTTAAGTCATTTAGCACAGGTAAAGCACTTAGGACAGTACCAGAAACAATAAATGCTGTGTGTTAGCTATTACCAGTACTGGTAATGATACTGATATTACTACTACCAACTGTTTTTTTGCCAAGGAGAGAAGAGACAAAAGAAGGGTGGGAAGAAGAGAATACATTCTGAGGAGGAAATGCAAACCACCGAGCTGTGGAGCTGTGATCATGCCAACTGGAAGCGAAGTACATGTGAAAAGTGAATCATGAGGTGGTCTCAGGCCCAGATGGTGAAGGCACTCCTCGGCGGTCCCATTGTTAACCCACCCTGTATCTTTAATTCCCTCTGCTCTCGTGACAGTTTTTGAGATGCTAATAAACGTAGAGATCAAGTGGGCTCAAACCCTAATGAATTTGTAATTTAGCAAGAGATTCGGATACATAAATAGCACAAGAGAATACATGTTGTTAAGAACACATTATATATTCTGTATCTAAAATGTGTTACTAGTGCAAAGAGGAGGGTACAGCAAATTGACCTGAGAGAGTATGACAGAAAGTGATAATTGAGCTGGATGTTAAGGGTGGATTAAGAGTTTCTCTGTAAATGATACAATAAAATAATAAGCACCCAAGCATGGATAATTGCTATCACTAGAATTGACAGACAAGGTAATCAAAGTGCCTTTTCCGAGCAGTTAGAGCAACAAAGAAACCCTACCCTAAAAGATTTGGAAAGTATAACATCTGTATCACAAGGTCACAGTTGTTTTCTCCTTGACTTATCCTTAATAAAACTCTGAAATACGTCATTGAGCCAAACCACATATCAATTATTGTCTTATAATTTCTGAAATATTCCTTTCTTCCATCTTCCTTTATTTCAGCTCTATAGCTTAGACAACTGGCAAGATAAAAATGAACATGAAATGTTGAGAACAACCGAGAAAAGGCCATAACCATTGTTCATTGTCTTTCCCTTCAAGACAATACAATAAAAGGAGATGCCATAAAATCATTCCACTTTGGTATCATTTATTATAGGCAATGTCAATCTGGCATTTTTATTCTGTGCTTCATGTTGACGTTTTAGAGATGTGAAGGGGAGAACTAACTTTTTCCTGAATGCTCACTAAAGATTTGAAATGGACAAGGAAGAGATCAAGCCCTCAGCAGTGGGATTGAGCACAGAAAAGCAGCTGCTCCCCAGGCACTGAATGCAGCCAGACTCCTACCCACAATTTATTCACTGTGTGACACTGGAAAAGTTACGGAGCCTCTGTAAAATGTGGACACTAGTTCTTCTCCTCTATCACTTCTGGAAGATTAAGTGAAAGAATTAATATGGAATACCTAGCACATTATAGGTATTTAATAAATGTTTCTTGAATGAATAAACTTTTTATTCCTTGCCTTTTCAAAAATACTGTGTTGGGTTTTTTTTGGTTTTTTTGTGGTACGCGGGCCTCTCACTGTTGTGGCCTCTCCCGTTGCGGAGCACAGGCTCCGGACACGCAGGCTCAGCGGCCATGGCTCACGGGCCCAGCCGCTCCGCGGCATGTGGGATCCTCCCGGACCGGGGAACAAACCCATGTCCCCTGCATCGGCAGGCAGACTCTCAACCACTGCACCACCAGGGAAGCCCCCTGTGTTGGTTTTTAATTTCCACAGTAATTATATTCATTTGCTAGGGCTGCCATAACAACATACCACAAAACAGGCATCTTAAACCACAGAAATTTGTTGTCTCATAAGTCTGGATGCTAGAAGTTCAAGATCAAGGTGTTGGCAGCAACAGTTAGCTCTTTCTGAGGCTATGAGGGAAGGATGGCTTTCAAGCCTCACTCCCCGGCTTGAAGATGACCATCTCCTCCCTGTGTCTCTTCGTGCTGTCTTTTCTCTTTTACGTGGTTGACTCTGTATCTAAATTTCCCCTTTTTATAAGGACAGCAGTGATAAGGACACCTACTCCAATATGATCTCATCTTAGCTTAACTAATTACATCTGTAACTAATTCCAAATCAGGTCACACTCTGAGGTACTGGAGGTTATGACTTCAACTTATAAATTTGGAGTGGGGACACAATTCAACCCATAAGAGTCACGAAGGCATGTGTAATCATTCAAGCAACATAAAAATATAAAACTTTAAGGTTCTCCTCCCGTAATACAATTCCATTGCTCTGCTTTTAACATTTTATAATGTTTCCTTCCATAAGTCTTTTGATGCCTGCACACACACACACACACACACACACACACACACACACACTTACCCACACCACATATTAGTCTTATATTTAGACACACACACGTAGTCTTTTTCTGTTATAAAAATTCAATGATATTACACATATTATTTAGCCCCTTGCTTTTTTCATTTCACAATATACAATGGACATTTTTCTAAATCATAAACCTATGTAAATATTTGCATAATATTCTGTAGTATGTGTAAATAATAATCTATTCAATACTTGTCCTATTGGTGGATATTCAGAGTATTTCCAGGGTTTGGAGATATCCATTTTTTAAATACAGTTATATGCAGTTTCACTCAGCTTTTTCTTTAAAACTTCTGCTTTGATTTATGTAAGTTAGATTCCTAGAAATGCATTTCTAGGTCAGAGATATGCACATTTATATTTAATTTTACCAGATGACTCTCAAAAATGTTTCAGCAATTCACACATTCATCAAGAGTGCCTAAGAGGTATCAATTTTCCCCACACTTTTGCCAAAGTAGATTTGATCAGTGTTCTTTTAAATTTCTGCCTCTCTGATACATGAAAAGTGATGTATCTCTTATTTCTTTAATATGCATATCATTCACTACCACTGAGGTACAGCATCTTTTCAAATGTTTTTTTGGCTATTTGTATCCTTCTGAGAATTGCTAGATCATCTTTTACCTACTTTTCAATTATATTTCTTGTCTTTTACCCATTCGCAGGAGTCCTTGTATATAAGGGAAATTAACACCTTGTCATATATGCTGTAAATATTCTTTCCCAGTCTATCATTTGTCTTTCAATTTTGTAATAGTGCCTTTTGCCATTCAGAAATTTTAGGCTTTTATAGAGTCAAGTCTGTCCATTTTTTTTTCTGATTTGTGAATTTTTCTGTCTTGCCCATAAATGCTTCAACCGTACCCCAAAGATTCGTAATCACCTTCATTATATTCTTATATTCTCTCTATATTTGTTGTAAGATACAAATCTATTATTTCCTTTTCCTTCCAGGTGAATATTCCATTAACACTATTTATAAGGTAATTCTTCCTTTTCTCACTAAGTTGAAATGTAAGGATCACCATATACTAAGTTCTTATTTTAAAGAATACTTGAATCAGTTTCTGTGCTCGCTCTTCTGTTTCATTGATCAATTTGTTCATTCCTGAGCCAATATTCATATTATTCTGATTGTAGTAGCTATATAAGAAGTTTTGCTATCTGGTATAGCAACTTCCCCTTCACTGTTTTTTTTAATCAATATTTGCACATTTTTTCTTCCATATTAACTTTAGAACTATTTTGATTAGTTAAAAACAACAACAATGGCACTCTGACCCAAACTGCTTGAAATTCATACACATATTTGGGAATATGAACAATTTTCCCTATTCAGGAGGCACACACGTTGACTACATGTGTTTAATATGAAAGCTGCGGGTTAGCAAGGTTCTGTAGCCGGCCCAAGGCCATGCGGTTGGCAAAAGACAGAAACTGCCTTTAACATCTCCTGGTGCAAATTCCAGAATGTTAATCACCTCCTTCGTTCGTATCAGAGAAAGAAGGTGATAAATTAAATTACTGATATTCTCTTGACTAAACTACAAGGCAGCTTAACCGTTTACAAGGCTGTCAGGCCCAAGCAGAAGTTGACCAGGCATAGCACCGGTTTATAAGCAACTCACTAGCTTTTATCCCAATAAACTGTTTCTCATTCTTTAAAACATCTGGATAGAATAAGAATGAGAATAAACTTCCACTTAATAAGTACCTGGAAGATTCCTGGCTTAAACATGTCTTTACTGATATGAAGTTCTGTCATTCTAGCTTTATTTTTGGGTTTAAAAACTTATTCTTCTAAAATGTTAATACCCTTATAAAGGTTACTGTACATATGGATATGAATGTGTTTAATTGCTACTCCTTTAACAACCAGCTAGCAAAGTCTCTGTTGAAATAAAATTTTGATCTTGGGTGGTGGGACATGGAGATGGGAATGGTTTTGGAAAATGGGACACCACTTCAGAGTGGCCAAGGTTAAGTAGAATGCGAGAGGCCAGGAGAAGCCTGGAAAGGTGGACAGATGGACAAACAGACGGCTCAAGAACTGGGAGACAGGGCACAGCAAGAGGCGAGGGGCCACATCAGTCACACTTTCCTTTGGGTTAATAACTTCTACCCAGACACCAGGTGACAAAAGAAGCAAATCACCTGGTAGAAACCGGCAGGCTGGCCTTGGTGTACTCTGCCTTCCTACAGTGATGCCGCTGATACACCTCCTAGTCCCAGAGCAGCTACTATTTTTCTTAACAGGAAATCCGGTCACAGTTGCCATCTCTGCTGCTCAAAAATAAAGCTCTTTTTTAGGACATTTTAAAATACTGAAACAATTAGAAGGTTTGTTTCAAGGGAAAAGCCTAGCCTGAAGCTAGTTGATAAGAGATGGACCAACCAGGCAGCAAATAGGAAAACAGATAATGACTAAACCAGCCAAATCAATACCCTATCAAAGTCAGCTAACTGACCAATCAGTACTGTTGAGCTCCAGCTATGGGCAAAGCACTGGTTACATAGAATTTTTTAAAAGCACTCAGTTTTTAACAACTGATATTGGAGACACATCACCTGAGTGTGCAGTGCTTTTGCACGTCTCCACCCCCTTTTTTTCTTGACAGAATAAGATTAGCCGCTGCCCCTCTTATAAAATCAAAGTGGTGACGTTGAGCACAAATTTTCTGCTCATTCTGCTTGTGTGTTATACTTATTTCGTTAAACTGTTGGATCAAAGTCACGCTTATATTATTTCCTCAAAAGAAATCAATGGGCATGGCATAAACTGATGAGTGAATCATTTTCGTTACACAGAGAAATAATGTCAAATTATTACTCCAGAATGTAGGATAAAATCTTAGTAAAATGTTCACTAACTTTTTAAGAAGATTGGCATCTATCCTAAATTTACCATATGTGGATATAATAGATTTGCTTAAAACATTTTCACATAAAAGGGAAATAACTTTAAAATGTGCTGCAAAATGTCCATTATTTAGGAGTTCAAATACATATCTCAATATTCTGCACTAAATGCACAATATTTTAATGCAGCCAGGTGGTCAAAACAGTTTTATGTTATTTTCAATCGACATATGCCTCCACTAAAAAAAACTAAGAGACAAAAAAACCAAAATAACACCTTTGTAGGAATGGAGTTTTGTGAAAGGGGTGCTGAATTAGAAGCTACAGGTTCTATACTAGGTTGTGTTTCCTGTGCTGCAGAATATTACACATAGTCGGTAGAAGAAGTAAATGAGATGAGGCCTAGTCATAGGCTCTGAGAACCGCGAAAACCTATCAAATGCAAAATATTTTATTATCATACAAAATAATTGTCATACAAAATATTCTATTATCGTACAGTACTTTCCTGTGGTGTGCGTAAGTAAAAATTTTAAATGCCTATATCAAAAGGTAAATTTAATAGAAAAGCTCATTACTTGAAGAATTTTGCAGTTCTTTGTAATGTATATATGTCATCCCTAAATCTATTTTTTTTGTGAATTTATTTGGTTTTCTTAAAATGAAGTTGCTTTACTGTGCATATATGATAGTTTCATTTCTGTTCATCTGATTCATTCAAAACATTCTGTACTCAAAGTTCCCCTAAATGCTCAATTTAGTGTGATTGCTTTCAATTCAGGCCCTCCTTGTACTGGACACAGAAAGCAAAGGCAGTGCTGCCACCACCAGGAAAATGCAAATCCCAGTATCTCCACTTAAACCATAATTCTCCATTTTCTCTACACAGAATTCTTATTAAATAAACTACGGCATAATATGGGCAACAAGAAAAAAGTGGAAAAGAGCTCCTTAGATGAATGAAACTTAAATTTAAAACTAAACAAAACTGCATCTTATAACAACCAAAAAAAAGAAGAAGAGGCATCCTGGAATAATAGACACAAAGGCGTGTGCTCTGGGTGTAAGGTGCAGTATGGGCATCACTGGTAGTGATTAGTCTCTATTAAATACTTAGTAAGGCGTCTCCATGAGAAAGTATTCTTCCTTATCTACATGACTGAAATACAAAGAAAAAAGCCAAAGAAAATACTAGCATGCATTTAGTAAAGAATTGGGTTGGCATAATATAATTTTATACTGTTGTATAAGAGTACAGATAATAATTTACACTCCACTTGCTGCAAAGTTTTCCTTTTATTGCAAAAATGAAGGCTTCCTGTTTCAAAAATATCACTCAGAATGACCAGGAAAAATGAAATACTAATATTTTAAAAGTATATAATGTGATTTTTCTTAAAACTAAAAGGTTTATATAATTATAAATTATAATTACATAGTGATATATGTATAGATTATAATTTGTGTATTAAAATTTGGACACAGGACTTACCTGGTGGCACAGTGGTTAAGAATCTGTCTGCCAATGCAGGGGACACGGGTGTGATCCCTGATCCGAGATGATCCCACATTCTGCGGAGCAACTAAGCCTGTGCGCCACAACTACTGAGACTGCGCGCCAAGAGCCCGTGCTCTGCAGCAAGAGAAGCCACAGCAATGAGAAGCCCGCACACTGTAATGAAGAGTAGCCTCCGCTCGCCGCCACTAGAGAAAGGCCACACGCAGCAACGAAGACCCAGTGCAGCCAAAAACAAACAAACAAAGTAAATAAATAAATATTAATTTAAAAAAAAAAAGAAAAAACAATTTGGACGCAATGAAAAGGTGGGGGGTATGTATCCATAAAAGTCTTTTCCAGCTCTTACATTCAACGGCTCTCACAGTCCTTGATCTAGAATCATCTCTGTGAGCATTAGAGAAAATTAGAAAATGTTCTTTCTGTAGTCACAGCCATGAGAAGGAAATTGTGGGGCACACTTAAATCCCCAGCTCCTCCAATCCATTTTTTAAACTATTCAACCCATGTCATTTCAAATAGCTCAAAATTACAAAAGACCAAATTCCTCACTCAGTTACACCCACTCAATTTCCACTGCTTTTTCGTAAACTGTATTAAACACATCTGAAGCTACATTCATCACCAATGAATATGGTATTTATTTATTTTACTTTCAATTAATATTAGTTTGATGTTAAAGAAGTTTCTTAGAATTTTCATGAAAACCATCAAAGGTCCTAGAAAAGCAATTCTAGTCAATGTGTTGTTTGTTTTTTTTTAAAGGAATTTTGCCTTTTTTTTTTTTAATTTAATTTAATTTATTTATTTATTTATTTTTGGCTGTGTTGGCTCTTCGTTTCTGTGCGAGGGCTTTCTCTAGTTGCGGCAAGTGGGGGCCACTCCTCATCGTGGTGCGCGGGCCTCTCACTATCGCGGCCTCTCCCGTTGCGGAGCACAGGCTCCAGACGCGCAGGCTCAGTAATTGTGACTCACAGGGCTAGTTGCTCCGCCGCATGTGGGATCTTTCCAGACCAGGACTCGAACCCGTGTCTTCTGCATTGGCAGGCGGATTCTTAACCACTGCGCCACCAGGGAAGCCCAGTCAATGTGTTTTTTTTTTTTTTTTTTTTTTTCTGTACATGGGCCTCTCACTGTTGTGGCCTCTCCCGTTGCGGAGCACAGGCTCTGGACACACAGGCTCAGCGGCCATGGCTCATGGGCCTAACCACTCCACGGCATGTGGGATCTTCCCGGACCGGGGCACGAACCCATGTCCCCTGCATCGGCAGGTGGACTCCCAACCACTGCGCCACCAGGGAAGCCCCAATGTGTTTTTAATTCTTGACTTTCAACCAAGAAAGTATTAAGCACTTACTATATGGCAGTCCCTGTCTGAGGTACTGGGTGTGCCAAAGTGAACAGGATACAGTCTTCTTGATTCCAACACTAAGAATTAATAAAGGAATGATTTTTTAGCTCTAACCTATGAATATATGTACTTCATGGAGATTACTCCATGTGGAATTCATAAGATAAACATGAAAAGATATAAGAGCAATTGTCAGTGAAATTTGACAACTCTGATAATTTTCCTACCTTGTTTCATCCATCTTTTATGTATTCAGGGGTCAGTACTCAGTGTTTTGGTGTTGAGTATCATGACTTTTTCCCTCGATCAAATTGCATTATTTAGACCACAGCATTCTGAGTGATTCTTTAAAAATGAATATGACAGGGCTTCCCTGGTGGCGCAGTGGTTGAGAATCTGCCTGCTAATGCAGGGGACACGGGTTCGAGCCCTGGTCTGGGAAGATCCCACATGCCGCGGAGCAACTAGGCCCGTGAGCCACAACTACTGAGCCTGTGCGTCTGGAGCCTGTGCTCGGCAACAAGAGAGGCTGTGATAGTGAGAGGCCCGCGCATCGCGATGAAGAGTGGCCCCCGCTTGCTGCAACTGGAGAAAGCCCTCGCACAGAAACGAAGACCCAACACAGCCCAAAAATAAATAAATTAAAAAAAAATGAATATGACATGATTTAACAATTCTTAAAAGGGTGGAGAACATAGATGTGTTCCAGATTCCTCCACCCATATCTGGTCTTTCTCAGCAAACATTCAATCTACAGCATACAGCTGTAAGAAGGTGAGCCATGTTGGGGATTTGAGTTGGGGCCAGCCCACCATGCTTCCTCAGCTTGCATTTTCACAATAGCCTCTTAGCTACAATCCTTGCTTCCAGACTCACCTGCATGTCAGTCCATTCTCTGTATACTCAATCATCTTATGTCTATTTAAAACCTTTCAATGTTGTCTCTTTTTTTTAATGTTTTATTTTAAATTGGAAAATAGTTGATTAACAATGTTGTGTTAGTTTCACGTGTACAGCAAAGTGATTCAGTTATACATGTGTCTCTTATTCAAATTCTTTTCCCATTTAGGTTATTACAGAATACTGAGCAGCATTCCCTGTGCTATACAGTAGGTCCTTATTGATTATCTATTTTAAATAGAGCAGTGTGTACATGTCAATCCCAAATTTGTAATCTATCCCTCCCCCCAACCCTCCCCCCCGGTAACCATAAATTCATCTCTAAGCCTGTGAGTCTTTTTCTGTTTTGTAAATGGGTTCATTTGTATCATTTTTTTTATTAGATTCCTCATATAAGCAATAACCATCAGCATAAAATCCAAACTTCTTGGAATGGCATTTGAGGACCTTCATGATCTGGCCCTTCCTTAGCTCCAGCTTATACCAACTTCTTGCTGCCCCCAAAACTATCCTGCTCTCTTTTGTGTCCTGACCTTTGCATATTTTAGCCCCTCTCTCTGGATTCCCTTCTTCTCTTCTGTTCCCTTATTGTGGCTAACCTTCATGTGTTCTTCAATGCTCTGCTTAGTTATCTTCTTTCCCAGAACTTTCTCTGATGCACAAAAGGGTCAAGTGACTATCACAGAGTAGATTAGGAGTCTATCAAAAATTGTCCTGTAGAACTTTGTGCTCACCTCATTCTGTTTTAGTGCGTATCATTTTTTGGTGATCATCTGTTTCACCAATTATAAAAGCAGAGAGTCGAGTAAAAAATCATCTTTGAATTGTCAGTCCATAAAGGTACTCAGGGCTTCCCTGGTGGCACAGTGGTTAAGAATCTGCCTGCCAATGCAGGGGACACAGTTTCGAGCCCTGGTCCGGGAAGATCCCACATGCTGCAGAGCCGCTAAGCCCATGCGCCACAACTACTGAAGCCCACATGCCTAGAGCCCGTGCTCCGCAACAAGAGAAGCCACTGCAATGAGAAGCCCGCGCGCCGCAAGGAAGAGTAGCCCCCGCTCACAGCTAGAGAAAGCCCACGCGCAGCAACGTAGACCCAATGCAGTCAAAAATAAATAAATAAAATATTTTTTTTTAAAAAAGGTGCTCAATAAAAATATACTGACTAAAGAATTAAGAAGTAAATTTGTTCTCCCTAAACTGAAGCCTATAGCCTTGTCTGCTGACATTAGCATGAGGTCTAATATACCAAACTGAGCACTCACGGAGGATGGATAACTCAAAGGAGAAGATTCTCTTGCTATGAAATATGCAAATGGGAATCTGCATGAGGATAACTGCTGAAACCATTTTCTTTTGGCTAAGCATTAAGAATCAACTTGCATCTGATTTTCAATTTATTGATGAGCGGGGAGATATATCAGAAGAGATGAAAAGCTGAATGCAGATTGAGGGGTCATAAGCCATGTCTATTTGTCCCAAAGGACTGCTCAGGGAGGGGTGATTAATAAGTCATAATCAGTTGTCTTATCACCTTTTGGGCTTCGTCAAATGGCCAGCTGTCTTCCCCAGGTGACACCCTTGTCATCTCCCAACTGAAAGACATCCCTCTACACATGAGTATCCAGATTTAGATTCATTATCACATAATAAAAGATAGGTTAATACAGGCTGACTAAAGCCCCAGTCATGAAAGTAGACCTGGTCATGACGTATTCCCACAGCTGCCACTGATACCAAATTTTCTTCATCGCCCAGATGAAGGTACATCTAGACCAGGTAATCATTCCCAGCACCAGTGCCTAGGATTCCATTGTTCTTCTTAACATTTCTGTTTTTCTTCATTCTTGGGCTGCTACTGCTTTTAATTAGTAACTGCTTGCATTTTAAAAAGAAACCAAATTCAGCAAATGTCAAAAAACACTTCACAGTGATTAAAACCAAGAAGATTAATAACCTGTTCCCAGAAACCATTTCTGATGCTGGTAACATGTCTTTTCTTCACCCGTTAGAGCAAATTCCTTTGGCTATCCAGGATTTTCACTTTGAACACAGAAAATAAAGCTGGAAAAAAATACTAAAAATATAAAAAAAAATTAAGAGCTCAAAACAACAACACACAAAATTTCATATTAGGGCTAAGATTTGCCACCAAAATAAACAGTATAGGTATCTTGATAACATCTTTTTCATTCTCATGTTTAAGCAAAATGTCTGTATAAGATTTTTTTTTTTTCTATTAGGTTAAATAGCATCACTGGTAAAAGCAATATATTGGAATTTACTGCAGGTTAGTCTCACTCTTCCAGGATTTGATTAACATTTTTCCAACTGTGGTTTTCGTTAGCTACAGGGTGATAAATGGCATACATAAAAGTTAGCCTAAGGCACGGTAAGATCATGTAACTTGTGAATTATCAAAGAGTAATTAAATAATGGCTGATCCTGGTCTAATACTTGAGTGTGTTTTATGGTGTTCGATAGCTGCAAAGTTGTAAGAAGGTACTGAGCTCTGAGTCTCAGTCCTGCCCGTGCAACTCTAGGTTTATAATTTGGGGCAAGTCCATTCATCATCCCTCCCTTCCTTCCTTCCTTCATTCACTGGGCAAGGCAGTGAAAATACAAAGATGACTTAGTAAAGGTCTCACAAGACGTCTCTGATTCTCAGTTTCCTAATCTATAAAATGGGACCTTTTAAAAATTTTATTTTATTGAAGTATTGTTGGTTACAATGTTGGGTTAATTTCTACTGTTACTGTTGCAGTGATTCAGTTATACACATATATACATTCCTTTCCATATTCTTTTCCATTATGGTTTATCACAGGGTACTGAATGTAGTTCCCTATGCTATACAGTAGGACTTTGTTGTTTATCCATCCTATATATTATAGTTTGCATTTGCTAATCCCAAACTCCAACCCAGCACTCCTCCACCCCCACCCCCTTGGCAACCACAAGTCTGTTCTCTATGCTTGTGTGATGGATAAACAACAGTCATTCATTTGTGTCATATTTTAGATTCCACATGTACGTGATATCATATGGTATTTGTCTTTCTCTTTCTGACTTCACTTAGTATGATAATCTCTAGTTGCATCTATGTTGCTGCAAATGGCATTTAAAATGGAGCTTGCTTTTTTTTAATATTTATTTATTTATTTTTGGCTGCGTTGGGTCTTCATTGCGGCACTCGGGCTTTCTCTAGTTGAGGCGAGCGGGGGCTACTCTTCGTTGTGGTGCGCAGGCTTCTCATTGCGGTGGATTCTCTTGTTGTGGAGCACGGGTTCTAGGCGCGTGGGCTTCAGTAGTTGTGGCACGCAGGCTCAGTAGTCGTGGCTCGTGAGCTCTAGAGCGCAGGCTCAGTAGTTGTGGCCCATGGGCTTAGTTGCTCCACGGCATGTGGGATCTTCCTGGACCAGGGATTGAACCCGTGTCCCCTGCATTGGCAGGCAGATTCTTAACCACTGCGCCACCAGGGAAGCCCCTAGAATGGAGCTTTCTTAATGAGGATTAAATAAATAAAATGTGTGAAAGTACTCTGTAAATGGTTAGGAGCCATGCAGATGTTTAGTTATTGTAATAACTAAAAATAATGATGAGAATGAATAGAGGACCTCATTAAAATATTTGTTTCACTTTTAAAAATTTTTCTTAACTTGGAAATAAATTCAAACTTACAGAAAAGTTGCACAAATAAGAATAGCATAGAGAATATACATATACCTTACACTCAGATTACCTATTTATACCATTTTACCCCACTTGCTCACTCTCTCTTTCTCTCTCCCTCTCTCTCAATATATTTTTTTCCCTGAACCATTTAGGGATAAGTTACACCCATCATGGCTCATAACTCCTAAATATTTCAGTGTTTCCTAAGAATAGGGATGTTTGCTTACATAAACATAGTACAGTTTCAACTTTAGTCAATTTAGCATTGACATAGTACTTTTAACTCATTTGCTATCCATATTCCAATTTTGTCAATTGACCAAATAATGTTTTATAGCATTGTTGTTTCTCCTCTGGTATGGGATTCAGCCTAGATTGGGTGTTTTAGTTTGTTGTCATGTCTCTTCAGCCTCCTTTAATCTGGAACATTCTCACACCTTTTCTTTGTGGGTTTTTTTTTTTTTTTTTTTTTGATGTTGATAGTTTTTAAGAATACAGTCCTAGTCTTTTTTGTTTAATAGAACATTCCTCATTCTTTAGTCATTTTACTTTTTTAATGATTAATTTATACTCATCTATTGAAGTTTCTATTCCTACCACTGGGAACCCAGAAGCCATCCTTGTGTGTAAAAAGATAGCATACACATCATGACTTGCCACAAGTGATAATGTAGTGTTAATTACATTCTCCTCCTTTCCTGTTCTATTTCTTCTCCTCATTCTGCTGTTGGTCTATTGATCCTTAGACTGTGACATCCAGCTTACTCTCCCTTCCTGTTACCTGCACTAGATGGATCGTGAGCACAAGATCATGTATGTTCCCATCATTCCCACAAGGAGGAGGGAGGGACCAGGAAAAGCTGATGGTTCTGACAGTCCCAAAAGAAGATAGCGTCAGTTTTTGCTTCTTGTTCTAAATTATCCCTGATTCTTCTATTGTATTCCCAACCTTCCTAACCTCCTTAGTTTCTTCCTACAACATGACAGATTCCCATCAGAGCTGCCCTTCCAAGTTTTCACCATCCTACCCCAAACCTTATTTCACTTGAACCTTAAAACAACCAGATGTGTTCAGCCAGATTTATTATCACTATTTTGCAGATAAGGAAACAGAGGCTCTGACACATTAAGTGATTTTGCCCATAATCAGGTGCTTAGAGGGATGAAATCCAAGTCTTCTGGCTGCTTTTCCACCGCTTCCCCACTACATTTTGATGCCTCTTTACAGTAACTTTATAACTACAGATCCTGTGTGATCCCCTGGCATGGTGGCCCAAGGCACAGCACACTGAGATTAATCTGCCTTTTTTTATGGAAAATGGCAGAGATGTTTTTAGATGACACATTTAGGGCATATAATGCTTAAACTCTTAATTAAACTTGAAATTTGGCAAAAATATAGAAATACATTTGTTGTAATATGCGTTTAGCAAATTTGAAAGAAATATATAGTTCTGAGAAATTTTCCAGAAGTATTCATCAAAATTAATCTGAGAGCTCAAGAATAATAGCTTTTACGTGAGAAGTTCAAATTGTGGGGATACTAACTTGCAAATATGATTGTATAATCATGGAAAACATCAAATAAGAGACAGAGAAGGAAGCTAAGTGATCCTATTCAGCTTCCTTATTAACAGTATAACGCAAGCTCAATAAAGAAAATTTAGAAACACACAAAGTTTTAAAAGGAAACCACCTAACAAATGTGGAAACTAAGAGTGACTGTGCCTTGTATGTGGCCACACTGTTAGTAACAGACCTGGGATCGCTCCTCTGATCTCCTGGCTGTTGGTCCAATGCACTTGCCTACATTTTATGAGTCATTTATGATACAAAATTTCAAAAATTTTCCAATCCTCTCATACAGAACAAAATATGCTCTAAGTGGGCTTCCCTGGTGGCGCAGTGGTTGAGAGTCCGCCTGCCGATGCAGGGGACGTGGGTTCGTGACCCGGTCTGGAAAGATCCCACATGCCGCGGAGCGGCTGGGCCCGTGAGCCATGCCCGCTGAGCCTGCGCGTCCGGAGCCAGTGCTCTGCAACGGGAGAGGCCACAACAGTGAGAGGCCCGCGTACCAAAAAAAAAAAAAAAAAAAAAAAAATGCTCTAAGTTATATAGAGCCAAGATAAACTTTTAGAAAAATTAAATATTAAATATGGCAAATTCGTTTTTAAAGAAAGAAAATTCATTATTTGGGGCTCTGCTGAAGAAAATACAGGTGAGAGATCTTTAGCCTCAGGTGAGTAGGAGAAAGTAAGATGTATTAGAGTTGTCTTGTTTCTTCAAGGATTTTCTCAAATTGGGCAGCCAGTTGAGGCTTGAGGTATCTGTGATAATCATATCCCTTTCAAGTTAATTTTTGTATATGTGGCAGGGTAAGAGTTGAGGTTCATTTTTTTTGTATACGGATGTCCAGTTGTTCCAGCACCACTTATTGGATGTTCTGAACAATGAGATAGGTTAACTCCAGAAAATCTCAAACATCAAAACTACACATAGGCAACGTGTATCAGTTAGGGACTGATTTCTTATTTAGGGTTTCATGATTCTTAAACGTGTGGTCATACCCTTTAAGTACACCTCTTTAGGAAATAGAATTAACCTTTTAAAAGTTCACCCAAAGGTAATGAAGAATGGATTTTCTCCCAAAATATAGTAAAATAAAAGGTAAGTACCCATGATATTGTATGTCACAATGCTTTCATTAGGAATTTTCTTAAAGAAATCAAGTAGGAGTTAAAGAGAATAAAATTTCAAGAAGTTGAGTGAAGCAGTTATTAGAATTCCTCAAACATCCAAGGTATAGGAATGCAGAGTATAAAATTTGCAATTCTGTAAAGGAGCTGGCCACACATCCTCCAGCTCCAAATTGATTTGCCAATTCACGATGAGTTGAATTGTTCAAAAACTGTCCACTTGGTGGCACAGTCGTGCTGCTGCAGGAATGAGCCTGTTGATTTGGGTAAAGGTTCATTTAGGGACTGATTTCTTACGTAGGGTTTCATGATTCTTAAACATGTGGTCATACCACAATGTGTGCCAACAGCAGACAATTGCCCTAGTCATTTGTGCAAGGGAAGAAAAAGAAAAGAGCATTTGTAGGTTGTTCAAGCAAAGAGAATGGGCAGGATTTAAGAGGACTTGTAGGGCAAGTTGAACGAGTGGATGGATGAGAGCCAACCCAACCTGCCTTTTATCTATGTTCTCAGACAGAAAGGCCTCTGCAGGTTTCTTCTCTCTCCCTCTCTCTCCTTATGACTTGATGCTGAACAGAAAAATTGATACTAACATCTTCAGCCCAAATGAAAGCTGAAGTTGAGTTTCACTTGCTCTTTAATAAATATTTATTGAGTACCTGCTCTGCTATCATTATTGAGCACCGAAAGTCATGTGGTAGAAGTAGAAACATGGCTTTTACCCTTGACGGCGTTGCAGTCAACCTGAGAAGACAAGATGTATGTGTGAAACGGTAATGGCCGGATTGTGTGTTGAAGAGAGCACCAACTGGAAGCCATAACTATGAAAGCCTTGAGCGAGCAGGTTGGACTCTAGCTGGTCTTAAAGAATGGCTTCATTGTGGCAGGCAGCCTGTTGCTGCACAGCTGAGTAGACAGCACAGGAGGGAGCAGAGCTCTCACGGACAGTCGTTCTGGTGGCATAGCTTGGGAAAGGAGGTGACGGCCTCCTGCTCTGCAGCAGTCAGTTGGGCAGTAGCCATTCCAGCAAATTTCCCTGCCTCTCCATCTAAAGGAGCTGTTACTCAATGGATCCGTTGACCCACTGATCCATTTTTTTAAATTATGTGGACTTTTTTCCTTACAGATATTGAGGTGAACACAGCCTATTGATTCATTTAAATTGTTTTATATAGTTGAGTTAGCAATCTGAACACCAAATGTGTGGGATGTTTATGAAATAATTTGGTGAATCATGAACCTAGAGAATAAGACCCATACTTCCTAGAGGAGTGTTGATGACATTTAACAACTTGACTTCAATCCATACTGAAGTATGTAAGGGTGAAATGACATGAAGCCTGGGGTTTAACATATTTCAGCAAAGAAAAAGCAATATATATAGCAGTGTTGTATAATTTCAATATTTGTTGATTCTGAATGATGGATATATAGGGATTTATTTTACTATTCCATCTTTGTGTGTGTTTGAAATGTTTTATGATACGTTTTTCTTAAAAGATCAATTGATGGTTTGGAAAGATAATTCTGAGACTGGGCAAGATGCAGCCTGAAGTTAAGGGAGGTGGGTCCAGTTGAGGGGGTAGATGATGAGGAAATGAAGCAGAAGTTAGTGCTAAGACCCTCCAGCTGAGAAGAGCACTATTTACCAATTTATTCTACCCAACGCATGATGGAAATCATATCTGTCTTCCCAGAGAGATTTACCGGTTAAAAAAAGAATCTTTAGGAAATGGACTGTGCTACTTGCTCCAACCCACTTGTCCAAATGTGACACGTGGGAGTTAAAGAGAGAATCAGTCAAATGTGGAGTATCAGGGATTGTGCATTGGGAAGATAGTAGCACTGACTAAACAAGGAATGTGTACACACTTAATTGTTAAAGTACTTTTATACAGATTGTCTCAAACACGTAAGAGAAGCCATTCTCATGTATGTCTGTCCTCTAGAATTACTCTGGCATTCTCTTCTCTTATCTGCAGGCTAAAGAGAAAGAGGTTAGCAAATCAAGAAACACTGAAAAAGGAAAAGAAACACTTTTTTAAAGTGAGCCACTGTATTATAGCAGACAGAGCAAAGGAGCAAAAGTAAGAAAACTTAGCTTAGAATTCTTAGTTCTTCCACTTTGGAGTTGTGGGGTTGAGGACAAGTTATTTTTCTAAAATTCAGTTTTTGCCTCTATAAAATAGGGGTGCTAATAACTTCACAAGTCTGCTGGAAGGAATACACAGTGTAGTGAAGAGATTTTTCAAGTGTTTACTTGTGGCCATTATTTACACTGTAGATACTCTCTCCTCTAACTTCCCTTGTATGTACCACACAAGTCCTCAAGTCCAAGAAGAGGAGGATAAATACACAAGATTACAAATTATGAGTTCTATAGAGACCCAACCAGATATGAGATGAGAGCCACATGGGAATGATAGGAAAATTAGAAGACCCTGGTTGGTGTCCCCCAAATGGAAGACAGCATACTAGAACAAGCCAGAAGGTTGGAGAGAGAAGAAGGAAGGTGTGGGAAACAGCCTCAAAAAGGAGAATGATATAAGGAAAAGCACTTCTTACTCCCAATGTTTCCTGTCCTGTGGAGGGAGTTTTTCTAAAGTAACACTCCTGGCCTCTCTCTGCCCTCTTACTTAGCTCCTCCACCAGATTACTAGAGGATGTATCTGATTAATGACTTTGGAATAAGACACAGGACAAACAACCTAGCCCTTTCCTCTTCCTTTCTCTTGTGACATCTGCCTACCTGCTGAGAGCGTGAGTTCTGGTCTGCTTATTACTGATAGCACTGCTGTAAATACAGCATGGGGACATGACAAAAATGGGCTTTCCAATACTGAAATCCAAGATTAGATAGAATTACCCCCATATTCCATAGATGCTAGAAAATTGTAGGCCTACCCCATAGAGGGCAAATCTCCATTCACAGCTAAGCTTACTAGATGCACCCCCCCAATCTGCCATGAAATATATTTATACCATTGTAATATTATAAATGATGTTGATTGGTTGCAATATTCAAATCAACCTATAGACAAAGCACAGGTGATATATCCAGTTATAGCATAGAACATAAGTGCTATAAATCTTGATGATGTAAAAATAATGGTGTTACTGACCTATAGTGGGATGTAGAGGAGAGAGATAGTATTGTGTGCTGGATGTTTTTATTCCTCCAAATTCATATGTTGAATTCCTACCCCCCAATGTGAAGGTATTATGAGGTAGGGTCTTTGGGAGGGTCCACTACACTACAACTCTGCTTCTGTCCTGACATGATTTGAGGGACATCACAGATGGAGTCCCCAGACAAGCAGCTTAGCCCACATTCTAATTGCTCAACTGTCTCATCTTCCCTTACCTCCCCATATAAACCACCTTCCATAAATTATAAAGCTCTGGTAGATGTCATAGCTCTTTTTTTGGCTTACTTTTACAGTCTGGGTAATCTACCACAGTCCCTATTTCCTTTTACATACAGAGTATGGCACAAGTTCCCAATAACATATGGAGCAAATGTTGCCAGATCTTGGTGGTTGTTTTTTTTTCAATCTGAGAGTATCTGAACTATCATCAGTTCAAGCCATTTATATTTATTTTAATTTGTGCTATGTTAGAACTTATGTTATCTTATTTTATACTTTTTATTTACTGTATTTTATTTTTGATATTCTATCTTCCACTCAGTAGGTAAAATTTTATTTGTCTGATGTGAAAATTGTACATTCTATTCTTATTCTTCTTGTTAGTACTCATTCTTATATTTATTTTTCCTTAAATTTCTTAAACTTGTGAATGATCTATTTTTCCCTGAATAAGACAAGTTCTGTAACATACTCTAACTTTCCTTTGATCTCCCCTACCACATCCTGAATTTTCATGATAATATCACCTAGAATTTTTGACTTCATTAAGGGTTGTTAGACACTTTTTAAAAATCTGGTTTTGTATGTAAAAAATACTTAACTAAATTATTAAATCACTTATTATTCAAATATTTCTGTATCAAAATAAATGAATGTGGAAGAGTTGTGCATTATATGTTTGAATTTGAATTTGATGGAGACTTCTAATTTACTTGCCAGTCTACAAGGGCAATAAGCTAAGGATCTGAGGTATCAAAATAAAGGAAAATTTTATTAAAAGTGCTGAGTATGCAGATTTAAAAGGCACTATATCCCAGACAGAATAAATGAAATTAACCATCAACTATTCTGACAAATTCCTGAACATCAAGGATAATGAAAAATTTCTATAGCCTTTCAGACAAAAAATTTAGTTTCCTACTGAGGAACAAAGGCTTCACTTCAAAGTTTCACTTCAAAGTTCCACTTCAAAATTTTCTTGGGTACCACTAATGCCAGAAGACAATGAATCAAAGATCACAAGTTACATAGGTGAGAATGTGAGACTCAAGAATGTAATAACCTGATTAACTGCTGATCATTTACTTAGGCCACAGATATGTTCTCTCAGATATGTAAGAACTTATACACAGAGAAAATAATCAAAATTTAGAAGAGGAAATATGTGATATTTTAAAATGTGGTTATAATTTTAAAATAAATTTAAAATGGTATTCATTCTAAATAATAATTGAAAATATAGTTGCAAAATCAAATGCATATACTAAAAATAATTCAAAAGAGAAGGTTTGTAAAAATCACAATTTAATAAATGTAATCTGGACCCCAGATTATAGCAACAACATAGGTAGATGTGGAAGGGAGAGAGAAATCTATGCATATGGGACTGGTTCTTTGCCCTTTCTGACGTGAAATTTAAGGCAATTTGCATGATTTTTCTCATTACCTTAAGGTGGTAATTAATATGTCAAATAATAATCAAAATTTAAATGCTATTTAAAGATAACCCCCTTTCCCAACTCAGGCCTTTTACAAATTAACCCTCTGTGAGAAAAGTCTGTTTTGGCACTGCTATTGCTCCTCCCCATCTTCTAATATAGTTTTTTTAACTCAATTTTGTTGGAACTTAGAGGAGAAAAAGAAATCAGCACAAGAAAGAACTAACTCCATGAATAAATTTGAAGGGATGCCGATAAATAAAAATAAAGTTGCTTAGTGATTACATTCCATGGGTCATAGTTGTTCAATGTATGTAATGGTCCCACAATTACTCCCTTTGTTTTGTTTCCTGTTATCTCTCCAGTATCAAGAACTGCCTGGCACACCATAGGAACAGGGCAAATATTTGTAATAAATGAGGAAGTATATGATGCAAATAAGAAATACCCTAAAACAAAATGACCAAGGTTAAAATACAAGGATGGGCCAAGATTTTCCAGCCAAGGGAAAATTAAAACAAAGCAGAGGAAGCAAGATAAACTGTATAGATTCGAAGTAAAAAAGAAATAAATAGTATAAAAGGCATCAGTCCACAATAAAAACGTATCGTTAAACTGCAAGCACTAAATAAAATATCTTTCAAATATAGAAAGTAATGAGGGGAATTCCCTGGTGGTCCAGTGGTTAGGACTCAGCGCTTTCACTGTGGAGGGCACCGTTTCAATCCCTGGTCGGGGAATTAAGGTCCCACAAGGGAACTAAGATCCCACAAGCCGTGAGGTGCAACCAAAGAAAAAAAAAGAAAGTAACTATTATTAAAAACAAAAGCAGAGGGCTTCCCTGGTGGCGCAGTGGTTGAGAGTCTGCCTGCCAATGCAGGGGACACGGGTTCGAGCCCTGGTCTGGGAAGATCCCACATGCTGCGGAGCGACTAGGCCCGTGAGCCACAACTACTGAGCCTGCGCGTCTGGAGCTTGTGCTCCGCAACAAGAGAGGCCGCGACAGTGAGAGGCCCGCGCACCGCGATGAAGAGTGGCCCCCGCTCGCCGCAACTAGAGAAAGCCCACGCACAGAAAAGACCCAGCACAGCCAAAAATAAATAAATAAATGAAATTTAAAAAAAATAAAAGCAGAAACAAAAAACATGCTATTCTAGAAGACCATTTTTAGCCTTTGACAGATCAAGTATGCAAAAATAAACCGTGACATAAAGCACTTGAAATACAGGAAAAAAAGGAACCCTATAAAAAATACATAGTTCCTTGTTGTCATTTGCAGCAGCATAGATGGACCTAGAGATTAGCATACTAAGTGAAGTAAATCAGGCAGAGAAAAGCAAATAACATATGATATCACTTACGAGTGGAATCTAAAAAAACGATCCAAATGAACTTATTTACAAAACAAATAGACTCACAGACATGCAAAACAAATTTATGGTTACCAAAGGGGAAAGGGGGAGGGATAAATTAGGAGTTTAGGATGAACATATACCACTACTACATATAAAATAGGTAAATAATAAAGACTGCTGTATAGCTCAGGGAACTGTACTCAGTATCTTCTAATAATCTATAATGGAAAAGAATCTGAAAAAGAATATATATATATTTTTTAATAAATTTATTTATTTTATTTATTTATTTTTGGCTGCATTGGGTCTTTTTTGCCGTGCACAAGCTTTCTCTAGTTTCAGCAAACGGGGGCTACTCTTTGTTGAGGTGTGCGGGCTTCTCATTGTGGTGGCTTTTCTTGCTGCAGAGCACGGACTGTAGGTGCACAGGCTTCAGTAGTTGTGGCATGTGGGCTCAGTAGTTGCGGCTCATGGGCTCTAGAGCGCAGGCTCAGTAGTTGCGGCACACGGGCTTAGTTGCTCCGTGGCATGTGGGATCTTCCCGGACCAGGGCTCAAACCCGTGTCCCCTGCATTGGCAGGCGGATTCTTAGCCACTGCGCCACCCGGGAAACCCTGAAAAAGAAATATTTTTAAATCAATTTTTATTGGAAGATAGTTGATTTATAATGTTGTGTTAGTTGCTGCTATACAACAAAGTGAATCAGTTATACATATACATATATCCACTCCTTTTTAGATTCTATTCCCATATAGGTCATTACAGAGTACTGAGTAGGGTTCCCTGTGCTATACAGTAGGCTCTTATTAGTTATCTGTTTTATATATAGTAGTGTGTATGTGTCAATCCCAATCTCCCAATTTATCTCTCCCCTCCCTTTTCCTCCTTGGTAACTGAAGTTTGTTTTCTACATCTGTGACTCTATTTCTGTTTTGTCACAGATAGGTTCATTTGTACCATTTTTTTAGATTCCACATGTAAGTGATATCATATATATATATAACTGAATCACTTTCCTGTACAACTGAGACTAACACAACATTGTAAATTAACTATACTTCAATTAAAAAAAGATTTAGCTGGAAAAAATATATAGTTCCTTGGGGTTTTGATACATTTATAAAAATTGATAGTGTGCTATATTCACTAGGTTGGCATACCCAACAATCATTCTGAACTTTATTCCCTATCATAGTAGAGACCGGAAAACTGAAAAGGAACCTATCTGTAGGCTCTCCTGTGGCTGGGGGTGCCCTTGTGTTTCAGTTCTGGCCAAAGACACAGCATGAATCTCCTAGTGCTGCCTTGTTGCCTCCCTCTTCTTTCCTGCCGAGACCATACACAGAATGCCCAAGATGCTGCACCATCTCTACATATCAGCAGAGCAGGAGAAGAGAAAGAGCCTTGTTCCTTCATGGTTGTCCTGGACTTCCTACTGTGGACTTGTTCTAGGACACAAGTCAGCCCCTTACTCATTCAAGCCCATTGATTGGGTTTTCTGGCACTCACTGCTAAATATGATGCTAACTTACACAGCTACAAAGGAAACATTAACAAATACACCAACACAAAAACTTTCTGTACACAACCTCTTACTAAAATTCAAGAAAACTAGAAATAAGTAATAAGAGCTTTTAAATCAATTATAAAATTGAAAGCATTCTTCTCATTAATGACTGGCAAAGGAAGAAATAAGAATGCAAATATATATTTGGACTAAAATAAAATTAAGGTATTAAATTGAGAATTCTCAAGATATAATAAATTACCAATTCTGCTCCTTAGAATTCCTTTTCCACCCTTTCTGCTTTATTTTTTCCCTAAAATTTATCACTTTCTTGTATACTACATAATTTATTTTTAATTTATATCTTTTACTTAATTTCCACCTTCTCCTACTAAAATGTAGGCTTCATGAAGCCAGGAATTTTTGTCTGTTTTATTCAGTGTTGTATTCACAGCACTTGAAATATCACCTGGCTCACAGCAGACATTCAATAAAATTGTTGAATGAATTAATAATCCCTCTGAAGGGAAATGCTTAATCTTAATTGTTATTATTAAAATTATAAATGAAAATAAATAATCCAACTCAAGTTTAAAGAGATAAATTACAGTCAATTATCTAATAAATAAAATATCTAAAGCAGAGAAAAATAATAAAGATAAGAGAAATTAATGAATTTTGAAAAGTAAGTTGTATAATTAAATGAAGAACTTCTTGGCAAAAAGATATAATAGACACATTTCTAGTAAATCTAATCAAGAAAAGTAGAAAATCAAAATGAAAAAAAACTCGGGACAAAAAAAAGCTATTATAACAGCTAGAAAAAAGAGTAATTAATGATGGTAGAGGTCTATTTATAAATCCCTGCCTATAAAATTTAGTCTTAAAAAATAATTTTCTGTGAAAATATAAATTTAATAAAATTGACTTAATAAAATCAACAAACTCTGAATAGAGCAATAATCACTCATAACCAAGAAATGGAAGGTTATCAAATCATTATTTTAAAAAATTAAAAGATTTCAGAAGGATTTTTTCAGTCAGTTCTTTCAAACTTTCAAGGAAATATGTCTCTTGTGCATAGAAAACTATTAAAGACCGTAGTAAAACATGAAATTGGTGTTAAATTTTATCAAGTGCCATTTCACCATCCATTGATGTTATTTTTCTCTGAGCCTATTGATTTGATTTATAGTGTTAATAAAAATTCTAATAATCATTGTTGTAGTGGGGAAATCTTTTTCTATACTGTTGAATTCAGTTTGCTGGTCCAACGACACAATAGAAAATTAAACAGCCAATTAAAGGGCAGGGTCTAAGAAAGTTTTATGAAATGAGAAAATGCTTATGAAATAATGTTTTCTCCATTTTGCTTTGTTTTTTAAATTTATTTATTTGTTTATTTTTGTCTGTGTCAGGTCTTTTTGTGTTTTACATCTTTATTGGAGTATAATTGCTTTACAATGGTGTGTTAGTTTCTGCTTTATAACAAAGTGAATCAGTTATACATATACATATGTTCCCATATCTCTTCCCTCTTGCGTCTCCCTCCCTCCCACCCTCCCTATCCCACCGCTCTAGGTGGTCACATAGCACCGAGCTGATCTCCCTGTGCTATGCGGCTGCTTCCCACTAGCTATCTGTTTTATGTTTGGTAGTGTATATGTGTCCCTGCCACTCTCTCACTTTGTCCCAGCTTACCCTTCCCCCTCCCCCTATCCTCAAGTCCATTCTCTAGTAGGTCTGTGTCTTTATTCCTGTCTTACCCCTAGGTTCTTCATGACATTTTTTTTTCTTAGATTCCATATATATGTGTTAGCATACGGTATTTGTCTTTCTCTTTCTGACTTACTTCACTCTGTATGACAGACTCTAGGTCCATCCACCTCATTACAAATAGCTCAATTTCGTTTCTTTTTATGGCTGAGTAATATTCCATTGCATATATGTGCCACATCTTCTTTATCCATTCATCCGATGATGGCTGCGTCAGGTCTTAATTGCAGCACTCAGGATATTTCGTTGCGGTGTGTGGGCTTCTCTATAGTTGTGGGGCACGGGCTTAGTTGTCCTGCAGCATGTGGGATCTGAGTTTGCCGACCAAGGATCGAGCCAGCGTCCTGTGTATTGGACGGTGGATTCTTAACTACTGGACCACCAGGGTAGTCCCTGAAATAATGTTTTCTTTAATCATTTTATTTCATCTAATTGTTTGAAAATTGTGTCTTTATTCTTCCAGTACAGCATTTCTCAACCTTAAATTCCACCTTGTCTGGAATTCCACTGTCATGTTGACTTTTAATATTTCTTACAGTGTGGTTTATTGATAACTGGTGGTCTCCAGGAGTCTATTAAATGGTCTGCCAGTAGTTTGACAGTTTTAGAGGAAAAAGTGATGAAACCATTTGTTCACATACATTTCCCCACTTTGAAATATTAGATTAATAATGATTTTCACAGAAATTTCATCCCTATCTAGTAACTGTTGTGTTTTTTAAAGGTCATGTCAGTTCATCTCAGCTAATATTAATAGCTTGAAATTCTTCTCAGTTAACTCATTTTGACATTATTTGCATATTTGCACATTTTCATTAATTAAAGGACCTAATCCAAAGGAGCTGGACAAGTTAGACCCCTTTCCTCTCTCCCTACTCAGCAGCTGGTAGGAAGCCCATTTGCCTCCAGATTAAAGTCGTGACATCATCTACCCATCTTCTCTCTGTGCACTCTACGTGTGGAAGTTAGCATTTTTCTGCATTATTTGCATGACATTCACATATTTGCATTATTTGCATGTTGTTTACATTTGGTATATATGCATTTTACTTTTTATGTTAGAGCTCAAGTTCAGCAAAATGGATCAGTGAGTCAAGAGTATTATATTAAATGGTAAGAGGGGTAAGAGTAGGAATGACAAGCTGATTCAAAGATGCGTCTGGAAATACTAAGGATCTAGAGGAGCCCAAACTATCTCAGTAAAGAATGGGATTTATTTTATGAATTTCAAAATATTTTTTATGATTTTGAATGACGTGCAGTATAGGTATCTTGAATAGCCTGAACCTGACACTTTAGGACTGAAATACGTAGAAAATAAGATACCAGAATTTTTAATATGATAAAGCAAATAGCACAAAATGGTAGAGCATTGGACCCTTTCCCATTACTTGAGCATTTTCTTCCCTTGTCCAAAAAGAGATTGACAATATTGGTCTGTTTAAAAACATACATCCAAATGCTACAACTTTTCACCTCATCTGAGAGGAAGAGGGGTCCAGCTTCCAATATGGCAGGGTGTACTGGTGGCTAGTCCACTGGAAGGGAGAGTTCCCTGCCCTTCTTTTGTGCTAACATCTGGCTGTGTGTCCCTCCTGTCAGAGTGCCTACTGAACTCTATTATGATTTTATGCTAGGAGAACATACTGAAGTCTCTTCTTCCCTTTCCTCTTTCCTGCCCCTAATCATCAAGTTCCAAATGACTGCAACTCTCTCTGGACCCACAGCTCATGCTAGACCAGTACCAAGAATTACATTCACTTTGTTTAAGAAGAAATTGTTAGAACTTTAATCTGGAAGGCAACCAGCTTCCTTGCTACCTACTGCTCAGTATGGGGGAGAGAAAAGAGAGCCAGCTCCATCAGCTATAATTAATTATCCTGATCATTGCCCCAAACACCCTCCCCCTTTACGCTCTTTGTAGTGGTTGGGTCTGAGCTGGAGCTTGTCTGAGGCTTCCTGAGGAAGCAGCCTGACTCGTGTGAGGGTGCTCCTGTAAGTAGTTTGGGTGGTGTTTATTCTTCCCCTTTCTGCCCTAGCAGAGGGGAAAGAGGCCGCATAAAAGAGGTGAATGACGGTAAACACGGGAAGATATAATTGACAAAGCAAGTTTCCTGAGGGTCTGGAAAGGATAGAATTGAGAACACAGGTAGGACAGGAATAGCATTACTTTTTCTTCTGCTGAATGAAGAGAAGAGAGGAAAGCAGGGAGCAAGGACAGCCTTAGAGAAATGATCACAGTGTCTTGTGTGTAATAGGGACTCAAATACTTACTGAATTCAATAGCTGTTAACTAGTGACACAAACTACCAGCTCCTAGTGAATAAGAAAAGGTGTCATTGAAACATGAGAGCCAGCAATCAGCCACAGGGAAATTTAATATAGATATTTAGAGCAGAACACTGGGCTGGATAGGCCATGGAGTTCACCTAATAGAGCAAATGGGATACTCAGTGGTCGCCTATTCTTTTAAATATGTTTACCAAATGCATCCCCATAGTCAACATACCAGGACTAACCTGTACCAGCAGCGCAAATGCCTTCCCACCTTTAAACATTTCTAAAAGATTAAGGAAGGAAACTAACAAGGATGGAGCTCTTAAGTGTCAGACTCTGTGGCAAATACCCTAATACACTGCAGTTTCATTTCGTTCCCCGCAGCACACGATTGAAGAAAGTGACTTAGAGAAATTAAGTACTTTGCCAAAATCATGGGTCGAGAAAGCAGAGCTGGAATTCAAACTCACCTGTGCCTCACTTAAAAGCCCGTTCTTTGTACATGTAACAATGCAAAAAAAAAAAAAAGTTTAATCTCCAGTAAATTAATTTCATGCCAGAAAGGGACCCTTCAAGTACCTAACAGAGACAATATCCAGCAGAAAAACAATGCCACTTAACCTCACTCTTTTCTGTACCTCTGTAAAATGTCATAGATTTGTGGGCATTTTCAGAAAACTGACAATTTTGTTAACAGAGCATAACTTTTTGTTCATGTCTAGACTTCCACTATTCCGGTGAGAAAGCAATTTTAAAATGCCTCCTACAACAACGGAGGTCCTCTGTTATTTTCTGTTGTTAAAGCTCAGACAAACCTTGTTATTTTATTAGGTCATCGGGTGATTTATCTGTCTCCTCGGGGAGTGACTGTGGAAGGGGGAGTGATAGGGCACGTCAGGCCCCGAGTGGACTGAGCTCACCCATTAAGTTAGCCCATCTGCCCTGCCCTTGACAGTTATTAATGCTCCCGCCTCTTGCTGCTTCCAATACTTGTTCTTCTGGAGTGCCAATTCCAGATGTGGCTGTTACATCATGGCAGCACTTCCAGCCCAAACGTGCCAGTGGTTTCTGCGTCTTGGGCATAGTCTTGTTGGAACAGTTCCCTGGTTGGCCCCCTTCCAATGCATTGTCCAGGAAGCTCAAAGTGACCAGCATGAGCCAGTCATCCTCTGGAACAACCAGGACACCCCTGCTTGGGCAACTTCCAAGTTCAAATTGTTTCTCAGGAAGCAAAGCACTATGTGTTACTTACTCTCCATTTACCCAGCAGTTCTTGCTTTACCTTCATCAGCCTGGTGAACCCTACCAGCTGACTATTTGCCCACAATAACAGCCATTTCCTGCCACAGGCTAGGTGAATAGGGACAGTGAGAGATGTGATTTCCTTGTATCAGTCAGGTTCGCTTGGTTATGCCGTGGTAACAAATGACCTCCAAATCTCAGCAGCTTACAACAAAGGTTTACTTCTCATTCATATTATATGTTCACTGTGGGTTGGCCTCAGCTCTGTACCATGTCTTTTTTATTCCAGGACCCAGGCTAATGGAACAAACTCTCTGGGGAACATTAAGCTGGGGCAGAGGCAAATGAGCCATGACAAAACACAATCTCATTCTTAAAGCTTCTGTCCCCACTTCATCAACCAAGCAAGTAGTATGGCCACTCCCGATACCAGCAGAGAGGGAATGTGAAATCCTCCCTCAGGGAGCAGCACCCCATAGAGGGGCAGCAAACATTTTGAGTGTTAATACAATCTGCCACCCTCACTTTGATGGAGACCTGTCATGACATCACCAAGTTGCCTTGGAAGGAGCGCCATCTATGGACCCCAAGTCTCAAGACATCACAAGATTCTGCCAGGACAGCAGAGACCTGCTCATTTTCTCAGCCGTGCTCGCCACATTGAGTTCAGCTCCTCTGACATTGACAGGTGGCACTCATTTCTTAGAGACTCCCTCAGGTGAGTCAAGGTGTTGCTCCTGGTCTTTGTAATTCCTAGACTGTACAATCCAGTGCCTAAAGAGTCAGACTTCAACACCTGCCCAGCCCCCTGGGGCAGGGTGGCTAGAGAAACTCCTCCACTGGAGGCTACATCTGTGTCAGTGAAGGACACTCCACTCTGAGTCACTTGTTTTTACAGCCTGTCAGAGACCAAATTAGATTACTTTGAAGGAATACATTATGACCCATCTGTCCATTCAAATAAATCACTGACCTTTCTTTTTTTTGCCCTAGCAGAAGGGTGTTCAAAACAGTTGTCTCCATAATAAATCTTTTCCAGTTTAGTAGTATAAACGTTGTTGAGCTTGACGTTTTATGCTATGATTATTTCTGTATTAAAATGTATAGGACTTAAGAAGATACAGCTGTCCTCGGCAACATCAGACATATGAAATAAAGATGACTTAATGATTTGAATTATGTTAATATACAGAAAATGCTAATGCAGAAAGTTCTTTTTCTCAATATGATTATTCAAAATCTAGTAGTTGAAAACCATTTCAAAGGTGTTAATAATAGAATACTTTTAAATATACCATTTGGGGGCTCCATGCCCGTAAGTTATATGTACACATATATATAATTTATGGAGTATCATGCATTTATTACTCATGTAAATCAGGGAGACAAAGAGAATTCACTTAAAAAGTGTCTCCCATGGTGATATAGTATAAGTAGCCTAATAACTGCTGGATTATTATAGTTTTTTTTAAACTCACTTTAAAAACAAATGATATCCCTTCATCCAATAAATCTTTAGTCAGCACCAACCATGAATCAGGCACTGTTCTGGCTACCAGGGATAAAAATCCCAGCACTAGATAGATGCATTCCAATATTCACAATAGCCAAAACATGGAAGCAACCTAAGTGTCCATCGACAGAGGAATGGATAAAGAAGATGTGATACATATATTCAATGGAATATTACTCAGCCATTAAAAAGAATGAAATAATGCCATTTGCAGCAACATGGATGGACCTAGAGATTGTCATATTGAGTGAAGTAAGTCAGACAGAGAAAGACAAATATCATATCGCTTGTATGTGGAATCTAAAAAATGGTACAAATGAACTTATTTACAAAACGGAAATAGAGTTACAGATGTAGAAAACAAACTTATGGTTACCAGTGGGGAAAGGAGGGGCGGAGGGATAAATTGGGAGATTGGGATTGACCTGTACACACTACTATATATAAAATAGATAACTAATAAAGACCTACTGCATAGCACAGGAAACTCTTCTCAATACTCTGTAATGACCTATGTGGGAAAAGAATCTAAAAAAGAGTGGATATATGTATCTGTGTAACTGATTCACTTTGCTGTACAGCAGAAACTAACACAACATTTTAAATCAATTATACTCCAGGGGCTTCCCTGGTGGCACAATGGTTAAGAATCCGCCTGCCAATGCAGGGGACGCGGATTCGAGCCCTGGTCTGGGAGCAACTAAGCCCGCAAGCCACAGTTACTGAGTCCGCATGCTACAACTACTGAAGCCCATGTGCCTAGAGCCTGTGCTCTGCAACAAGAGAAGCCACCGCAATGAGAAGCCCGTGCACCACAACGAAGAGTAGCCTCCGTTTGCTGCAACTAGAGAAAGCCACGCACAGCAACAAAGGTCCAACGCAGCCAAAAATAAATAATTAATTAATTTGTAAAAAAAGTATCTTGTCCCTATTTTTCTCAGTGTATTCTTTACAAAGATCCATATTATAAATTATCTCAGGACCAGGAAAATGTTTCTCTCTCCTGATGAACTAAGTTGTTTCCTTCTACTGGACAAGGAGAAGTATGTATTCTTTCATGTTTTCCTCTTGACATTTGGCTGACAGGAAACTCAGAGCTAGGTATCTTGCTAAATTGCTATGACTTTTTTCAAAAATATTTTATTAATATAATTTTCTTCTTCAGGTTCTCTGTGTTTGGCTTTTGTTTTATATGTTTTAGTTCATTGTGTTTATGATTTTCTTATGGAGATAGGTAGGCTGGAAATAAATATTACAATGCAATCTAATTAAAATATTTTATTTTGATTTTGGTTAACTTTTCCTGGCTATATCTACAACATCAAAATGATCTATAAATTAGGAAAAATTTTGGTCTCTATGCTAACCTATTAAATAAACAATTTGACTGATTTTTCTTTTCCACTCAAGAGACCGTGTTTCTTCATTCATGAAAAGAGAAAACAATACTTCTGGGTAATTTATTATTGCCAGGATCTAATGCTCAGTACTGAGGGCTTAAAGATGAGTGTGGTATAGACCCTGTCCTCAAGCAATTTACCATCTTGAATCAAAGTTATTTTATCCCTTCAAACTTCTCATCCAGAACCAGCATTTATTTGTAGCTAAAAACTAATTTGCAAAAGAATAACTTTTAATTTTTTTTATTTTATTGGAATATAGTTGATTTATAATGTGTTATTTTCAAGTGTACAGCAAAGTGATTCAGTTATGCACATATAGTTTTTTCAGATTCTATTCTCATATAGGGTATCACAGAATATTGAGTAGAGTTCCCTGTGCTATGCAGTAGGTCCTTGTTGGTTATCTATTTTATATACAGTTGTGTGTGTATGTTAATCCATTTTTGAAAGCAAAATCAGTTTGCCCACTTAGTTCTGTTCTCTCATGCCGACAGATACTGAGATAAGAGAAATAAAAATTCTAAACATTCTACAACTGTAGCTTGCCCTCAAACAAACATGAGATTGTTTCTGAAATACTTCCTACAATAAGAATTACAGAAGCCAGCCAAGGCTCTCACAAGCTACTGAGGCCATGTGCTTCTGTTCTTGAGCCATCCTACTCCCTTCAACATCAAATCCTCTTAAAACATTTAAAATCAATATTTGGCTTAGAAGGCCTGAAATGTTTTCCCCTAACAGGTCAAGCTACCTTTTTATATCAGTCATAATTCCTAGCAAGTTTTGTAGCTTTCCAAGTTTGATAAATTATTTCATGCCATTGACTGTGCTAAAACTTTCCATCAAAGTTTTAAGACCTCCAAGTCACAGATATGACCAGCCCCAGCGAATCTCCAACTTCTATACCTTTCATTCATTTGACAAATATTTGCTAAGCACCTACAGTGTTCCACGCTCAATACTATGTGTGGGATATAAAATGGTAAACAAGACAGATACATCCTCTGCCATGAGCTGCATCTAACAGAGAACGCAAACAGTAAACGGATAATTCTAAATGTGCTGAAGGCAAGGATTTTTGTCTGTTTCCTTCATGGCTGTTATCTCCCATGAATATAATAATACCAGGCTCAATAAATATTGCTGGATGAATAGCATAAAAGAGGAAGCACAGAGCACTATAGGAGCATACTCCAGGGGGACCTCATCTAGTCTGGGGAGCTGAGGAGGGTCATCCTAAAGAAATGGCATTTCATCTGATATTTAAATGATAAGTTGAAGAGGAGAGGGAAGAGTGACATAGGTGGAAGAAAAACTTTGCTCAAAGACCCAGATGTAAAAGAACGGAAGTTTTAAAAGTGAATGAATAAATAAATGAATAGCCACCCAGAATGGGTGACATGGAAAGAGCACAGGGCAGAGTGACAAGAGATGAAAAGTTTGATATAAGTGCTAGCTCAGACAATCTCAACAAACAAATTAAGAACTGTGTACTTTATCAGGTACATGAACCCCAATGTTCATAGCAGCACTATTTACAACAGCCAAGACATGGAAGCAACCTAAATGTCCGTCAACAGATGAATGGATAAAGAAGATGTGGTACACATATACAATGGAATATTACTCAGCCACGAAAAAGAATGAAATAATGCCATTTGAAGGAACATGGATGGACCTAGAGATTATCATACTAAGTGAAGTAAGTCAGACAAAGACAAATATCATATGATATCACTTATAGGTGGAATCTAAAGTATGGTATAAATGAACTTATTTACAAAACAGAAACAGACTCACAGACATAAAGAACAAACCTATGGTTACCAAAGGGGAAAGGGCTGGGGAAAAGATAAATTAGGAGTTTGGGATTAGTAGATATGAACTATTATATATAAAATAGATAAATAACAAGGTCCTACTATATAGCACAGGGAATGATATTCAATATTCTGTAATAAACCGTAATGGAAAAGAATATGAAAATGAATATAAATATATATGTATAACTGAATCACTTTGCTGTACACTAGAAACTAACACAACATTGTAAATAAACTATACTTCAATTTTAAACGAAAAAAGAATTCTGTACTTTATCTTATAGGCAATGGAAAACCATTGATATGTCTCAAGTAGATGGGTGATGTGATCAGATTTGTATTTTTAAACGATCTCTCTAGGTATAGAGAGAAGTCCTTTTAGATGATGTTAAGGACATTCATTCTCATAATCTTTCTATTGCTCTACACTCTTTATCCCCCTTTCTGCCTGCTCTGTAGTGTTCGTCAAAATCCCATAAGCCTCCTGTGAACCCAAATTTCCCCCCAGACAGATCTTCACTCATCCATGTTTTTTCCTCCATGTACCTTTCATGATAAACATACCATGTCTTGATTTATCATACCATACATGTGTAATTTATATCCCAAGATTACCCTCTCTTCTGTGATGACTCGATAACTATTATATCCAAACAAGCAAATTTAAACTCCTCTGCACAATTCTGAGAAGACCCAGAAAATTCTCACATTCCTCTGTGGTTGTTCTCTTATGCAAAACTGCCGCTCCCCTAATTTCCTTAATCATTTCTGACAGCCTCATCATCACTTTTGTATGCTTCCCCAACAGTCTGCAGGTGCACATTGCCCCCAAACACAGACCTCCGTTCATTCCACAAAGCACAACTGAGGACTCTAGAACAGAGAAGACTTGCAGGGGAGCAAAAGCAGAGCCTCAATTTGGTTATCAGCTCTTTCTGTTAACATACCCTGTAAGTGGGGTCCTCTCTCTGCAGTCTCCTCCATAGCCCCCAGCCCGCTGCTATGTTGCTGGAACCAATGTGGGTTCAAATGGTTCTGATGAACCTAGGGGCAGGACAGGAATAAAGATGCAGACGTAGAGAATGGACATGAGGACACAGGAGGGGGAAGTGTAAGCTGAGACGAAGTGAGAGAGTCGCATTGACATATATACACTACCAAATGTAAAACAGATAGCTAGTGGGAAGCAGCTGCATCGCACAGGGAGATCAGCTCCGTGCTTTGTGACCACCTAGAGGGGTGGGATAGGGCGGGTGGGAGGGAGGTGCAAGAGGGAGGGGATATGGGGATAAATGTATACGTATAGCTGATTCACTTTGTTATACAGCAGAAACTAACACACCATTGTAAAGCAATTATACTCCAATAAATATGTTAAAAAAAAAATGAGAGTCTGGCTCTTGCCCAACCTCTGCCTCTGTGTCTACAGCCCACACATTCCTTTCCCTTATGCCCAACCAGTGGGGGCTAAACCAGAAAGCCCCATAATAATCTGCGAGAGTTTCCAACCCACGCAGAACGACAATACCTATTTACACTACTAGAGGAAGGAGTTACACTCCTCTGTGATTCAGCCTTTCCCTTCCTGACTAGCCTCTGGGATTTACTCAGCTTGGCAAACCAAAAGGCCCACTAAAATGATTTCTTCCAAGTTAAAAATGAACCTTCCTTTGAGAGACAATTCTGCTACATCCCCAGATACGGGGGCAGTTTTTGAAATAACATTTTTATTCACTTTATAGATGTACAAATATATTTGATGGGGAGAAAAATTATACATACACCCACACAGTGTTTCTCAAGTTTTCCAAACCATTATTCCTAACAAGTGAGAATTCCAGGAGGAACTGGGCATGTTATCTCAAAGCAGCCCATGGCAAGCATATTATTTCTTTGGAGTTTTGTATTTTATCTTCTAAAACTCACACACATTTTTGCATTCCACTTCATAATATGCCCATTTATTTCATATGTCACAATGGAATGAAATACGTTGAAACCCAGCCGTAGTGCTCTAAGTGGGACCCACAAAATTGTATCATATAAAATACAGAATTTTATCATCCTGAAATTGATGAAGCATCCTACAGAGCTAGAGTTCTGGGGTCCCCAAGTTATATACACATGAAGTTACATACACATTTGCATTATCGTGGGCATGACGTATCCTGGTACTTGTGTGTGTGTGTTTTTTTAATGCTCTGGGTTTTTTGGGGGGGTTTTTTTGTTTTTGGCTGTTTTGGGTCTTCGTTGCTGTGCGCAGGCTTTCTCTAGTTGCGGCGAGCGGGGCTACTCTTTGTTGCGGTGTGCAGGCTTCTCATTGTGGTGGCTTCTCTTGCTGTGGAGCACGGGCTCTAGGTGCGAGGGCTTCAGTAGTTGCAGCTCGTGGGCTCAGTGGTTGTGGCTTTCAGGCTCTAGAGCGCAGGCTCAGTAGCTGTGGCACACTGGCTTAGTTGCTCTGCGGCATGTGGGATCTTTCTGGACCAGGGATAGAACTCGTGTCCCCTGCATCGGCAGGCAGATTCTTAACCACTGCGCCTCCAGGGAAGTCCCCCTCATACTTTTTGCGAACACTGTAGTATGTGATTTATAACCCAAAAATGTGGTAAGGAATAAATATAAACTAATCAAGCTCCACTGAGATATGGATTTTTGGCACTTTTTAGAGCTCACTCACTAGCTAAGTGACTTGATCTATCCACCAACTTTGATAAGCATATGCTTTAACGTCTTGCCTTAACAGAATTAGAAATTACTGCATGTGATGAAAACTTTATGTCACTTTCAAAGAGTTGAAACCTTAAACACTCTCTTCACCCGTGTCTCCTAGAAAACAAGAATCTGAAGCAAAGATTAAGATGCTAACATTTTATATGAGAGGAATAAGCCATGAGCAACAAGGGTAACGGAAAAAGGGAAGTCAGGCAAGGCACAAAACATTGCTCTTAAAGCAGGTTCCTTATCTCAAGATCAGGATGATAATCCTGAAAGAGACTTATTGGATGGATCCACCCAGCACATGCAAACTCTCTGGAAGAGTAACAGGGAGAAACCATAATTCATGGGAGAGAGAAAAGAGGGAGAATTGATCTGCCTCCTATCTCGAAGGTTTATCTCAAAAGAATCTCACTCCCCCATGCTTCCATTTTCTGGGCAACTGCTCAGGTCAAGAGAGTCTACAGTGAGTGTTTTCATCTAAGTCCAGGGGTGGAGGGAATCCCAGTGCACATGGAGCACTGAACAAGAAAATAAAGGAAGTCATCAAGGGACTCTGAGAAGGTACACAAAGTTGTATCCCCAAACAAGCAAGTTATACAAAAAGGTCAAAATTCTATCATATTCATCAATGAATTCTGTCATATTCTTCCTGATTCCAAGGTGAATGAACTTCATATAAAGCCTACATTATTGTTCCTCTAATTTGAACTCCCCAATCTATACAATTTTATAGCAGTTACTAGTTGGTAACCCCCAAACTTAGTATTTAATTACATTTCCTGCACAGTTTTCTAAGTGTTTGTGTAATACTTGTCCCTTCCATCATATTTTTGGTTGCTCCAAGTCAGGAACCAAAATAATATAATAGTTAAGCACATGGGCATTGAACAACTTGCTGACCATTTTTAGTTTCGGTTTCTTCATAAACTCATTTTTTTCTAAAGAATAAATGAGAAAATGCATGAGAAACACTTTGTAAATGCTTTGCACATAGCACTCAAGAACTATTTTGTATTGTTACTGTCATAACTTTTTTAATATTTATTTATTTATTTGACTGCACTGGGTATTAGTTGCGGCATGTGGGATCTAGTTCCCTGACCAGGAATTGAACCCAGGCCCCCTACAATGGGAGCACAGAGCCTTAGTCACTGGACCACCAGGGCAGTCCCTAATCATTATTAATAATTATTTTTCATACCATAAATCAATGAATAAAATATGGAACACACCATGAAAGTCCAATAAAATTTTTTATTGATTGATTGATCCATGTAGGCTATGCTTTTGTAAATAAAACATCTATATAAGAGGGAATAAAATACTTCTCTGGGTCTTTTTTGATTTATTTGTCAAATGAAGGAGTTAGATTAAATTATCTCCAAACCATAAAATTATGTATTTGTTAAAGGTATTTGTTGAAATATCCACTTGCAATCTCTTCTAGTTACTAGCAAACATAAGTACAACGTGTACAATTATGGAGAAATTATGAAAATAAACACAGGGTGTGTAAGATGTGATTCATGATGACGACACAGATGGTGCTCCACTTAGATATCAAACTGTCCTACTGAAATGGAACATGTACAAAACTAAACTCATCATCTTGCCCCATAAACCTTTTCTTTTTCTATCACAGTGAGAAGTACATCCATCCACCCAGGAGCTCATGGCAAAGACCAGAATATTGGTATTGACATTTCCTTTACTCTCAGCACATCTTGTTATTACTACAATCTGTGTATTTGAATACTTCAAATCCATCTCTATCAGCATCACCTAGTTCAAGCCACCATTGTCTCTCTCTTATAATAACACAATAATCTCCTAATTTTTTTTCCTACAATTATTCTTGAACCTTCTAACCCATTCTCCACACCCCCCAATATGCCCATTTAAAAACCAAATCTATTTACCCCCAAATCTATTTATTTATTCTAGGTTATAATCACTCAGTGTCCTCTGTGGTTGATTAGATTATTCTAGAAAGAAAATCCTCACTCCCTCTCCCACCTGTCTCCTTTAGAAGATTATATTTCATGCCCCCTTGATGTTGGGCATGGCCATGTGACTTACTTTGGCCAATGAGATGTTAGTCATGTGACAGCAGAAACTCTGCCTGTTGTTTGCTGCCAGGATGGCTCTTTTGTGCTTCTGCTATCACTATGAAAAGAGCTTCCTCAGGTAGCTACTTGCCCTTAGACCTATGCCCCAGAATGATCCATGTGGAGCAGAACCTCTTTAGCTAACCTTCAGACCTGCAGCCTCAAGCCAAGCCAACCCAACTGATATGTGTAAACAAGAAATAAATGCTTACTACCTCATGCTCCTGAGATTTGGTGGTTATTTGTTATGCCTCAATAGCTAACTGATACAACTTCATGTAAAATCAACTTTGAAATTCTTAATATGACCTGAAAGGCCTATTATGGGTCCCTTCAGCCCTGCCTTGTACCATGCTCCCTCTTCTTCCTTCCCTTACTGTACTCTAATCCCTCTTTCAGTTCTTCAAGTCCACCAAAGCCCTTTCCCAACCTGGAATCTCTACACATGTTGTTCTCTTGCCTGGGATGTTATTTCCCTTTCTTGGTCTAGCCAACCTCTACTCACCTGCAATCTATCCTTATATATCCCCACCTCAGGGAAACCAGCCCTAACTCTTACTCATCCAAATACCAGACTAGGAATCATCCCCATATTACATATTTTCACCTCACATTGTACATTTCTTCCATAACACTCATAAGAATTGTAATTTATTACTTCGGGGAATACTTATTTAATTTCTCTTACACTAAATAGCTCCATCATGTCAAG